>NC_091477.1:66178542-66487209 GCF_036971445.1 Narcine bancroftii | reverse complement strand
CTTTTACCTTGTGCATTGTGGAATACTTAAGTTTTGCTGCAGTTAAATATTTTCACTGACATGGGAAGTGAAACCTGATGAATTTAGCTTGGGGGTCACCTGGAATGTGAACAACAACTGTTTTGAATGTCTTATTTGGGGTAATGAACTTTACAGGCTGCTGATCTTGTCTGATCTGGGAGTAACTGAAACTGGGTGCAGCAATCACTTGCGAAATGATGATGTTTCAGTAAAATGTGTTAACTGCTGCCATATTGTATCTGAACTTTATTTAAAGCCTGTTGAATCCTGTATGGAGTGAGAGAACAGCTCCCAGATTGACAGCAGTCCCTGCTGCCCTGCTAACAGTCTGTGTTCTCTCCCATTTAAGTGTGAGCAATAAATGACTTGTTAACTTTAACCTGTGTCCAGCCTAGTTTTCAGTTTTAACAGGATAACCAGAGGTGTACGATCATGATCAATGAGGAATCAGAGGTGGAGAGGGTGAGTATTTATAAATTCCTGGGAGTCACTACATCAGAGGAACTTTCCTGGACAAAACATACTGGAACAACCTGTTGACCCCACCAGGGATTGGTTGTTTTGGATTGGGTGCTGTGTAATGAACCTGGGGTGAAGCCTGATGTGTCGGTATTTCAGTGGAGGAAAGGAAATTACAGTCACATGAGAGAGGATTGGCCAAAGTTGATTAGAAAAGCCACTGTGAAGGAAGACCGCAGATCAGCAGTGGGTGGAGTTTTGGCAGGAGATGAGGAAAGTGGATGACAGGAACATACCAAAAAGAAAGAAATTTGTGAATGGAAAAGTGAGAGAATTGGGGCTGATGAGGGAAGGTAAAGACCATGTAAAACCATAAGAGAGGGCAAACAAGGAAGCAAAAAATAAATGGGAAACTTTAAAAAACTTAAAGATGACACGAAGAAGGTGATTAGGAAGGAAAAGATGAATTATGAAAGGAGGTGAGCAAATAATATCAAAGAGGATACTAAAAACTTTAATAAATATACAGTACAAAGAGTAGAAGAGAGTCAAAAGTAGACATTGGACCAATAGAAAATGATGCTGGAGAAATTGTAATGGGAGACAAAGAGATGGCAGCGGAACTGAATGAATATTTTGGATCACTCTTCATTAGTCACATACGGGACTCTCAAGGGTCTCTGGGAAGAGTCAAGATCACGAGAGAAAAGGTACTTAGGAAGAAAAATGGTCTAAGGGTAGATAAGTCTTCCGGTCCAGATGGAATTAACCTTTGGATTCTCAAGGAGGTAGCTGTACAGATTGTGAAGGCATTTTCCAGGAATCAATGGATTTTGGCCTGGTTCCGGTGGACTGAAATTTTATTCAGCTGTTTAAGAAGGGAGGGAGGCAGCAGTAAAAGAAATTATAGACCTATTAGCCTGACGTCAGTGGTTGGGAAGCTGTTGGAGTCAATTGTCAAGGATGAAGTTACGGAATACGCTGAGATGCCTGACAAGACAGGCCTTTTGACAGGTTCCGACAGACAGCTAAACACCAAATTTCAGTAATGACCCAAATCGGCACTGAGGTGATTTAAACACAAAAATCTGCTGACACTGTGCTTCTTGTAATTACTCATTCATGGTGGAGGATCTCAGCCCATCTCGCAGGGTCCATAGGAGGGAAAGATATATTACCGAGGTTTCAGGGTGGAGCTATTTATAAAGGTACAGTCAATGTATCTTGGTCCTGGTGGGAATTAAATTTTAATTTAGGCATGCAACACGGTGACACACCCTTCGAGCCCACGAGTCTGTGCCCTCCAAATACACAAATTAACTGACAATCGCTGCATGTTTTTGAAGTGGAGAAGAAAACCGAATCACCCAGAGGGAAACAACGCTGATATGGGAAGAATATACTGACAATACTGGATTTGAACCCAGGTTGCTGACACAGTGTTATGCTAGCCACTACACTAACTGCTGCCGTAATGACCAGAATTCTGATTGGTGCTGTCCAGTGAGGGGCACCCAATGCCTCAATGGGTCGTGACTGATAGTACATTTTATACAAGCTGTGAACAACTTCAGTCCCTTTTTGCATCCACATGTACAATATAAACTACATTGTCTTTCTTTCTTTTTCATTCTTTTTATTGAACATATTATAGTAAACATGAGGAGAATAGAATCCCAAATCTAATAGTAAAAACAAACATCGCTATATTGCAAAAAATAATTACAACGTGTAACATTATAACATATTGAACAATATTATCCCTTTCTCCTCAATTTAGAATATTCAAAAAAGAGAAAAAATTGTTGTTAAAACCCCATTTAACCTCCAAAAATAAACAAAAAACAATGACCACAACAAAAAAAAAGGCTGGGCAGCCAAAACTGAGAGTTCACTGCAACAGATCAATACGAACTATTTATCTGGTCCTTGCCAATAAAAAAACAGCAGAAATCCAGAACAGTCTGGAAGGTAAAGTCAAAATACAAATTACTCGTACAAAAATAGTTTATAAAAGGACACCAAATCTCTTCAAACTTAACAGAGGGATCAAAAGTGCAACTCAAATATTTTTCTTAACTTAAACATGATGTAACTTGAGAGAGCCATTGCATCAAAGGAGGAGGCAGTCAATGGATTACATTGCAAACTAATACCCAGTATAATTGACAAAGTCTTGAAAATATCTGTCCAATACTTCTCCAATACAGAGCAAGACCATAACATATGCTTTAGTGTGGCCACATGTGATTTCCATCCAGGGTTGGCACCAAGGGGGAGGCCATCTGTGGGCATTTCCCCCCAAGTGAGTTGCTGTGTCCCCCCGATGTGGTCAAGCCACCGCTCACTCGCAGACCTGCCCTCACCCCCTCCAGTGTCACCAGCATGCATCAAGAGTCACTAGCATCTAGTGATGCTTTTTAAAAAAATTTAAAAATTTTTCACACTATAAACCATACTCACCAAAATACATACAGACATTTATCTCTTGAATATATATACAGTGTCATTTTCTCCCCTTTACCCCCCTCCCTTCCCTCCCTCCCTCAGCCCCCCTTCCCATTTATTCAAAGTTCAATCAATATGATACATTAAACCTGTTAAACAATGTCGTCACATAATAAAAATAAACAAGAAATTTTTATCTTTTACTTTTATATACTGAATCAGTTCATTTCATTGTCTTCTCCTTCTGTCATTTTAGGTGGTGGAGGTTCGTGGTAGGATTTCTCTATTGTATTTCATGTATGGTTCCCATATTTGTTCGAATATTGTGATGTTATTTCTTAAATTATATGTTATTTTTTCTAATGGAATACATTTATTTATTTCTATGTACCATTGTTGTATTCTCAAGTTTTCTTCTAATTTCCAGGTTGACATAATACATGTTTTTGCTACAGCTAGGGCTATTGTAATAAATCTTTTTTGTGCTCCATCCAAATTGAGTCCAAATTCTTTATTTCTTATATTACTTAGAAGGAAGATCTCTGGGTTTTTTGGTATATTGCTTTTTGTGATTTTATTTAATATCTGGTTTAGATCTTCCCAAAATTTTTTCACTTTCTCACATGCCCAACTTGTTCCCGTTTCCTTTTTACAGTGAAAACATCTGTCTGATACTGTTGGGTCCCATTTATTTAACTTTTGGGGTCTGATGTATAGCCTGTGTAACCAATTATATTGTATCATATGTAACCTCGTGTTTATTGTATTTCTCATAGTTTCGGAGCATAGCTTTTCCCATGTTTCATTCTTTATCTTTATGTTTAGATCTTGTTCCCATTTTTGTTTTGGGTTTACAGTTTGTTTTCTTGTTCTCCTTTTCTTGCAATTTGATGTACATGTTTGTTATAAACTTTTTAATTATCATTGTGTCTGTAATCACATATTCAAAATTACTTCCTTCTGGTAACCTCAGACTGTTTCCCAATTTGTCCTTCAAGTAGGTTTTCACTTGGTGGTATGCAAACATTGTATCGTGAGTTATATTATATTTGTCCTTCATTTGTTCAAAAGATAATAATTTATTTCCCGAAAAACAATTTTCTATTCTTTTGATCCCTTTTCTTTCCCATTCTCTGAAGGAAAGGTTATCTATTGTGAAAGGGATTAATTGATTTTGTGTCAATATTAATTTTTGTAGATCATAATTTATTTTATTCCTTTCTACGTGAATCTTCTTCCAAATGTTGAGCAGATGGTGCAATACTGGTGAATTCCTACGTTGCACCAATTTTTGATCCCACTTATATAGTTTATGTTTAGGTATCTTCTCCCCTATTTTATCTAGCTCTAATCTGGTCCAATCTGGTTTTTCCCTTGTTTGATAAAAATCTGATAGGTATCTTAATTGTGCTGCTCTATAATAATTCTTAAAGTTTGGTAGTTGTAAGCTTCCTTGTTTGTACCATTCTGTTAATTTATCTAGTGCTATCCTCATTTTCCCCCCTTTCCATAAGAATTTCCTTACTATTTTCTTTAGCTCCTTGAAGAATTTCTCTGTTAGGTGAATTGGTAATGATTGAAATAGGTATTGTATCCTTGGGAAGATGTTCATTTTAATACAGTTTATCCTTCCTATCAGTGTTAGTGGTAAGTCTTTCCAATGCTCTAAGTCGTCTTGTAATTTTTTCATTAATGGTTGATAATTTAGTTTATATAGATGGCCGAGATTATTATTTAGTTGTATACCTAGGTATCAAATTGCTTGTGTTTGCCATCTAAATGGTGATTCTTTCTTAAATTTTGTGAAATCCGCATTATTCATTGGTATTGCTTCACTTTTATTTGCATTGATCTTGTACCTCGATACTTCTCCATATTCCTTCAATTTCTTATGTAATTATTTTATTGATATTTCTGGTTTTGTTAAGTATATTATAATGTCATCTGCAAATAGACTGATTTTCTATTCCCTCTCTTTTATTTTTTATCCCTCTTATTTTATTTTCTGTTCTTATCAGTTCTGCTAGTGGTTCTATAGCTAACGCGAACAGTGAGGGAGATAGTGGACATCCCTGCCTTGTTGATCTGCTTAATTTAAATTGGTTTGATATATATCCATTTACTGTCACTTTCTCCAATGTTCCCTTATATAATGCTTTAATCCAATTAATATATTTCTCTGGTAGGTTGAATTTTTGTAGTACTTTGAATAAATAATTCCATTCTACTCTGTCAAAGGCTTTCTCTGCGTCTAAAGCAACCACTACAGTTGGAGTTTTGTTTCCTTGTACTGCATGAATTAAGTTAATGAATTTACATATATTGTCCATTGTTCATCTTTTTTTAATAAATCCAGTTTGGTCTAGTTTTACTATTTTTGGTACACAGTCAGCCAATCTGTTTGCTAATAGTTTAGCTATTATCTTATAATCTGTGTTAAGTAGAGATATTGGTCTATATGATGCTAGTGTTAGTGGGTCTTTCCCCGTCTTTGGTATTACTGTAATTATTGCTGTTTTGCATGAATTTGGTATGTTTTGTGTTTTTTTCAATCTGGTTCATTACTTCCAGGAGAGGAGGAATTACTAAGTCTTTAAATGTTTTATAGAATTCTATTGGGAGTCCATCCTCTCCCGGTGTTTTGTTGTTCGGTAGTTGTCTTGGGTAAACTGATACCTCTCATTTTGTTCATTTTAGATTGGTCACAGTGTTTGAGCTACCGAAAGAAAATAGACACACACTCCGAGAGCAGTTCAGTTTATACAAATATTTATTACAAGTTCAAAAGCTGATTTCAAGCTACAATATGCAAGCCCTTCCCAACTATACTTATCAATGCTTGGACTGTTCCCAACTGCCGAAGTGAGGCAACTACTGCACACTTGTAGTAGGTTGTCAGGGCGCTGGTAGCAGCTTCTCCACCTCCCCTGACCGGGACGTTGGCTGGACTCTAGAAGTTCTTCTTCTTGCTGAGAGATGTTTCCACCTCTCAGAGAGTCTCAAACTTCAGCAGCGGGACCATGGCTTATATTGCCCAAAAACTTACCTGAGCACCTATTCCCAACACATCAAGAAAGATAAGTGAGCAAGCTAGCATGCGAGGCTTCATTTGAATAACATAATTTTCAGCTTATTGCTTTGAATACAATGGTTTATTTTGCATCAAGGCTAGACCTCTGACAGTCTGTGACCAAAACAAGCAGGAAGATTAAATGTTCTTGGTACATAGATGTCCTTTAGTCAGATAACTGCATCTCTGGCCCCTCGGTGGAATTTAGCTCATGTCTGCTGATTCTAAAACACAAGCAGGTTCTCAGCCCTGCAGAAGTAAAGGCTGCAAAAGTAAAAAAAAACACAGTTTAAATCTTCCACTACACACGCAAATAGACTTTCTGCATTAAAAACAAAGGAAACGTAGGGAATTTCTGGAGTTTGTAGTTTATCTTCCAAGTGAAGCTCAGACACAAATTTCCATCTGTCTACATTTGCATTTGATCAGCCACGTGGTAGATCAGCCTCACGTCCTGCTCTGCTTTACGATCTGTTCTCTGCCTCACGTTGGCCAAGGTACGAAGTGCAAATTTCCTCTGGCCAGTCTCAGAACTAACGTTCAAATTCCACTCTCAGCGCGCACTGTGTGAGTTAGGTCCAATGATCTCTCACATCCACATCAGTCATTGTCAGAACATGGAAACAGAACCTTTGGCCCACAAAGTCCAAGCTGATTTTCAATCACCCACTTTTGCACCAGACTAAAAAGGGTTGTATAAAAATGGGTGATGAGTCATCATACAGCAACTTGGCTGAATGGTGCACCAGCAACAACCTCACACTCAATGTCACCAAAACCAAGGAGCTGGTTGTTGACTTCAGGAAGGGAGGTGTACAATCCACTGATCATTGGGGGATCAGAGGTGGAGAGAGTGAGCACATTTAAGTTCTTAGGAGTCACTATCTCGGAGGATCTTTCCTGGACCCAACCCACCAATGGCACTGTGAAGAAAGCACGTCAGCACCTTTACTTGCGGAGGTTTTGTATAATGTTAGAAACCCTGGCAAATTTCTACAGAGGTGTGATGGAGAGTGTGCTGACCAGCTGCATCATGGTCTGGTATGGGGACACCAATACCCCAGAACGTAAAGCCCTCCAAACGGTAGTGGACACAGCCCAGGACATCACAGGCAAAACCCTCCCCATTATCGAGAACATCTACAGGAAACACTGCCGTGGGAGACCAGCAGGCAATCATCAAAGACCCTCACCACCCAGCACACGCTCTGTTCTCACTGCTGCCATCAGGAAAGAGGTATCGGTGCCACAAGACTCGTAACACCAGGTTCAGGAACAGCTGCTACCCCTCCACCATCAGACTCCTCAATGACAAACTCAATCACGGACTCATTTAAGGAATCTTACTTTTGCAATTTCTTGATTTTTTTTCTCTCTTGATTGCACAGTCAGTTTGTTTACATTCCTTTATTTGTTGACATATGTAGTTTGAGTACATTTTTTTTGCACTACAAATAAATGTTAATGCTGTCTTTCCCACATGAAAAAGAATCTCAGGGTTGTAAGTGATGTCATGAATGTACTCTAACAATAAACCTAAATATGAATCTGAAGGTTGAAGAGAATGCTGGAATCGAGGCCCTAATGAAGGGGAAAGGAACACAGCAAACATTACTCGGTGACATAGATTCTGAATGACTGTATTTTCCAAATAATCAGATTATCTGAGTTTTGCTGTACATTTCATTAAACTGTGGAGTCCCAACTGGCATTGTCCATCTTCTATGAAGGATGAGACCATGGTCCTCTTCTGAACCCTAACCAAAACCTCCACATCAGGAACTGGGTAGGAAGGCCAAAATTAAACACAGTGAGGCCAAGCAAGGTTATGTACAATGATGGCCCCTCCAATGCTAAAATGTTATTTGAACGGAATCCAACACATTCTTTCTTCCAACAACTGATCTACTCAATTATTCCGTCTTGTTTTATCATTGCTGCTCCCAGCTACCTATCCAACTCTCAAACAAATTTAGAATAGTTGACCATAAGTTAAAACTGAAAGATCTACTGGTTGCTTAAGGAACCAGTGCAGATTTCATTGGTGGGAATTTCAGTGGTGCACAAGAGGAAAAAATTTAACTTGCACACTCGAGAGGTTTCTGTGATGTCAGAGGCCAGAATGCTGGATAACCTGGCTAAATGACTACTGACTGGAGGGTGGGCTGGGAGTAAGCCACCAGTCTGAAGATTGTATCCAAGTGCTTTGGATTTCCTCATCAAAGGGATTGCTCCTTATCCACCTAATTGTTTTATCATTTTTAACAGTATGATTAACCCATTTCTTCATAGATTTGAAGGTGACCTGATGGACAGATTTTCCACACAGATATGGAACAAGCTGCCAGGGGAAGTTGTAGAGGTGGGTGCAATTGTAAGCCTTTTCACAATGACAATTACATGCGTGTTAACCCTCCAATTTGGTGGGTCAAATCACGCGAACCGCACAGTCTGAAAAGACATAACCAGGGCGAGTCAATGGTGGGGGCATGTATCAGATCCCGGGCGAGTTAACTCACTAATCGGCTTCTGGTGGTGTGAATAGTCTACTTGACTTATAGGGTACTATTAATGATGTGCTTGTGTCAATCTACCAGGTATATTTCATCGCGTAGTCCATCGCAGTCAGACAGCCCTGGCGGCTGAGCTCTGACAGCCCCCTGCCCCGCTGCCTGAGTCACGCTGCCTGACAGTGCCCCACCCTGCTACCTGACAGCCTCCTGACCCACTGCTCAACAGTCCCCTGCTCCACTGCCTGAGCCCCGCTGCCTGACAGCCCCACCACCACACTCTTTTCCTTCTCCATCCCCCTCTCTCCCCACCTTCCCTCTCCCTCTCTCTTCCATTCCTCCTTCCTCTTGACCCATCTCTTCTTTTTTTCAATCTTTTTATTGTTTCAGGTGATAAACATGATAATTATACAAAGAGATTAGGATTGCATTAATAAATGTTATTGTATACAAACACAGACACTGAGTAATATATGTAAACTGAACCTCCCAACCACTTAAAAGCCCAACATGAAAAATAATCTAATTTTGTTTCAAAAATATCCCCCTAACTGAATAACAAAACAAAAAGAGACCACAAAAGTTGGGCGACTCTATTTCATAGATTAAACAATTATTTTGTCATTAACTCCACTCCTCTGCACTCAAACAAAAGTTAAGGGGATTTGGAAAGGATCAGCTTCTATCATTTGACCAAGTTGAATTAATGGCCTCCATGTTTCTTTGAATTTAACCGAAGGGTCAATAGAACCAGTCCTGATTTTTTCTAAGTTTATACATGCTGTAGTTTGGGAAACCAACTGAAACATAGTAGGTAGTTTGAGTAGAATGGATCTCCTGGCTATTAAAGTAACAAATGCAATTGCACGACAAGCAGCGAAATGGCTAGAATCCAAAACTGGTCGTCCAAAAAGTGCAGTAATAGGATGAGGTTGTAGGTCAATAAGCCCCATCTCCCCCCATCAGCCCCACAGCGATCCCACCGCCTCGCACCATCTCAACAGCCCCCGTCACCCCGCTGCTTAGTTCTTCACAAAAAGCTGTAATCTTTTTAAGAAGTATTGCTTTTCCTGATGCCTGCATAATACAAGCCACAAGAGCACCCAGAAGCCAAATCAGTGCATAGATCAATATAGTGACTGTAGAATTCTTGGAATTGCGGCAACAGCTATGTTACATACTAGGTGTACTGCTTCCTAGACGTGACACCAGGCTGCTGAGGGAACACACAGTTAAAACACCACCCCCCCCCCATCTGTTCATGCTATCCAAGCATGAACTGAGCTCCCCTCTGCAGTTTAAGTCCCCTGAAAGCAGCCACTACTTCCTCTTCTAATAATAGTCGCATTACCCGAGGAGCAGCATGAGGGTTCCTCTCCAGGATGTTCTCCCCTTAGAGGGACACCCTGAGTGTGTAGGGTATTGAACAGACACCTCCCAAACTGCCCCAGCAGGGGAAAGCACGGATCACCCACAACCTGCTTGAACTGAACAAATGTAGAACCACACGGAATTCGGTTTCAAAATGAAATAGACCATTTTCTTAGAATGGACGATGCTGTGGCAAATTTGAGAAACTCTGAAAGATTGTTTCTTCCACTTGAAAAATGATAAGGAAAGAAGTTGACCACTGTTATCCAGTTTTAAGCCAATGTGATTCCCAGCAGAATTATGCACAATTGAAAAGAAAACAAAGTTGTCAATATAATTATGGAAGGCTGAATTACACCTATCAGAAGCAGATACAGGGGCTAATAATGTTATAAGAACATAAGAATTAGGAGCAGGAGTCACCCACCTGGCCTGTCGAGCCTACTCCGCCATTCAATAAGATCATGGCTGACCTACCTGCCCTTTCCCCATATCCCTTTTTGTTATAAAAATCTATGTAACTGAACCTTAAATAAGTTTAATGAAGTCACCTCAACCGATTCCCTGGGCAGAGGATTTCACAGATTCACTACTCTCTGGGAAAAACAGATTTTTTTCATCTCAGTCTTAAATCTTCTCCCCTGAATCTTGAGGCTGTGTCCCTTAGTTCTGGTCTCACCTCCCATTGAAAACAAATTTCCTGCCTCCATCTTGTCTCTCCCTTTCATAATTTTATGTTTCTATAAGATCTCTTCCCATTCTCCTGAATTTGAGTCAATATAATCCCAGGCGATTTAGTCTCTCCTCGTAGGTCAACCCCCTCATCTCCAGGATCAACCTGGTTGGTGAACCTCCTTTGGACTGCCTCCAAGGCCAGTATATCTTTCCTCAAGTATGGAGACCAGAACTGTACACAGTACTCCAGGTGTGGCCTCACCAGTACCTTGTACAGTTGCAGCATGGCCTCCCTACTCTTGAATTGAATTCCTCTAGCGATGAAGACCAACAGTCCATTTGCCTTCTTAATAACCTGTTGTACCTGCAATCCAACTTTTTTGTGATTCATGCACAATCACTCCCATACTGCAGTCTTTCACCATTTATTTCATAATCTGCTCTTCTATTTTTCCTACCAAAGTGGATGACCTTGCATTTACTAACATTGTACTGCATCTGCCAGACCTTTGCCCAGTCACCTAACTTAACTATATCCTTCTGCAGCCTCTCCACATCCTCTGTACAATTTGCTTTTGCACTCAATCTGCAAACTTGGCTCCACTGCACTCTGTCCCCCTTCCAGATCATCAATGTAAATGATGAACAGCTGCGGGCCCAGGACTGACCCCTGCTGCTCCCCACTTACCACTGCAAAAGAAACGTGAATGTTCTCACTGGAGAGGGAATAGAAGGGGTGTTTTATACCAGGGAAGGGGATTTTCACTTGCAGCTGATTTGGTGTGTATGAAAAAAATGATTGACCATGAATCGTTTGGCGGGGCTGTTGGAGCGTGGCTGGCCACACTCTGACAGCTGCGAAATGTAACTGTGTGGTCAGCTAGGCTGTCAGAGCGCTGTACGCAATAGGTCACTCTTGATGATCCCCCCTTTAAAATCCCGAGTTGCAGAATTAACGGCCAATAATGGTGCAGGGTGAAAAGCTCCCATGTTCAGCTTGCCCTGCAATTTTTCCCCCTTTCCTAGGAGGGTCGGCAGTGTGATAGGGGACATTTGGACAGATTCATGGGAGAGGAAAGGTTTGGAGGGATAAGGGACATATGCAGCAGTTAAGAATGTCAGTGCATATGTACATTGTACAATGTATATGACAATAAACTAATTTTCAACATGACTTGGAAAGGGCTGAAGAGGCCTGTTTCTGTGCTGTAATGTTCTATGGGTACGTTGGGTCCATGTCATATTACTCTATGTATCAAGGAATCTATAAACTGACAATATTCATATGGTGGGACAAACAAATTAAGAAATCAGTCCAACTACTCGAATTTGTATGGGTCATTATGGTCAGCGTGGGTAGAATTGATTTGAATCAGGTGTTATACTGTTCAAAATTGCATGGGGAATAAGATTGCTCACCTGGAATGAAAAGTCTGTAGTGTATTTGTTTGTGGTGCATGGAAAACAACAGAACAGTGGTACTCAATCTTTTTTTCCCACTCACATACCACCTAAAGTATTCCCTAGGCCATAGGTGCTCTGTGATTAGTAAGGGACTGCCTAAAGTGGTATGTGTGGAAAGAAAAAGTTTGAAAACTACCGCAATAGACAAAGGAAGTGTTCTGATGCCCTGGGAGCAGAATCCATCCCAGAGGACACTTTCATCTCTCAAAGCACCAACACTGGAACTGGCCTGAGAATGAAGTTGAACTTCATGTAAAATAAAGGTGAATATAAAATTGAGGTGCACTAGAATGAAATCTTCCCCATCACAAGGACCTGAGCGTCCCTGGCTGCTGTTTAACAAAAAAATTGTTGCACAAGTGCCTCAATCGGCAGCTTCGGAGCCTTTTTTTAGACTTGATTATTAATCAGTGAGCTACAGCTTCTGAGGAGTGCATAGGAGAAGGAAGGAACCCCGTGTCACCTTACAAAGATAGGAGACCATTTCAGTCCCTGGTGGCTCCACTGTTTCTTCACAGCCTCATCAATAATTTCATAACAAGGTTAACACTTGTCATGGTAGCCTGAGATGACAAAAGACCTGATTTCTCAACTCCCTGAGCAGTCAAAGTTTGCCGGAATGAAGCTTGCTGCCCTTTTTTCACACGGTTTATCAGAAGCTCATTACCAAAAACAGCCCAACAAGCACTTTAATTGGGCCAAGTGTTTGAACAATGCAGCAAAGATTCAGCCTTTGCCAATCAAGCGTTTGACATTCGTTGTTCTTTGCTCTTTTTCATTCTTCCAATCAAACGTATAAAAAGATCTTCAAAAAGCCACACTAACAGAGTCAGCTAAACACAGTCTGCTGGATGAACCCAGTGGGGTCGAGCAGCATCAATGGGAGAAAAAAAAATGGATGGCTTTTCAAGCTGAAACTTGTTATCAAGCAGATTGGGTTTAGCTTCAGATTCCGGCATCTGCTGTCCTCTGTGTGTCTGTACACTTAGTCAATCCTCATTTATATTCTTGTTAAAACAAACCGAAATGCTGGAGGACCTTAGCCGCTCTTTCAGTGTCCATAAAAAATAAAGACGTGTTGCTGACATTTTGGGCCTGAGCCCTTCTTCAAGGAACAAGCAAAAAGACCAGCAATTGGGTGTATTTTTACTGCAGTACATTTCCGATTATCTGGAAACTGATCTAACGAAATTCTCGAACATCTGAAAATATTTTCAGCTGAGCTATGACGTCACAAGTTGAAGAAAACTTATGCCCACCGTGCTCGGGTCTGATGCGTGGTTAGTGCTATTTTGAATCGACCAAGCTCTCATGAACTGTTTAAAGATACAGCTCTGTCACATTTTCTAACGCCATTGGAATCAATGGAGCTCTCGTGAACTGTTCGAAGATATGGCTGCAATTGCTAAAAGGTCTGCAGGCAGCACTGTCGATGTCCGTGAGAAGAAAAGGAGGAAGAGTGTATGTCTGTCTATTAAACAGAAAATCTTGCGTCTGTTGAAACTAGACAGTGGTGTCAGTGCGAAACATCTAACAGAGGCCGATGGTGCTGGAATGACCACAATATATGGACCTGAGGAAACAGAAGGATAAACTGTTGAAGTTCTATTCTTGAAAGTGAAGAAGGGAAGTTAATGAAAAGTATAAAAAGTCAAAAATTAAGAACTGGAGTGGATCAGACAGCGACGCAGTGAACACGTGCCACTTAATGGTTTGTTGAGACAAGCGAAGCTCTTCCATGATGAACTGAACATTGAAGGGAACTGTGAATATTCAGCAGGCTGGTTGAGCAGATTTAATAAAAGACACGGCATTAAAATGTTAAAGGTGAGTGGCAAGAAAGCACCTGCTGATCACGAAGCAGCGGAGAGATTCATTGATGAGTTTGCCAAGAACAAGTGTATAATGCCGATGAAACGTTACTTTTTCGGAGTTTTTGCCCCAGAACAACTCTGGCAATGAGATAGCCCCTACAGGAATTAAGGATGTCAAGGGCATAGTCACAGGCATAAAGTAAGGAAACAGGCCCTTTGGCCCAGCTTGTCCATGTCAACCCAGTTGCCTTCCTGAAATAGTTGCATTTGCCTGCATATCCAACAAACGCTTTCCAATCTATCTACAGTACTTGTTTAAATGTCTTTTTAATGTTGTAATCATACCTGTCTGTTCTACTTCCTCTCCCACCCCTTCTCTGTGACAAATATTGCCCCTCAGGTCCCTGTTAAATCATTTCCCTTTTACCTTAAACTTATGGCCTCTGGTTTTAGGTTCCCTTATCCTGGGGAAAAAAATGTGACCGTTCACTTTATCTATGACCCCCGCCCCCCATGATTTTATAAACCTCTGTAAGATAACCTTTCAACTAACCACATTCCAGGGAAAATAAAATCATTTATCCAGTCTCTCCCCATAGTGTATAAGCCCTCCACTCCTAGCAGCATCCATGTGACTCTTTTCTGGACCCTGTTTTGCTACATTATCCTTTATCCAGGGCACCAGATCTGCACACCCTGTCCAAGTATGTTCTCACCATTGTCTTGAAAACCTGCAACATGACATCCCAGCTCTTCTGCTCAATACCCTACCCAGTGAAGGTGAGTGTGCTCAACCCCTTCTGCAGCACCCTGTCCACTTTCAAGGAACTATGTACCTGTACCCAAGATTGCTCTGTTCTATCATCAGAATATCTCAAAGTTCCTACTGGATGTTGGATAACTCTCAAAGGCAAGTTGTTGATGTCAACGTCTAGATAGAGCAGGAAACCAGCATCTCCACAGCAGTGGGCCAGGAGAAGATGTTATCTCTTTCTTGGTACTGCTATTGGAGGAGACATTCTGGTCAGAATGGCAGGAGAGACCCCTGCTATTCTGCAACAATACCAAACTCTCTCAGCCAAGATTTTATGAGCTTGACCAAAATCCTCGAGCTCAGGGACAAAACATCTGCCAAACAAGCCAAACTTCAACATTTCTCAGTTGATAGCTCTGTAAACTGAGGAACCCTCAGTTTTTACCCTCTGTGACTGGTCCCCTTTAATTGATGAAGGATGAGTACAGATGATCCATCAGCTTGGATTTTTACTCTCCTTGGACTTTCAGGTCCCCACTTCCCATTAATAGAACATCTCTGTCTGAAGTAGTTTGCCCAGACAGGCCATCCTAGGATATGGAAAGGTTTCATTTCCGACAACTCTTTAACCCAATCTCTCCGTAAATAAGAACATCCGTTTTCTATACTCTCTCGACATACATTTGATACCCAGAAGGTTCGCCAGCGGCTGTACATTGTGAGGTGTCTGAGGAGATTCGGTATGTCACCGAAGGCTCTCATATTCTACAGGTGGATCGTGGAGAGCTTTCTGGTTG
This sequence comes from Narcine bancroftii, assembly GCF_036971445.1. Taxonomy (NCBI): domain Eukaryota; kingdom Metazoa; phylum Chordata; class Chondrichthyes; order Torpediniformes; family Narcinidae; genus Narcine; species Narcine bancroftii. Next base: position 66,471,826 of record NC_091477.1, on the reverse strand, counting down.
GTTGCATCTCTGTCTGGTATGGAGGCGCTAACTCTCAGGACAAGAATAAACTCCACAGGGTTGTTAACGCAGCCTGCGACATCACAGGCACCAGATTTCACTCCATCATGGACATCTACATGAGGCGGTGTCTTAAAAAAGCAGCTTCTATCCTCAAAGACCCCCACCACCCAGGCCATGCCCTCTTGACTCTGCTACCATTGGGTAAAGCTGAGAACTCAGCGGCACAAGGACAGCTCCTTCCTCACTGCCATCAGATTCCTGAATCATCCATGAACCAAAGCCACTGCCTCACTTTTCACGCACAATTATTTTAATTGTTTTTATACTTATGTTGTAAGATGGTTATAATATGAATGTTTGCTCTATGACGCTGCCTCAAAACACCGAAATTCATGACTGTTCGTGACAATAAATCCTGATTCTGATTCTATAATTCTTTCATTTCATTGAGTATTCACACTAATACTACCCATCATTAAAGTAATGGAATATATCCTGTATCCAGTCTAATGAATACTGCAACATATTATTTTTTTTATTATTATTATCATCTTAAAAAATGCTTGAAAATGTACAGGAGAATTTGCAGTAAGTTGGATCTCCGTAAGCCAGATCATCTGTGAGCTGGGGTCTTCAGTTTTGCATCAACTGATACTGGATTCCAGTAGTTACTTGGATTGTTAACACTATTCTTCATATAATAAGGAAACCCACTGTGACACTGAGATACTGATGAGATTCAACAATGTTGGAGCAGAGAAATCATCCCTGTCTTTGGCAAGCTGTAGATCCTTCAACCTATGAAGGCGAGGCCTGACTGAGCAATGGAGATAGCTTTACAAACCACTTTTGATCTCCCCAGGCGAAGATAGCTGAAATACCTGTAAATGAACATGAAGCAGGAGGGCCATATGCTGGTGGAATTTCAGAGGCAGGGATGGAGGAGAAGGTGGGGCCACAGATTAAAAGCATTGTGGGTGTGCAGAGTTGATAGAAATCAGCAGAGATGATGCTGAGGTAGGTCAGTGTCATCTGTCTTACTCTTATAGATGAGCCACGCCATGTTGTGACCTCTTTCATCTTTAGATAGAACATAGAACATTACAGCACAGTCTAGGCCCTTCAGCCCACGATGTGCTGCTGACCTATATAAGCGTACTCAGCAATCTAAACCTTCCCTACTTTACATCCGTAGCCCTTTATTTTTCTTACATGCACTTGCCTGTCTAAGAGTCTTTTCAATGTTTCTATTTTACCAGCCTCCACTATTAACCCCGGCAATGCATTCCAAAAAAAATGAACCTCTGAACTTTGCTCCCATCAACTTATACTCACTTAGATCTAAATCAAATTCCATTTGCCTGCACAGGAAAATAAATAGAAAGCCTTTGTGTTAGTTATTGAATTACGAGGTGATTTTTATAATTGTTCACTATGCCATTTATTTACCATGTAACAAAAGTCAATAAACAAATGAATAACAATAATGTAAAATGCACATATCCACTGCATAAATTACATTGCTTTGCTCTACAAAAGAAATATTGAGGTGATAGAATGTGGAGTATAAATCTGAACCGACTGGTGAAGAGTGGTTTTGCTGCGGCTTTCACAATGGCATCCAAGGCCAGGAGTATCTGTGTACTCGGCAGTAGTCCCTGAGTTACCGGCTCCAGTTTCACTGAAAGGTATGCCCATCCCCATTGTACTGAGTGAGGGCCGCTGTGGCACATCCTTCCTTCAATTGTTACATATAACTGAAATGGGTGGTCATACAGTGGGCATCCTACAGCCAGTCCTGAAACCATGGGCTGCCTTTAAAGCCAAAAAGGAAGCCTCCTGTTCGGGTGTAAAATTCAAGCAATCTGGGCCATTTGCTGTGAGAAAGATAAATGTTTGGTGTGGAGCGCAATGTCGGGTATCCATTGTCAGCAAAAGTTTACCAACCCCAAAACGGCCTGCATTTGTTTTGGGGTTTGCGGTCACCGAACTATGCAATGGGCTCCAGGAGAGAGTGGCACTCAGAGTGATTCTGAGGAATTTAACCTCCTGCTGTGTTGAGGGACCATATATCCCCAGTGGTGGAGTGCATTTAACAGAGCAACTGTGTCCTCTCGGTTTTCCTCTTCTCCAGGGCTAGACACCAGTAGGTTGTCAACGTATTGTATTTTGGCGGATCCCCTGGGGAAAGGCAATTCTCTCAGTTGTCGTAATATCTGGGAAAATAAGGTATGGCAAATGTACAAAGCCTTGCAGGTAACCTGTTCCAGGTATACTGCTATCCCTTGTAAGAGAATGCAAAAAGATAATGACTGTCCAGATGTGGGGGACCGTGAAGAAGGCATATTGTAAATCGACCACCGAAAGATGAAGGCATTTGCCGGAACCAGACTTAATATTGTGGCAGAGTTCAGGACATTGGGGTGTATAGGTGCCACCACATCATTTATGGCACACCATTAACTGCAGGGCCATCATTCTGACCTTAACATGTTTGTTAACGTAGACCCCTTTGTGCAAATGATTTCCAGACCTATTCCCATTAGCAAGACTCGCCCAGGCAGGTTGCATTCCAAACTGTGAGTGTTCAAGGCTTCCCACCGTGTATCATGCTTCCGTATTCTACATTCAAGGGGTTTGCAGAGGGGTATTCTTGGGTGCATCCTTCTAGCCCAGAAAGGCAGACGGTTGGGTCGGATACCGAGAACCCATATCGTTCCTAAAGGTCCTGATTGAGGGTTGAAAGAGTTGTCCCAGTATCAATCAACAATGGAATTGGGATTCCTTGTACTTTCATTTCCATTATCGGCTTGTGTTTTCCCTTTGCCACGAGGGGAAACATGGGGTGAGGTGGATCCTGCGTTGGTCATTGACGGAAGGGGTCCAAGAGATTAAGGGCATTTGCTGGCCTTGTGTTGCATTATCATCGGCATCTCAAGAGTGACAATCCTTACGCCAGTGTCCTCTCCACTCATACTGGAAACAGTTATCAGTAGGTCAGTTTGGCAGCGGGCCATAATCCCTATTCTCATAGTTTTGGTCATTCCTTTGGTTCATAAACATCAGGGGCCTTCTTCCCCACCCCTCTCTCCCCTCTTTCCTGGGGACAGACACATGATATGTGGAATAGGACCCGAGTTCTACTCTCCTTGGCTGCTCCTCTGTCATCCCATGAATCTAACCAATCGAAACAATAGTCATAACTTCAGTTTTCATCGAGAGTCAGATCATACAGGATGGAAAGGAATTTCATACTTAAATTTTGGCATTGCTACTTGTTCCCTACCATTTGGCCAGAAGGAGAGAACTGCACACCATTGTTGTTACTTATTAAGGTGGACGCTTTATCAGGGTGACTCTGAATCAATATTGCATTAAATTGTTCCCCCGTTGTTATAGATCTGGTCACCTGCATATGTCTGATAAGTGGTGGTAAATCTCCCCCAAAAATCCTGTGCCATTTCCTTAGGGAAGGGGCAGCAGTCAATCATCTTACTCACCTCTATTGGGTGCCTCAGACACTCGGCCAGTCCTTCACCGAACTTGGGCTTGTTTGGAATTGTGAGATCAGTCTAGGGTGAAAAAGTTTGTGATTGCCTCTGCTCCCCTTCCCATAGCCTGCAGCCATTTGTCATTTTCTAATGAGTCCAGAATGGCATGCGTCAGGGAAAACAAATCTTGTGAGCGCGCCTCATACATCATCATGGTTGAACATACATACTTTACAAACCTCATGGAGTCTTTATTTCTATCCGGAGCATTTTGGGCCATAAGTAACGTTTCTTGCAGTTTGCAAGGGCAGTATACTTCCATGGTATCATGCTGGTTTGCCTGTCCTGCCGTTGGGTTTGAAATGGTTCTGATTGGGGACAGCCTTTTTGCCTTTATATTTCCTCATTTGGGGCACATTCTCACTGCTTCAGCTATCTCCCCAGACCATTCCTCCATTTTCTCTTTTTCATCTTCTTCATCCCCTTCGTCTGAAAGGACCGGGGCGGTCACAACGGGGACAGGTCACAGTACTGGAGATGGGGAGATCAGGAGTGGGGGAGGCACACAGTGGGGAGCACACGTCCACTGGGAATCTAATGATTCCTCTTCATTGTCTTCAAGCATAAATAGGGTGGTATGGCTGACAAGGTGTCCTTCCCTTCTGACATGCTAATTTGCCTACCATCTGGCACCGTTGTTGTCTCCCCCTTTGTCTCTGTTCCTTTTCTTTTCTCTATTGCTGTTTATCGTGCCAGTCACACTCTGGCTGCAATACGTGCCGGCCTTTCTGGTTTCCATCCTGAGAACATACTGCTATCCCCCTGCAGCTTGCATTATTCCTCCAGCTTTTATTGTTTGTCTCTTCCCATTTCTTGTGAGCCTCCTCTTTCCATTCATTAATTTTTCTTTTAACTTTTCTGCTGCAGCTTTTTCCCAAATTGATTGTTTCTAATTGTTCTGCTATAGTCCCTGTGTTTCACAATCCCCCTATGGGTCATGTCTCTTCCTAATCTCTTGGGCAAAACTGTCATCAAATGGCAGTAATCAAGCAATTGACAAATCTATGCAAGCCAAAGACAAAAATTCTATTCTTCTTGTATTCTTCATTGGATCTCGACAGGGAACCAGATCAACCTTGGATGATGGACCACGGTGCACTTGGGAGTTGGGAGACGGGCTGTCAACTCCGTCCAAAGTCCCGGTTTCCTTGTGGCCTCTTACTTCATAGACGGCAATCGTCCAAGCAAGATCCCACAATGTGATGGAACAAACAGCAGAATCACAGAGCATGCAACCAGCTTTATTATATTACACTAGTAAGAGCAAAGGGTACAAAGAACAGTAGACAGTCTCACTTATTCCCTTCACTGAGCCTTACTCAGATGATAGTGCATTTTTGCACACCTTATATTATCCAACTGCACGAAAACCAACAAGGTCGGGTCAGATACAGCAATGAGCTCTCTGAACCCTTCTCCATTAACAATGGCGTGAAGCAAGGCTGTGTTCTCGCACCAACCCTCTTTTCAATCTTCTTCAGCATGATGCTGAAACAAACCATGAAAGACCTCAACAATGAAGACGCTGTTTACATCCGGTACCGCACGGATGGCAGTCTCTTCAATCTGAGGCGCCTGCAAGAGACACAAGAGCAACTTGTCCGTGAACTACTCTTTGCAGACGATGCCGCTTTAGTTGCCCATTCAGAGCCAGCTCTTCAGCGCTTGACGTCCTGTTTTGCGGAAACTGCCAAAATGTTTGGCCTGGAAGTCAGCCTGAAGAAAACTGAGGTCCTCCATCAGCCAGCTCCCCACCATGACTACCAGCCCCCTCACATCTCCATCGGGCACACAAAACACAAAACGGTCAACCAGTTTACCTATCTCGGCTGCACCATTTCATCAGATGCAAGGATTGACAATGAGATAGACAACAGACTCGCCAAGGCAAATAGCGCCTTTGGAAGACTACACAAAAGAGTCTGGAAAAACAATCAATTGAAAAACCTCACAAAGATAAGCGTATACAGAGCCGTTGTCATACCCCATACTCCTGTTCAGCTCCGAATCATGGGTCCTCTACCGGCATCTCCTACGGCTCCTAGAACGCTTCCACCAGCGTTGTCTCCGCTTCATCCTCAACATTCATTGGAGTGCTTTCATCCCTAACATCGAAGTACTCGAGATGGCAGAGGTCGACAGCATCGAGTCCACGCTGCTGAAGATCCAGCTGCGCTGGGTGGGTCACGACTCCAGAATGGAGGACCATCGCCTTCCCAAGATCGTGTTATATGGCGAGCTCTCCACTGGCCACCGTGACAGAGGTGCACCAAAGAAACGGTACAAGGACTGCCTAAAGAAATATCTTGGTGCCTGCCACATTGACCACCACCAGTGGGCTGATATCGCCTCAAACCGTGCATTTTGGCGCCTCACAGTTTGGCGGGCAGCAACCTCCTTTGAAGAAGACCGCAGAGCCCACCTCACTGACAAAAGGCAAAGGAGGAAAAACCCAACACCAAACCCCAACCAACCAATTTTCCCCTGCAACCGCTGCAACCGTGTCTGCCTGTCCCACATCGGACTTGTCAGCCACAAACGAGCCTGCAGCTGACGTGGACATTTACCCCCTCCATAAATCTTCGTCCGCGAAGCCAAGCCAAAGAATATATGGTCCTTTATGGTGATGCATTTTTCACAACTTTCTTACACACGTTGTTTTGAGGTAGATTGTTTCTCTTTCTCATTAGCATCTGTCTTTCTGGAGTTCGGAATGTAAATTAATTATGTCAAACAGTTAATTACATTAAAAGTTAAACTTGTCAAACAGTTAATCTCATTTAAGTTTTGGTCCTTATATATTTAAGGTGATGTCTCGGGGTTTTGTTTTTGAGATATATCAGGCACCTTTGTGTTTATGCAGCCTTGGTTTTGGTCTTATTGTCGAATGCTAATTCTTTATCGGCAGGGTTAATCAAATCTTCATCATGCACAAAGCAGCAGAAGCTTCCCTGGGTGATTGACATTTCTGTGTGATATTTCTGCATTCTTTACACCCGTATCTTAAATTGGTCTTCAATATATACATTAGTTCTTTTCTCAACTTTGTAAGAATCCTCTGGAACTACTGATGGTTACAATCCATCTTAAATTTGAACACTTCAATTTAATTCACTTACCCACTGTGAGAGTTGAAATAGTTCCTTGCATTTAAAATAACTGACAATTCGAGCCAGAAAGCAGTTGTCATTTGCGTGTATCATGGAACCAATTAGTTATTGTTTATGTTGAAATCATAAAGTTTGGTTTCTCCACCAAGCTTGTAACCTTAGATACAAGTGACCAAACCACCAGCTTTGTATTGGTTCAGACCAAGGTTCTCCAAAGTGGTCAATATCAACCTTGAGGATCAATGAGAATATGCAAGGGGTTGATAAATGCCTAGGGGTCGATATACACGGGAGTGGGGGCGGGGTCAATTGAACTTTTATGGTCAAAAGCAGGGGTGTTCTACAGAAAGTCATGCCTACGGCAAGGGTGGCCAAGCTCTCCTGAGCATTTACCTTGGTGACTGCCATCTTGTATTCAGCTTCAGCTTCTTAATAAGTAGAGAGCGAACGGGAGGACGAGGGAGGATGGACGGAGCGGAGAAGAAAGAGGCTTGTGTGTTCTGCACCCCTGACATTCAAAGAATGTTGCTGGGGGGATTCCATGCCTGGGGGTTGATGAGGGATCAAGGATTCCATGAAGGGGTCGGTGGTCTAAAGTTGAAGGTTTGGGGGCCCCAGTTTAGACTCTAGCCAAAAAGTTAACTGCACTTGCTTTTTCATGAAGAAATAAGAGCTGGAGTGGGCTATCCAGACCTTTGAATCTAGTCTGTCATTGATGTTTGATCATCAACTTCTCGTGCCTTATCCCTTGTGACAGACATTATCTGAAAAGTCATCATTAACGGCCTGGAATACCCTCAGCAACCAAAGGTTGGATCAGATTGCGCTTGTGTACAATTTTGGTCATCTCTTTACAAGGATCTGGAGACTTTGGAAAGGGCACAGGAAAATGATTTACCAGGATCTATGGGGAGAGTTCGGCCAAACCTGAATGGTTTCCTTTTGAACATTGGAGGCCAATCGAACTTTATAAAAGTGGGAGGACAGACAGTCAGGATTTTTTTCCTTGCATAAAATGTCACAAATTAAAGGACATGCATTGAAGGTGAGAGAAGGGAAAGTTTAAAGGAGATATGTCTAGAACAGGGGGCCAAGGTTAATGGTGGAAGCAGATCGGAGAGTCGTGTTTAAGAAGCCTCCAGATATGAAATAGATAGGCAGAGCTTTAGTTTAATTCAGGCATCAAGTTCAGCACAACTGTGAACCAAGGCTGTTCCTGTGGGGTAACAGTTCTTTGTTCCCACCAAGCATCTGGAGCCAAGGAAAAAAAATCTCTTTCTATCTCGATCTTAATTGCCAACAACTCATCGTGACCCCTGCATCCAAGCAGTCGGCCTCTTGTAGAATTAGAACTTCATTGAATTGTTATGGTGCAATCCATTTGGTTTGGGCTAGCTTCTTCTAGAGCGATCCCTTCAGTCCTGTTGCCATGGCTCTCCAAATTATTGCCTTCCCATTCCTTTATGAAGTTCATAATTCAATCTGCTTCTCCCACACTAACTTCTATTTCAGTCTGATTTTAAAAAATGTATTTTGTCACAAATTTCCTCTGCGCATCTTTTACCCAGTGTTAAATCTCTGCCTTTAGTCTTTGGGCAGCTCCCTGTTGGGAACTACTTTTTACTTTCTACTTGATCTAAACCAATCATTGTACTAATTAAGTGTCCTCTTTTCATTCTCGAAGAAGAACAACCTCAGCTATTCCAATTTAATCCTTTTGCTGAACCCTTAATCCTTGGAACTATTCCAGTAAATCTTTCTCCCCGCAGTTGTGTGCACTTTTGGTCACCAACATCAGGAAGGATAGCAATGAGATTGAAAGAGGGCAGAGAAGATTTATAAGGGTGTTACTGGGTCTTGAGGAGCTGAGTTATAGGGAAAGGTTAAACAGATTCAGACATTTGTTTCCCCTCGAGTGTCAGAGAATGAGGGAAGATTTGGTAGAGGTATACAAAATTAAAAAGAGGCAGGTCATCCCTCAAGAGTTCAATTGAATTTTTTGATGAAGTGACAAAAGAAATTGCTGAAAGTCGGGTAGTAGATGCAGCGCAAATAAATTTTGACAAAGTCCCCAAAGGTGGACTCATTCAGGATCCAAGGTGTTTTGGCTGTGTGGATTCAGAATGGGCTTGTCTGATGTAAGCAGAGGGTAGTACTGGATGGAACATATTCTGCCTGGATGTCAGTGACGAGTGAAGTTCTACAGGGATCTGATCTGGGATTTTCTTGTTCAACTGATTTTTATTGATGCTGATTTGATGTTGACCAGGACATTGGGGAATCCATCCATTGCACATATCTGCATCAGGAGCTTTCATCTCATACAAGGAGTCGAGGAGCATTTCTTTAAATATTCACCAATGCAGGGTTTCATTTTACTGCAATGGAACGTCAGCCTCAGTCACACATTGACGTCCGATGTGAGGCGAGAGCCCACAATGTTTCATCGTTTCATCCGACATTTTACTCTGCTGGTGGGTGACAAGAGAAAAATAGCCTATTTTAGTAATTGCATAGTTAAAACTGAAACAGCTGTTCGATGGGATAAGGAAGATCCTTATTTGAGGACTATGGGCATGAAGATCAGCTTCTAAAAGGCTCTGTGGACCATGGCATAATGGCAGTCATAAATCAATCTTAATATCAGCCTTTTTTAACTATAATAATCTTATGTGTATGTATATTTTTAATTTTTGCTATCCTTCTGTGGTGCCAATGTCTCAGTCAGTGAATGGATGGCATTAACATCGATCTCTCTGGTGTCTGCCAACCTGCTCTCCTTTCCCTTCCCCTGTCTTCTTTCCCTCAGCTCTCTATTCACCTCGACATCCCACCCTCCCTTCTCCACCTATTACCTCCAGCCTTTGGAACCATGCTCTGCCCCCTTGCTTCCACCCCCCCCCCATACCATTATATTGGGGTGCCTGCTGACATTTTCCATACCTTGAAGAAGGACTCAAGATCGAAACGTCAGTTTTGAATCTTTATCTTTGCTCAATAAAGGACACTGTTTGACCTTCAGCACTGTGTTTTTACTTCAACCATGTTGTCCGCAGACATTCGTTTTTTACTTCTCAGTCAGTGAGGTTTCTTCTTCAAAATTGTATTCGGCAGAAGCACATGCAAGAGATCAATAAGAATGTTCAGAAATGATTGGATCCAGTAGGATTAATGGTCGTCTGCTGCATCATTACCTGGAACCATGCAATTATGTCACATCAAGAGGGTTACTCAGCTTAATACACTTGTTTTTGTGAGAGGGAACACCAGTGAAAATCTCTCACTTCACTCTCTCCCTCCGCGCCAGGGTGCTAAAGTCAATTGCAGCATTTGACCTACCAATTCAACTGAGCTAAAAGAGTGGCATTGTTAGCACAGCTGATAACGCACCATTGGCCCCAGCTCAAATCTGCTGCTGTCTGTGAAGAGCTTGTACAATTTCCCCATGCCCCGGGTGCTCAAGTTTCCTCCCATGTTCCAAAGATGTATGGGGTTAATTGGTCACATGAGTCGATGTGGGTGGTGTGGGCTATTGGGCTGGAAGGGTCTGTTACTATACTGTATCACCAAATGTTGAAAAACAGAAGAGAACAGGTATGAAACCCAGGATGTGGGGAAGTGTAAGTGTGTGTGTGTGTGTGTGTGTGTGTGTGTGTGTGTGTGTGTGTGTGTGTGTGTGTGTGTGTGTGTGTTTGTGTGTGCGCATGTGCATGTGCGTGTGTGCGTGTGTGCGTGTGCGTGTGCATGTGTGTGCATGTGCGTGTGCACGTGTGTGTGTGTGTGTGTGTGCGTGTGTGTGTGTGTGTGTGTGTGTGTGTGTGTGTGTGTGTGTGTGTGTGTGTGTAAATAAACTGTACCAGGACCCCTGCCCTGTTTACTTTCGTTGTGCCTCTGGATAAATGCGGATCCCTGTCTGGTACACATGAGATCATATCTTGTGGATTGGTACTGCACTGAGCCAGAGCTTTCCCAATGATGCTATTGGCAAAGGTCTTGTGCTCTGGGTACTGAATTGCATTCCTGTATTCCTAATTAATTAACTAAATGTGCCACTTTGATAAGGAGCTGAGTGTAGGGCTCATTACTGAAACACAAGGAGCAACTTAGCTGGAGAGGTCAAGGGAATAAGGAATGGGGGTCCTTTCGCTCAATAGTGTGAATGGCTGATATATTGATGGAAAGTTCCTTTTCCATTGTCAGACCCTTTCCCAACACTTCCTTGATTCAACGTGAAGAGCGTTTCTCCCACCAGCCTGACCCTGCCAATCGTTACTTTTTTTTAATCCATATTTACAAGCCAATGTATGTTAACTAAACAATGTGAAAATAGCCATCTGAAAAGATTCCCATCAAAATTACAGAATTAAAAACCAGCTTAATTTGTTGCAATGGTTACAATGTGTAATCCGCTGGGGCTAATTCAGATACGTATCTTGTGAGATTTCATGGTATTATGAGATCTTTTTTTAAAATTCTGAAGTGTTTTCTTTAATCTGCTTGGTTAGTGGCATCTTTTTTTAACATTACTTACAAACTGGCCTTGTGTGTACTGGATACTCTCAATGCAATGAGTAAGTTGTCAATTAAATAATATATTTATTGTCATTTTCTATGTTTTCACAGAGGTAGCTAAGTTTATTCATTGTAAAGATACATATTTTGCACTTTTTTGGCCAGATTCTGGTCATATCTCATTGTTTCCCCCAAAATGTCTTTTGTCGAACTCTTGACTTCAGGAGATCCTTATTTTACAAACTGTTAGAACTGGAAGGGCAATAGGGCATCTGGGACCTTGGTGAACAACGGGACTACCTGTTCATTAACCAATTAGATCAAGGGGTAGAGAATAAACAGATGATTGCAAGAAGGAAAAGGTAGGGAGAATTAGAAGGGTGGGGAAAGTCACAGCGGAATAGCACATCAAGATGCAGCGTAGAGGTACCAGTGACCCAGGTTGGATTCTGACCTCCTCCAGACCCGTCTGTGTGGAGTTTTCGACCCGCTCCCTCTGTCTGCGTGTTGGTCAATTGGCTGCTCTGAATTGTCCGAAGGGTAGGTGAGGTAGGATCTGGGGGTAAGTTGATAAGAATGAGGAGAAGATAAAAAATAACATGAGCACGGAGAGTGCACGATTAGCATACGGCACCAGTGTAATCCGCCACTGTCTGCAAGGAGTTTCTACCTGCTCCCATGTACATGCGGGTCTCTTCTGGGTGCTCCGGTTACCTCCCATATTCCAAAGTCGTACATGTGTGCATTCCGGCGGCACGAGCTCGTGGCCTGAAAGGTCCTGTTATTGTGCTGTGTCTCTGAATTAAAAAGAAATGAAGAAGAATCGTTCATAGTCAATACAGACCCAGTCTGATTTCAGTGCTGTTTCTTTCTAAGTGTGTGACTGTGCTTCGAGCCAATTTAGATATGACGTGAGAAGGAACAATAATATCAAAAGTGATTGAAAAATTGTAGGATAAGAAAAAATTATAAACTTGAACTTACTGCCCGCTGCATTGAGATTTTATGGAGCAATTTGTGCAGTTTAGAACATAGAATATTACAGCACAGTACAGGCTCACAAGGTGGTGCTGACCTCTATAAACCTGCTCAATAGTCTAAACCTTCTCTACCTCAAACCTTCTATTTTTCTTGCATCCATGTACCTGTCGAAGAGTCTTTTAAATGTTTCTATCCAGTGGATAGAACTTTGACATCTCCCCCTAAACTTTCCTCCCCTCACTTTACACAGATGTACTCTGGCATTTGCTACTGCCGCCCCAGAAAAAAGGTGCTGGCTGTCCACCCTATCCATGCCTCTCAGCTTCTGGCCCCAACCCACGCCAAGAAAGTAAATCTCATGATTGAAAGATGCTTAGCATGGTGAAATCCTGGTAGTTCTTACTTTCTGCAATGAGCTACATTTGTATTTGCAATGCAATTAAAGGAATTTCTTTAAACTCATGGTAAGGATGAAACGTTGGTTAACCGGAGAGAGACACAAATTGTCCAAAATTGTGTGGCAATTTACAAGTCCGACAAATTGCTTTCTTTTTGTGTGATAAAGTGGTAATAATGGGGTTTCCTTCAACAATGTTATTTTGTCAGTTTGTTACTCTTCAATGAACTTATGGCAACTAATGCTTAAAAGACTCCTCAGCACGTTGGTTCACTTACTTGGAAAATAGGAGGAAACAAGTGAGAATTTCTGAGATGAGTGACTGAACTTGTCTCAGTATCAAAATGGGTTTACAAACTGGGGCTGCTCGGGGCCTGTGTTTCCTACTCGTGTAGTGGGCCCCTGCAGCCCCTTACACACTGGGTTCTAAATTGGCTGGTTGAATGGCAATCAGCCAATTTAAGGGCGACCACGTCCCTTTGGTAAGGTGGGTTACGCACCCACTGGAAGTCGCCGGTCTCCTCGCCAGAAGTCGCTAAAACTGATCGATATTTATGGGCATATGCTGATCATCACGGCAACCTAACCTGAGCTGCTCACTCTCCACACTCGAACCTCCCACCAATGTGACAATGATGCCATGCATGTGCACGCACGCACTGATGTCATCTTCCACCCGGGCAGCCATCTAACGATAACAAATGATCAGCACCAGCTACATGTTGCGTGTACATGGGGTCGACAATCGACTTCCAAGGTGGTTTGCCAACCCGTGCAGTTTTTAAAAAATTCTACCCACTAATCGGCTTGTACACAGGTCGAAAACCTGCCAAGTTGGCAGGTTAAACTCATGTTACAATCCAATTTGTAAACCCTAAAAGTCAAGTGAAAGGACAGGCTGGGATACTGGGACTCGTCCGCCAGGTGCATGGAAGCAAAATTAATCAGCAGTAATAACTGAGTTTGCAGAAAACTGAAGAGCCTTTTCTTTCCCCCCAAAATAAACATGGTTTACAATAAATTATTTACAGAAGAAAATCGTTTAAAGATTTTTCACGCCCTTAGGGTCATGCTATACATTCCCATCACTGTACAATGTTACATTCGTTCTCTGGTTTGTAATTAGCACTGTCGTTGCTCCTGTGGCCCCTTGTACTCTCCCTCTGTTGTTTGAAGGGGATTCTCCACCAGTCTCAGCCCCTCAATTTCCAGTGGCAGAGGGACTCCAGACTGTAGTCCTTCCTCACAAAGCCCTCTCTCCAGCAAATTTGAGCTCATTGCCTCCAAACCTTAGAGTCTACACCTGTCTCTTTGTGTAGAACCTGCATTTCATACATAATAGGTATGATTAAAGAAAAATGATGTGACCTCTGCATAATTCTACTTTGTGGCCAAAGGTCAAGACAAGAATAAACTCCAGAGGGTTGTTAACTCGGCCTGCGACATCACAGGCACCAGACTTCACTCCATTGAGGACATCTACATGAGGCGGTGTCTTAAAAAAGCAGCCCCTATCCTCAAAGATCCCCATCACCCAGGCCACGCCCTCTTCACTCTGCTACCATTGGAGAAAAGGTACAGGAGCCTAAAGGCAAGAACTCAGTGGCACAAGGACATCTTCTTCCCTGCTGCCGTCAGATTCCTTTTCATGCCCTATTATTGTTATTGTTTATTTTGTTTTTATAATAATGCTGTAAGATGGTTATACTACGTATGTTTGCTCTGTGACGCTGCTGCCGCATAACATGACTTGTTCATGACAATAAATCCTGATTCTGATTCCGATTCTGAAGGTGAGGTTTGTGCTGAACTATTTTGACAGCTAAGAGAGCAGCAGAGATGTTCAGGAAAACATTTTGTCTGCTGTTTGATTGTGTGAATGGCAGAGAAAGTGGGGAAGGACCTCAATCCAGTCTCCTGCCACCTTTGGACACTGAGGAGCTGTTCTCAAACATACCATGGCTGCATTGCAAAGTTGAGACATCGAAGACTTTGACACAGTGAAAGAGAATGCATTGTACTGTCACAGGGAAGTGGGGAGCACATTCAGAAAAGTCTATGCGGAAAGTACCTCCTCTGATCCAGGTTCTGGTGCCTCCACAGGCAAGAGGAAGTCTTTTGTTCCTTGAAATTTTTATTTAATTGTTTGTATCATTACAGAGAAAAAAAACAATGAATAAAACATTAATCAGATATCCATATCCAATGATACAAAAAACTTTTAAATTCTTCCTCCCCAACTCCCCTCCCACTCAAAAATAAGAAAAAAAGAAACACATACCATTTAATATACAACAATACTGACATATACAATCATTAATTATTATTAAAATTTCTGATTGAGAGGAGTGGATAAGATAGAAGAGGTAGACGGAAAATTATTCTTAAAATCCATAGATGGTTTCCGATACTATAAAAATTTTCAACTTGATTCCTTAAATTATATGTAATATTTTCCAGAGGAATATAATTTTATGTCTTACTATACCATCTACTTAGTAACACTTCTCGATCTTCTTTCCATGATATCACTAAACATTTCTTTGCAGTTGCTCTTGCGACACTTAAAAAATATTCTTGGCATTTGTCCAATTTCATTTTTGTATCCTTTTCATAAATATTTCCAAGTAAAAATATTCTTGGATCCTTTGGTATCTTCATAATTTGTCCTAATAATAAACTCAGTTCATTCCAAAACCTTTCCACTTTTTACCAAGACCACATCAAATGCAAAAAAGTCACTATTTCTTTCACACATCGAAAACACTTATCTGAATAATTTGAATTAAGTCCATTTAACTTATATGGAGTATATACAATTGATGAAGAAAATTATATTATTGATAGCTAACATTTACTGTATTCATGACACTTGACATAATTTTGAACAAATCTCCTCCTGAATTTTGTTAAGTCTGCTTTGTTCATGAATGAGTGAGACAAACACCAGACTGAGTCGAAATCAGGGTTCTTTGTTCTTTATTACCGGATTGTAACACTTGCAACTAACAATGTTAGTCGGAGAATGCATTCTGCCGTTATCAGCAAAATGGTGATTTTTTATACCCTTGGATACGTGCTTAGAACATCATCATATCATTACTTGTCCAATGACTAAAACTGTTGCTATCCTTTCCCTGCTAGCTTCCTGCCTCTCAATCCATCAATGTCTCTCTTATCTTGTAAGTACAAGGATGCATTCACATCTTGTTACAGCCCTGCACAGGGTAACTCCTTACACATTCCCATCTCATGATGTTTTACCTTACAATCCCTCCTTTGTCCTCTTTAGAGGACAATCTCGCCCTGACTATGCTACCACCGCGTTACATTAGTTCGCCTATTATTGCCAAGCTCTATACGGGTTCTGTTCACAGGGTAGTTCGGCTGGTGGGCGAGGGCTCCCCCAACCCTCCTTTGCGTACACCCCCCATCCGTCACCCCGATCCCATTGCCCGTTTACAAGTTTCATCCCATTTGCCCCCAAGCAAAAAACTAGCTAACCCCCCGTACATTAGTAAATTCCCAAGTTAACATATGGTCTACAATCTAATTCATAATACTTGTTCTACAATCTGATTAATAATGTTTGTGTTACAATCAATGTTATAATATTTGTTCTACAATCAAGGTTATAATATTTAGGTTACAAGCAAGGTTAAAATTATATGTGTAACAATCTAATTCACAATCCCTCCTTCCCATCACATTCCCCTTCAGACTCCAGATCGATCTCAGCAACTTTCTCCGCCTCCTGTAATGTGAGATAGTCTTGCTCCACAGCCTGCACAGCTTGATATTTCGGAGGCAGTTCATCACGGTCAGCAAAGGCTCTCTCTATGGTCCTCGTGACCAGCGTTCGAATGCATGGAATACAACAACAGCCACAAGTGATAAAAATTGATACAGAAATGAACAAACCCAGCAAAAGTTGTCCTAACAATGTGCTCCATCTCCCAAACACTCCCTGTAACCAGGATAAAACAGGATTGGAGACTCCAGACTGGGCTTTTAATTCTTTCGCCAATGCCCTAAGTTTCGTTAACCCCTTAGTGAGTGATCCATCTGGCCCTGTGTTATTAGAGATAGAAGTGCAGCATAGATCTCCAAACATAGCACACACTCCACCTTTCTCTGCCAGGACCATATCAATCGCTATCCTATTCTGAAGTGTCATAAGGGAAGTTTCTGACAGTTGTTGATGTATTGCCTCAACAACGTCCCTGGTCAAATTTGCAAGGCGCTGGACATTATAGTGAATAAGGTTGATCCTATTAACATTTTTATTTACAGTGATGGGAAAAATTGCACTAAAAACAGGAAAATTTTCAAACCCAGCTGCAATCTCATCGGCTAATTTAAATTCGTCCGGAATATTCCGGGCTTGGCCAATGGCATCAATCCATACCCCATCAGGGTTCCTTCCTCCCGGCCCCAAGAGTCCAACACTCCTCCTTTTTCTCCACAGCCAACTCTCTGTGTGGCGCAATTCTAGGGAATCCTCGTCTCCCTCCTGCCTTTAATTTTATCATGATAGTTCTGACATCTGCAAGTGCTAATTGTTCTTGGCAGGTTTCTCGCTCAAAACAAGAAATCCATGGACTAGCCCCATTACTCAACGGAGGTAGTTTTTTCATTAAACTCTCTAAGTCCATTCGTGACCAGGGTACATATTTTTGAGTTCCCCGTCCCGTGATCAGTAATGGGCATTGATATCTCAATTTTTGGGGATTTCTGCTCCTTCTTTACTCTTGGCATGCATTTATTTATCCCACCTTGTTCTGACTCTTCTTCGTCACTGTCACTATCCCTATCAGCTTCCAATGTCTCAGGGTCAAAGGTATATTGGTCACGTTCATCTCTAAGATAATCTTTTCGGCCATAGTTTAGTTGTTTCACATCTTTCTCTTTTGTCCTAACTATGTCCAGGTAGGCATGTCTATTTTTCTCCCTCCCGAGTCTTTTCCTTTTACTTTCCTCCCATGGTGGATCGTATCTCGTTTCCTCATCTGTACTATACTTTTCGTCCTTTACTCCTATTACCATTCCTTCAGCTTTAATTTCTCCTGACAGTGTTGTAGTTATCTTTTCCACTTCCTTCAATACACCTACCATTAATTCTTTTTGATCCTCACTGATCTGCCCCAGCACATTAATATCTCTGTTTAAGTTTTTAATGTTATCCTGAACCTTTTTCATGTTCCATTTCTGTATCTCTAACTCCTTTTCTATTTTCTTGGACTCCAGAGGGGTCTCTACATCTATTACTCCCCCTTCTATTTTTATTAAAGGGGCCTGTACCTCGTCTGATGTGTCCCTATTCCCGAGGTTCTTGTCACACCCCAGTGTCTCAATATCTGGATATAAGGGACGTGACTCCAGGATCCCATCTGGGGTGCCAGGGGCACCTTTTGACTCCACATATGTATAGGGCGGGGGTCTACAAGCTATTTCTACAGGGGCAGTAACAGGTGGGTTACCAGGGAGACCAAATTCTTCAAATAGAGCTAGGACATCGCGGTACTGAATCTCCTTGTCTCTCACCCTCTTTTTTGCTGACTCGCGATTAAAGATTTTGTTTTCTGTGTCCCGTTTTGTTTCTTCCAGCTTGCCTAAGACTCTACGTTTTAAAATTTTGTTTCCCTCACCTGTCAGGAACATCTCAGTGCCCCCGGGTAACCAACCCCTCTTCCTCCAGCGGTCTACACATTTTCGGAGCATTTTTTGTTTTTCCAATGCCGCATTACTGGTATTTCGCTCCTCTAATTCCTGATTAATTTCCTTAATAACTTGGTCAAAAGTCTTAGCAGGCAACTGTACAGCCATAGCTGCGGGACCACTTTCTAATGCCTGTTTTAATTTAGGTTCTTGTCCGTTTAGGGGATCTATGTCAACGAAAATTGCTTTTAAAAATGTCTCCTTGCAAGCTGGATGACTAATATCTTTTAAAGGAACAGTCTCTAAGTCTTGTCCTCCAATTGACTTCAGACTGTCCTGTATACTCTGATTGCTCGTTTTCCACTCTCTGTTTTCCCAAAGGGGTCTGAAAGTTAAATTACAACTAGAAAACCAAATATTTGGGCTATACTTTTGTCCTGTTTCCCTGTACCAATCTATGAATTTACGTAACTTTATCTCCTTGGTGATGTTGGGAATACCCTCATTTAACTTATCAAAAGTATTTCGAATAAACCGGGTGTCTCTTAGGAGTTTATCAACTTTTTCATTAATATCTCCTACCTGATCCGGACACAGCTGTCGCAGCCTTCTGTCGTCGTTCTTGTTCACCAGGCAGGCGTCCCTGAGTACTTTTTTTGTTGTCTCAAGGTCTCTAGTGTCTGCTGTGGTATTCCACCACGGCGAATTGGGGAAATAAATTCTTAACTTCTCAAGTGTACAGACATTATCATACCTACCGGACATTTATAAGTCAGTCTCTCAGATACAATTGAGGCCAATAAGCCTGAACCTTTGTTTTCTTTCAAAGCCCAACCTTCACGTGGGAGATTTCTCCTCTTAATAACCAGTTTAGGGCAGAAAACTCAGGTCCTCAATTGTTTATAGACCACCTTCTCACTCTATTGGACTTTGCAACGACACAATAAAGACTTTTAAACTCTAGTAGTTTCTTGCGAAGCACTTAATAAATGTCATTCAAACACCTTAAGGACTTTTATCTTGTCTGTAATCACTTACGTGTTACAATCCTGGCATGCGACCTTCAATTGTGGTCGTCTAATTTGTCCGATCTCCAGTTCTTACTGACAATCATAAAGATTTAAAAAAAAAAAAAGAGAATTTTGTTAAAACAGGCTTCTCTGGACCTTTTTATCAGCCGGCTGAGATGATTGTCAGAAAAAACAGAAACCGTCGTCCAGTGTTCACTCACCCATCACGTCGGGGTCACCAAATTGTTAGGTCTGCTTTGTTCATGAATGAGTGAGACAAACACCAGACTGAGTCGAAATCAGGGTTCTTTGTTCTTTATTACCGGATTGTAACACTTGCAACTAACAATGTTAGTCGGAGAATGCATTTTGCCATTATCAGCAAAATGGTGATTTTTTATACCCTTGGATACGTGCTTAGAACATCATCATATCATTACTTGTCCAATGACTAAAACTGTTGCTATCCTTTCCCTGCTAGCTTCCTGCCTCTCAATCCATCAATATCTCTCTTATCTTGTAAGTACAAGGATGCATTCACATCTTGTTACAGCCCTGCACAGGGTAACTCCTTGCACATTCCCATCTCATGATGTTTTACCTTACAATTTGTGTATTTAAATCTTTCTCCCATCACATTTTTGATTTATATAATTTTTTTTCTATGTAGTTTCTTGTAATTCCTATAAAACAAAAACTGTGCTGAAATTGAGATCAAGACTTAAAATGCTCCTGACGCTGGTAATCTGAAACAAGACTGGAAACTCTCTGCAGGTCGGGCTGCACCTGCACTCAGAGAAACTGAAGTGAAAATTTACTTCTGACACATTTCAACTTGAAGTGTGTGATGGTAGGTCCTTTCAAACTGCCATGTAAAATGGGGTTAACTGGGCAATTTTCACAGTTAGCGCCCTAGTTACACCACAGTTTGTAAAGGTCCAACCGGGTCAACCTCGTTGGAAATCAACTGGGTCCCTGACCTGCCTCGGAGGTAGTCAGGGAACCCAGTTAAACTTAGCTAGGTCTCATCCTCGGCCAATTTGTAAAGGAAAATGGCCAACCCGCTCATTCTGGTGTCATCAGTGCTTGCGGGCGTGTGTCTCTGTGGCAGCATGTTGGCACAAAGTTTGAATGTAGAGGGGGACATCTGCAGTGCAGATTAGTCAATGGGGGTGTTTCTAAGGAATTGTTTGGTGCTGCGTGTTTTGTTTATTTCATCTGTGTCTCAACTTTGATTCTTAACATCCGGTGGTACTTCTGGTGAGTGGGTGATCCGTCATCGCAGGGCACACGTTGGAGATTTAACAGGTTGATCCCCCCTGCAATTTGAAAAGTGCTGGAAGCACCTTTTCCCCAGTAATCATACCCGGGTCCCAGGTGGGCTACCCAGCTAGTCCAATTTAGAAAGGCCTAGTGTTTCTCTTTCTACAAATGTTGCCTAACCACCAAAGTTAAGGCCTGTTCTGACAGCTAGACATCCAGACTATGGTTGGAGCCCCCATCTGGATTTTCCATTTTCTTATGTTTGGTTAAATAAAGTGTTGTAACGGCTACTCAAATGTGCACCTGTGGCTGCATCAACCCTGCAATTTGTCTGTCAGCAAAGCAGGGAGAGGAATGATGGAAATGAACCATTAGGCTGAGAGGATGGCCACTAGAATCACAGGAACCTCCCAATGGCCAAACATTTTAATTCCCCAGACCATTGCCACACCAACAAGTCTGTCCATAGCCTCGTGCACTGGCAAACCGAGGCTGCCCACAAATTGTTGGAACAATAAGCAATAATCCATCTGGGCAGTCTCCAACCAAAGCGCATTAACATCGCCCTCCAGTTTCCGTTAACTCCCTCCCCTCCCCATCTCTCATTTTCCCTCTCCCTCTGCCTCCATTCCTCCAGCTCCCCACGCCCTTCCCTCTCCATTCAGAAGCTATCCCCTACCCCATCAACTTTTTTTCTCTTCCACCCTCCCCCTCCCATAACCATCTGTTATCCTCTTCTCCTCCCCCCTCCCACCTGTTTATTCAGATGCCTGCTTGCTTTTTGCTCATACCTTCATGAAGGGCTCAGGCCTGAAACGTTGGTTACCCTTTACCCTTCCTATGGAAGCTGCATGACTTGCTGTGTTTCTCCAGCACTTCTGTGCATTGGACAGAATCTCCAGACCTTCCTGTTTAACTGGTAAAATTGAGGCTGTCGTCAGGATGACAGAGAGCATCTAATGTCAATCTTCTAGAGCTGCTCAAATGAACAGATGCTTTAATAATGTGAATTAAAAGGTATGTGTTTCCAATAAATGACAGATAGATGGTAAGGGGACACCACCAAGAATTAAAGGAATAAGTTTGGGACCGCTCTTATTCACTAAGTAACTCAGTGAGGGTCACATGGATTCAAGATATCAGAGAAGATGCAGGTGTAATCCTGGAAATTCTGCCCCAGGGTAACATCAAGCTGGGACTGGAGGGGCTTGAGTACTGTGATCATCAGCCACGAGATAGCACACCCTGATGCTTTCCCCATCACTGTAGGGGGCTTCTCCCAGACCAACCTAAAGAAGTTTCTTACAACCTATCACCGACATATTATCTGTGTAACCAAGGGATGCAACACACTTCACCACTGCTACACCACCATCAAGTGCTCCTACCGAGCCACTCCAGGCCCACACTTCAACAAGCCTGAAGTAGACCCTCCTGGCAAGAGGGTCTACAGCTGACAGTGAAAATATGGTCGATAGAGGCAGAGGAGTGCTTGCAGGACGGCTTTGGATCAGAGGACCTGGCCATATTCAAGGACCCATCGCCTAACTTGAACGAATATGCCACGGCTGTCACTGACTTCATCGAGGCCTATTTGGATGTATGTATGTACCCCCCCAACCAAAAGCCATGGTTGAATCAAAAGGTTCACCCCAAGGTCAGGGGTGTTTAAGACCGGTGATCCATATCTCTACAGGAAGTCCAGGTACAAAATATGGAAAGCTATCTCAGCAGCAAAAAGGGAAGCTAGAAACAGAGCCAGTTATGCAAGTTACATCCTACAAGGAGAAGCTGAATATCATAAATGGCTGCGATGCTTCACTACCCCATGAGCTGAACATTTTTTACGTTCACCTTAAAAAGGAGAATTCAATGGAACCAATGAGAATCCCTGCAGAAACTGGTCTCACAGGCCAACATCAGAACATCTTGCAAGAGGGTAAACTCTCGCAAGGCATCAGGCCCTGACAGGGTCCTGAAAATCAGGGCCAGCCAACTAGCTGGAGTGTTCACAAACATTTTAATCCTCTCACTGCTGCAGTTGGAGGTTCCCACCTGCTCCAAAGGGCATAAGTCATTCCAGAGCCCAAGTCGAGCAGAGTGAGCTGCCTCAATGACGATCGCCCTGTAGCACTCACATCTAATGTGATGAAATGCTTTGAGAGGTTGGTCATGGCCAGAATGAACTTGTATCTAAGAAAATCCGGACACACACTGCAATTTGTCTACCACCACAATCGCTCCACAGCAGATGCAATCTCATTGGCTCTCCACTCAGCCCTGGATCACCCAGACAACAGAAACATGTGCATCAGCCTACTTTTCATCGGCAATGGGTCAGCCTCCAACACAATCAGTAGTAGCCCGCAGTAATGGTCAGCAAGCTTCAAAACTTGGGCCTCTGCACCTCCCTCTGCAACTGGATCCTCGACTTCCTCATCGGAAGACCATCGTCAATGTGATCAGAAACAACGTCTCCTCCTCACTGACAATCAACACAGGTGCACCTCAAGAATGCGTGCTTAGCCCGCTGCTCTATGTGCTCTACACCCCATGACTGTGTGGCTAAGCACAATTCAAAAGCCTTCTACAAATTTGCTAATAACATTACGGTCATCAGCAGAATCACAGATGGCAATCAGGAACCGTATAGGAGTGCAATAGGTCAGCTCGTTGAGCGGTGTCACAACAAGAACCTTGCACTCACAGTCAGCAAAATTAGCAAAAGGAACTGTGATTCAGGAGGGATAAATCAGGAAAGCACAAACCTTTGCTCGTTAAGGGGTCAAGGTTCAGGGTTATGAACTTCAAATTCTGAGGTGTCAGAATCTCTGAAGATCTATCCTGGGGTCTCCATATTGAAGCAATCACGAAGGCGGCGGTGGCTCGCCAGTGGCTATAGTTCATGAGAAGTTTGAGGAGATTTGTGTCATAAAAGACTCTTGCAAATTTCTACAGATCTACCATATAGAGCCGGGGTGTCAAACTCAAATTCACGGAGGGCCAAAATTAAAAACTTGGACTAAGTCGAGGGCCGAACTAAATATTTATTGAAAATTTTCAACAACATCTGCATGTTTTCTCTTCTTCAACATATGTAATGTTAAACTTTTTCTTATTAAAATAAATGTTTAATAATAGTTTTGGATAAACTCTTTCCAGAAGCATTAACAAATAAGAAATAAAATATTCAATAAATAATATTTCTCTATAGAGGATTTGTCAAATGTTGCTAGTGTGCTGTCGAATAGTAAAATCTGAGGGCTATTGAGAATGTGGGAGAATAACATGATTCCTGAAACAATCAAATGGGTGACTGATTGTGCAGGGTTATTTGCCATGCCCTTTTTCCATTGGTACAGATATCCTTTCATTTACACACTTTTCAAATTTTATGCCTAATGAGCTTGTATCCAGGTGCAGGACCATTTTTAACCAGGAATATATTTATCACTGTGACATGAAACTATTGGAAGATCGTTTTATCCTGAGATTAAAGTTCATAATACTTACTCAGGCTTGTGTGCGGGAGGGCGGGGTTTGCGGGCGATCGGGTTGGACAACGACAGTGCGGGGGCATCGGCTCTCGCTGCAGGGCGGCATCTTGGCGGATCAGCGGCCCCGTCACCATGAGTCGCGCGTCGGCCTGCGGCAGGGAGGGGGAGTGGGCAACGGTCCTGGCGAGGTCAGGCCCGAGGCATCCGGTTCCGGGCACTGGGAAGCGGCCTTGGCATCCCCTGACACTGGCCAGGCCCCAAAACCAGAGTCCACGGTGAGACCCTGCAACGTAAACAGAGGAGGTTGGGGCGATTAGCGGGCTGACGCCAATGCATTCTGGGATTTATAGTATTAGCTGTGCATGCGCTATACTGGCGCGGCAGCCAGCGGGCCACCTCTAATACATTTTTGAAATGATCTTGCAGGCCAAATATAATTATATCGCGGGCCAAATTTGTCCCGCGGGCCAGAGTTTGACATGTGTCATATAGAGTATTCTGACTGATTACATCTCTGACTGGTATTGAGGTGCCAATACACAGGACTGGAAAAGACTACAGAGTGTTGTGAACTCGGTCAAATCCATCATTAAGGACGCCTATAAGAGGCGGTGTTTTAAGAAAGCAGCCTATTTCCTCAAGGACCCTCACCTCTCAGGCCATGCACTCTTCTCACTGCTACCATCAGGAAGGATGTGGATGAGCCTGAAGACGAACAGCCAACTATACAGAAACAGCTTCTTCCCCTCTGCCATCAGGTTTCTGAATGGACAATGAACCACTGACACTACCTCACTTTCTCTTCTTTTCCACTAATTTATTTACTTTTGAAAATGTAATTTATAGGAGTAATTGTACCTGTAATACTGCCACAAAACAACAAATTTCACGACATGTTCATGACAACAAATTCCGATTCTGATTCTGATTCTTGCAGGTCCCATTGCATGTTTACAATAAACCCTCCTGTGAGTCTAGATACAGGGTCCTGATTTGAAACATTGACCATCCATTTTTCTGCCTGATCCGTTAAGTCCCTCCAGCTTCATGTTGTCCATTCAAAATTCCAGAACCGATGGTTCTTGTGTTTTGCAAGCCCAAGTTATTACTGCATTAACTGGAAACTCATAGATTTTATTGCTGGTAAAAATAGAATCACAGAATTTCATAAAGTGTTTGACAAATGAATGCAGCATGTGTCTGCAGGGATATGTCATCATGAAAGACCTTCACCATCCAGCACACACCCTGATCTCATTGCTGCCATCAGCAAAGAGGTATCGATGTCACAAGACTCGCACCACCAGGATCAGGAATAGCTGCTACCTCTCCACCATCAGACTCATCAATGACAAACTCAATTAGGGACTCATTTAAGAACTCTTACTTGTGCATTTGTTTTTGAATATTTGATTTATAAATTTTGAACCGTAATAATCATTATATTCCATTCCATTCTAGAAATTATTTTGAAAAATTATACATAAGGTATATATTATCCCACCACACCAACCCACCCTCCCATCTTCCATCCCCCCAAAAAAGAAAATAAAAGACTAAAGAAGAAAAAGAAAAAGAAAAGAATGGAGAATGCCTAGAAAATAAAACATTTAAACAATGAAGTCTATCAGAGGTCACCAAGGAGTGAACTCTTCAGAGAATCAATCATAGATACAAACCAACATTTTGTAGATATTGGCTCAATATTTTCCAAAAAACCATAGTATTTGTCTCGCAGATTATAAGTAATCTTCTCTAATGGTTTACGACTGCGAAGCTCTGCATGCCATCTTTCCATGCCTAAATCTATTTCTGACTTCCATGATATTGCTATACATTTTCTAGAAACTGCTAAAGTAATTAACAGAAATTCAATTTGATAGATATTTATTTTAATTTTGGCCTTATAGCCTTAATATTACTCAATAAAAATAACATTGTATCCTGCGGGTATTTGACCCCCATGATTCATTCCAAAAAATTACCTACCCCTAACCAAAATTGTCTAACTTTAGCATATTTAGTTGAATGCATAAAAGTTACAATCTCAGATCTACATCTAAAACATAAATCTGATACGGCAGGATTTAATCTATTTAATTTTTGTGGAGTGAAATGTAATTGATGTAAAAGATTTATATTAAACCAACCTATAACTTACCTTTATAAGTTTAGTCATATTGTTCTTACACAAATCTATCCAATCCTTTTCATTTTTTTGTGTGTGTAAGTCTATTTCCCATCTTAAACTTAATTTATTCACCCCAATTTTGAGGGCCTTAGTTTGAAGTAACTTATACATTAATGAATTAAATTTATTTACAGTAGTATTACAAATCAGTAATTCTAATTCACTTTGATTTGGTAACATCAAAGTAGGACCTATTTTTGTCAGATTTTAAAAAATGCTTTAACTTGAAAATAACAAAATAAAGTATTACCACGTATATTAGATTTTTGCCTCATTCTTTAAAATGTTATAAATCTCTCATCCTCTAAACAACCCTCCATCTTTTTAATACCCTTCTGTCTCCAAATCCTCAAAAATTGGTTATCCATTGAAGGAATAAGCCTATTTTGACATAGGCATTTTCCTAGATATTAAACCTTTCCTATCAATTTCATTATCAGTATTATTCCATATATCAGTCAAATATTTCAAAATTGGTGATTCACTACTTCCAAATACCAATTTAGAACCATATATAAATAAAATCTTGGTGATTCATATTTCTTATTGCATAAAATTCTATGAAAACCCAAGA
Source organism: Narcine bancroftii (assembly GCF_036971445.1). NCBI lineage: Eukaryota > Metazoa > Chordata > Chondrichthyes > Torpediniformes > Narcinidae > Narcine > Narcine bancroftii. The sequence continues at coordinate 66,445,079 of NC_091477.1, read as the reverse complement.
TGGAATATTATCTAAATTTAACAGTACATTTATAAATCTCAATCAAGTTGCTTTATAATAATTCTTAAAATGAGGAAGTTGTAAACCCCCTGGTTCATACTTCCATGTCAATTTTTCCAAAGAGACCATTGGCATTTTATCTTTCCATAAAAATTTCCTAACTGCCGTATTTAAATCCTTAAAAAGTTTTGAAGGAATTGGAATAAGGATTTTAAAGTCTGCAACAATAGTATTAAACAAAGATAGATAATTCAATTTATATAATTTTTTCAAATCATTATCAATTCTAATACCTCAATGTTTAATACCTACATTTGGACATCTGAATTTAGTAACCATTTTACCATCTGTATAACACCCACAGCTAAGGGAATAATCTTACTTTTTTTCCAAATTAACATCATATCCAGAAACTTCCCCACATTCTTTCAATCTAATCTGTAATTGGGACAAAGAATTTATAGGATCAGTCAAATAAAACAAAATATCATCCACAAACAAATTCATTTTATATTTTTCCTGGTTCACCTTAATTCCTTTAATCTTAGAATGTTGTCTAATAAATTCAGCTTAAGGTTCAATTGCTAAAATAAACAAAACCAGAGACAAAGGACAACCTTGTCGACTTGATCTAATTCATGTAAAAGAGCCAGATATTTGTCCATTAGCCATAACTTTTGCTAAAGGATGTATATTTAAAGCTTCAACCCCAGTTATAAATGTAGAATCAAAGCCAACAAAAATATCTATTCTAATCTATCAAAAGCTTTTACTGCATCCAAAGTTACTATGATCCCCTATTTTTTAAAATTAAATTAATTAAACTAATTAATCTTGCAATATCATCAACTGATTATCATTTTGTAATAAATCCTGTTTAATCTATATGAATGAACTTAGATAAACATTTAGATAATCTATTTACTAAAATGTTTGCATCAATTTTATAATCCACATTCAATAAAGATATTGGACGATATGATGCAAGTCTTTTTCTTTGTTATAACTATAATTATAGCTGTTGAAAAAGAATCCAGTAAAGAATGGGATTCTGTTGCTTGCTTTTACACCTTTGTAAATGGAGCTATTAAAAGATCCTTAAATTGTTTATAAAATTCAGACAGCAAACTGTCTTTTCCTGGAGATTTACCATTTGGTAATGAACTAAGCACTTCATTAAGTTCTCATTGTAAAAGGAGCATCTAAGTTTCTCTGATTTTGATATGTCAAGCTCGATATATTAATCTTGAGATTAAAAAAATTCTCAATCTTAACTTCATCTCCAGTAAATTCTGATCTATACAAATCAGAATAAAAACATTAAATACATCATTAATTTCTCTAGTAATCATCTTTGAACTTCTTCTCATAGCATTAATTATTATAGATGATGGCTCTGTTTTTAACTGCAAAGCTAAAACTTTATGAGCTCTTTCTCTTAACATCTTTGCTTAGTTCTATCAATCAATTTTTCAGTCCTATATGTCTGGATCGCATTAAAATGAATATTTTCTTTATCAATTCCTTTATTTTTTCATCCAAAGGTTTTTTCTGTAATACCTTTTCCAAATCCTGTATTTCCCTTTCTAACTGATCAATTTCTCTCATACGATCTTTCATATAACCATATAACCACTTACAGCACAGAGACAAAGGGCATGAATTCCTCATATGAATTTTCGGTATAAAATATTATGTCTTCTCAAATATGCCTTTAATGCATCCCATGCAATAAATTTATTGAGAACAGAATTAGAATTTAATTCTAAAAACTCCTGACTGTTTTCTTATAAAATCGAAAAAAAATCTGTCCTTTTTAACAATGTAGAATTTAATTTGTTTGTTCCTTTTCCAAAAACAAATATGTCATTAAAAGTGGCAAATGATCAGATAAAATTCTAGCTATATAATCCAAATTCATAACTTTTCCTTGTAATTGTGCCAAAATTAAAAATAAATCTATCCTAGATTAAGAATCATGAGAATAAAAAGAATAGTCCCTTTCCTTAGGATTTAATCTTCTCCAAATATCTATTAAATTCAAATCTTTCATTATGTTCAAAATTGCCATTTGCTGCTTTAGCTCAAATAACTGATTTGGTTGTCTTATACAAAACCAGATCTAAACAGCAATTAAAATCCCCTCCTACCAATATTTTTCGTATGTCTCAGATCTAAACAGCAATTAAAATCCCCTCCTACCAATATTTTTCGTATGTCTCATAAATGTATCTCTCATAAATCCTTCATCATCTCTATTTGGTGCATAAATATTCATTAAAGTCCAATTCCCAGAATAAATATGACAATTTACTAATACAAACCTTCCCACGGGATTATTTATCACTTTATGAATTTTAAAAGGTACATTTTTGAATATTTTATTTAAAATATAATCAACCATGGTTACACCAATAATATAATAATACAAATATATCCTTATATTTAACATGGTTTAAATATATTTTTTAAAACTTCTATTCACCCCTAGCCCCTATCATAATGCACCCCTGTCCTCCCATCTCTTGCCCTACTTACCCCAATTAAGTCCTAAAATAGAAAGAAAAAGAAAAGAGGAGAAAACCAAAACAAGAATCAATACTTCGTGGAATAAGGGAATAAGGGAACCCCACTACATCCAGATCAAAATCTTCTAAATTTCCAATTAAAATAATCCAAATATGCACTCCAAACCTTCCAAAAAATATAATATCCCTCAAAATATTTATCCCTCAAATTATATGTTATCTTTCCAATGGAATGCAGGACCTTAATTCTGAATGCCTTCTCTGCAAAGTAAGTTCTATCTGATCTTTTCATGAACTTGCTATACATTTCCTCGCCACTGCAAATGCTAGTCTCAGAAAAGTATTTGAAATGTATCTCATTTATATCCCAAACAAATTCCACTTATATCACCGATTAAAAAAATTTTTGAATCTAAGGGAAGTTTTATTTTCAAAATATTCTTTAGCATGAGACCAAAAGGTTTATCCTTATCACAAGACCATACTGAGTGTAAAAACGTACCTTTCTGGCCATTACATCGAAAACACAAATCAGAAAGAATCAAATCATATCTTTTAAATGCTCTCGAGTTAAATATAATTGATGTATAAAAATATAATTTACAAGTCTAGACCAGACATTTATAATTTTTGTCATGCTATCATTATAAATAGTCTTCCAATGATCCCTATGCAAGTCAACTCCCAATTTTTTCTCCCATTTTAGTCTTGATTTATGCAAATCAATTTTAGACATTTTATGTTCCAGATTTCAGATATAAATCCTTTCTTTTCTCTGTCATGAACCATCATTTCAAAATTCGACTCTGTTGGAAGAAACAAATTCTTCCCAAAGAAATCATACAACATCAATTTAATTTGATAATAACAAAAATGAGTCTGAATTTGTGCTTGAAAGAAATTGGCTTAAATCATTGCAATTATTGACTATTTTAATTCCTTTCTGACTCCAAATCTTAAGAAGGTAATTATTAACCATAAAAGGAAAAAGTTTATTCTGATATGAAGGAGTATATCTAGATATTTTACCTTGAGTGCCAATTTCATTATTTATCCCATCCCAAATATCTATTAAATGAGATAAAATTGGTGACTTATAAGAACCTAACAATTTAACATTCCATTTATAAACAAATTGATCCCTTATATCCTCACTAATTCTATTTAATTCTATATCTGCCCATCAAGGACTATCAAGATCAAACATTCTATTAATAAATTTTAGTTGAGCGGCCTTACAGTAATTTTAAAAATTGTAATCCCCCTAATTCATATTTCCATGTTAACTTATGAATAGAAACTCTTGCTATTTTAGCCTTACATAAAAATTTCCTAACTAGTGTATTCAAATCTTTAATTTTGTTTTGGAATACTACAAAGAATAGATTGAAAAAAATACTGAATTCTAGGAAATACATTCATTTTTATACAATTCACTCTACCAACTAAAGTTATCAGCCAGTCTTTCCATTTAATTAAATATCAGCAAATATTTTAAAGCAAAATAATGATTCATATGTTTGTGTATTTTTTCTTTCTTTGGCTTGGCTTCGCGGACGAAGATTTATGGAGGGTGTAAAAAGTCCACGTCAGCTGCAGGCTTGTTTGTGGCTGACAAGTCCGATGCGGGACAGGCAGACACGGTTGCAGCGGTTGCAGGGGAAAATTGGTTGGTTGGGGTTGGGTGTTGGGTTTTTCCTCCTTTGCCTTTTGTCAGTGAGGTGGGCTCTGCGGTCTTCTTCAAAGGAGGTTGCTGCCCGCCAAACTGTGAGGCGCCAAGATGCACGGTTTGAGGCGTTATCAGCCCACTGGCGGTGGTCAATGTGGCAGGCACCAAGAGATTTCTTTAGGCAGTCCTTGTACCTTTTCTTTGGTGCACCTCTGTCACGGTGGCCAGTGGAGAGCTCGCCATATAACACGATCTTGGGAAGGCGATGGTCCTCCATTCTGGAGACGTGACCCATCCAGCGCAGCTGGATCTTCAGCAGCGTGGACTCGATGCTGTCGACCTCTGCCATCTCGAGTACTTCGACGTTAGGGATGTAAGCGCTCCAATGGATGTTGAGGATGGAGCGGAGACAACGCTGGTGGAAGCGTTCTAGGAGCCGTAGGTGGTGCCGGTAGAGGACCCATGATTCGGAGCCGAACAGGAGTGTGGGTATGACAACGGCTCTGTATACGCTTATCTTTGTGAGGTTTTTCAGTTGGTTGTTTTTCCAGACTCTTTTGTGTAGTCTTCCAAAGGCTCTATTTGCCTTGGCGAGTCTGTTGTCTATCTCATTGTCGATCCTTGCATCTGATGAAATGGTGCAGCCGAGATAGGTAAACTGGTTGACCGTTTTGAGTTTTGTGTGCCCGATGGAGATGTGCGGGGGCTGGTAGTCATGGTGGGGAGCTGGCTGATGGAGGACCTCAGTTTTCTTCAGGCTGACTTCCAGGCCAAACATTTTGGCAGTTTCCGCAAAGCAGGACGTCAAGCGCTGAAGAGCTGGCTCTGAATGGGCAACTAAAGCGGCATCATCTGCAAAGAGTAGTTCACGGACAAGTTTCTCTTGTGTCTTGGTGTGAGCTTGCAGGCACCTCAGATTGAAGAGACTGCCATCTGTGCGGTACCGGATGTAAACAGCGTCTTCATTGTTGGGGTTTTTCATGGCTTGGTTCAGCATCATGCTGAAGAAGATTGAAAAGAGGGTTGGTGCGAGAACACAGCCTTGCTTCACGCCATTGTTAATGGAGAAGGGTTCAGAGAGCTCATTGCTGTATCTGACCCGACCTTGTTGGTTTTCGTTCAGTTGGATAATCATGTTGAGGAACTTTGGGGGACATCCAATGCGCTCTAGTATTTGCCAAAGCCCTTTCCTGCTCACGGTGTCGAAGGCTTTGGTGAGGTCAACAAAGGTGATGTAGAGTCCTTTGTTTTGTTCCCTGCACTTTTCTTGGAGCTGTCTGAGGGCAAAGACCATGTCAGTAGTTCCTCTGTTTGCGCGAAAGCGGCACTGTGATTCTGGGAGAATATTCTCGGCGACACTAGATATTATTCTATTTAGTAGAATCCTAGCGAAGATTTTGCCTGCAATGGAGAGCAACGTGATTCCCCTGTAGTTTGAGCAGTCTGATTTCTCGCCTTTGTTTTTGTACAGGGTGATGATGGTGGCATCACGAAGATCCTGAGGCAGTTTTCCTTGGTCCCAACAAAGCTTGAAAAACTCATGCAATTTGGCATGCAGAGTTTTGCCGCCAGCCTTCCAGACCTCTGGGGGGCTTCCATCCATACCTGCTGCTTTGCCACTTTTCAGTTGTTCGATTGCCTTATATGTCTCATCCAGGGTGAGAACCTCATCCAGCTCTAGCCTTAGGGGCTGTTGAGGGAGCTGGAGCAGGGCGGAATCTTGGACTGAGCGGTTGGCACTGAAAAGAGATTGGAAGTGTTCTGACCATCGGTTGAGGATGGCGATCTTGTCGCTGAGGAGGACTTTGCCGTCTGAGCTGCGCAGCGGGCTTTGGACTTGGGGTGAGGGGCCGTACACAGCCTTTAGAGCCTCGTAGAAACCCCTGAAGTCGCCAATGTCCGCGCTGAGCTGGGTTCGTTTGGCGAGGCTAGTCCACCACTCATTTTGGATCTCCCGGAGTTTGCGCTGAAGATGGCTGCATGCGTGACGGAAGGCTTGTTTCTTCTCTGGACAGGACGGCTTTGTAAGGTGAGCCTGGTGGGCAGCTCGCTTCTTTGCCAGCAGCTCCTGGATTTCCTGGCTGTTTTCGTCAAACCAGTCCTTGTTTTTCCTGGAGTAGAAGCCCAGTACCTCTTCAGTGGATTGCAGTATGGTAGTCTTCAACTGATCCCAGAGGGTTTCAGGGGACGGGTCCGTGAGGCGGGTTGCATCGTCGAGCTTTGCTTTGAGGTTTGCCTGGAAGTTTCCTCTCGCTTCGTCTGACTGCCGGTTTCCAACATTGAACCTCTTTCTGGGGGCTTTATTGTTCCTGGGCTTTGGCTTGAAGTGAAGGTTGAGCTTGCAGCGAACCAGCCGGTGGTCAGTGTGGCATTCCGCGCTAGGCATGACCCTGGTGTGGAGCACATCTCGTTTGTCACTTTCTCGCACCAGGATGTAGTCCAGGAGATGCCAGTGTTTGGATCGGGGATGCATCCAGGTGGTCTTAAAGCTGTCCCTCTGCTGAAAATGGGTGTTTGTAATGACGAGCCGCTGTTCTGCGCAGAGTGTATTTTAATAACAAAATATTTAATTTGATCAGTCCATTTAAAATATGCTACTCCTTTACAAACAGAATAATTGCCTTCAGACAATGGCATAAGTTCACTTTCATTCAAATTTATTTTCTACCCCGATAATTCTCCATTTTGTATTAACTTTTCCTGTACAATCTTTAATGACTCTTGTGGTTCTGTTAAATAAACCAACACATCATCTTCAAATAAACTAATCTTAAATTCATCCAATCCTGTTTTAATACCTTTTATATCCCTTTCCTGCCTTATTAATTTTGCTAGAGATTCAATCACCAATTCAAATAATGCTGGTGACAGAGGGCAACCCTGTCTAGTAGATCTCTCTAAATTAGATAAAAGCCCATTTGTCAAGGCAATGTTTTTTAAAATAAAATTACCACACCCCTCGCTTTAGAGTTAAAAGTTGTAGTTATCACTTGTCCAATCCAATCTCTTTTCAATTTTTGATGTTTTTTTTCTCAGATAGATGGGTTACCTGTGACAAAGCAATATTAATTTTCTTCAGATAAGATAAGACTCTCTTTCTTTTTATTGGATTATTAAGCCTATTAACATATAACATAAAATTCAAAGTTTTACTATTTGCCATTATACAAAATTCAAAAATTTCATAACTCTTCTCTTTGTCCTCCCACATCTCAAAATCATTAACTATGCCTGGCATTTCCATCAAGAAAAAGAAAATAAAAATAAAAAGAGAGAGAAAAAATGCAAACATCCCCCCCCCCCCACCAAAAGAAGTACTGTCAAAAAAAGACAGTAGAGCCACCCTCAGTTTTGTGGGAAGTGACTCTCGCCACTAGGTGGCACACAGCTATGGAAGGAGAAGGAAGGAGCCCCTACCTCCCCTAGAGAGAGAGAAAAAAACAATTTCCAGATGATCATCTTCAGGTAAAGGCAGCTGCTTCAAGGTCTCTGTTAACTTGATCATTATTATCGAGGCAAGCAATTTCCTGCTGTAACATCTCCGTATCTGACATTTGTATCTTCTCAATCTGTGGTATGTCTGCTGTTAATAAATCAACTTATTGATCCATTTTGTTATTTGGAAGATAATTTACAAATTTTGTTGAAGAATTGTTTCCCAAAAAGACTTTAAGTATTGTAGGGTGGGTGAAAAGAAAACTTATGCTGTTCTTCCAAAGCACAGATTTTGCAGGATTAAATTCCTTTCTTCTTTTCTCCACATTCACAATAAGATCTGCATAAAAAAATACTTTTTTTTAATCAGCCACAATCAAAGGACTTCAACCTTGATGAGCTTTCTGAACCGCTATTCTCAAAATAGACTCCTTGTCTTGGTAATGAAGATGTCTGATCAAAACTGAACATGGAGATTGACCTGGCAGCATTTTCTTTCTAAGCACCCTATGTGCTCCATCCAATTCAAGTCCATTTGGAAAATGTTCCGGTACCAAAATCTCCAGGATCCATCTTTGAAAAAAAATTCCACTGCCTTAGGACCTTCAAAACCTTCTGGCAACCCAACAATCTTCACGTTATTTCTTGGACTATGATTCCCTATGCTCCACACCATAATTGAATCTTCCAGCTTGTTGACCACATCTTTACACAGATCCACTTTGTCATGATATTCTTCGAAATTTTCTTCAACTTTTTGAACTTGCGTTTTAACTTTATCAACCACTTTGGCATATCCCTTCATCTCCTTAATTATCTTAATTTGTCCTTTAACATATTCACATCATGCCTAATAGAACGGTTTTCTAACCATTTTCTGACTCATTGCTTGCAATTGATTCATCAATTGCCTGCCCATACCTTGCCCTTTAATTTCAGGTAACTTTACCTGCCCAGCCTCTTCCTGGAGTTGAACCTGTCGATATGGTTCTTTTGTCTCCTCCTCACTTGTGCACTTTATTGAATGTCTCTTTTATTCTCTCTGCATTGCACAGTCAGTTTGTTTACATTCGTCTTTTGTTGACAGCTCTTTTTTTTACGTGTTTGTGCTGTGTACGGTTTTCCTGCACTTCCAATTAGTCGTAAATCTTGTGCATCCACAGGAAAAAGAATATCAGGGTTGTCTATGATGTCATGCATGTACTCTGATAATAAATCTGCAAACTGAACCTGATATGTCCATTCATTTGCAAGTGGTAAATAATGCCTTTGCATTCTTGAACTCTTTTTTTCTGTAGCCCATCTCCCTTGAAAATGTTATGCTTCAACCAGGGGCAGCATGGTTAGCATGGTGGTTAGCGCCACACTATTACAGCACCAATGATCCGGGTTCCAATCCGACATGTAAGCTTGGATTTCCTCTTACCCTTCAAAATCTGCAAGGGTTGGAAGTTCATTTGGATGGCGTGGGCTCACGGGCCAGGGTGCCTTTTATTGTGTCATACGTCTGAATTATTTTTTTAAAATTAAGCTTGACGTGAAAGAAGCGGAGTGTCTACTCTCCATTCTTCCAAACGCTACTTCCAGGCCATACAATTCCAACAAGTTTTAAGCAGTGAAGATGATGACCAGTGGGTCAATTTTAGCTTTTAAACTCCCAAAGCTCTCACTCACATTGATCATGAGTTTAACATGCTGCAATCGGGGAATATTAATTGCATTAATCCTTAAAATTACGTGTAGAAATCCCTCGTGCAAACAGCTCTAGAGCTGACTGCACGGGTCTTGCGCTAAACCATTTGCCTTCACCCTTCTGTTGTTCATTTTTGAGATGCAGGCAGCACTGCTAAAGCCAACATTTATTTCCTATCCAGAATTGCTTTTGAAACAGTCCCCATTGGAACTGCTTCTTTTCTTCTGGTGAAGGTGCTTCCATGGTTCTATGAGGTAGTGAGTTCAGGATTCAGAAGCAGAGTGCAGTGCACTGCCAGTAACCGCAAAGACTAGGCTGAGGGAACGATAGGCTTTAATATACAGAAGAACCTTGCTGGACCGGATCCAGATATAAGAAGGGAGAGGTGGCTCGACCTTTATGGTCCAGGACCACGGGGGAGAAGTCATAGGGTATGAGTCATCAGTGGGCAGGCCGGCTCCATATATACAATCATAACTATATACAATGGAGGAAGCATGTCAGCACACAGAGATTATAAACAAACCAGCAAATGTCTAAGTCCTTACAAGTGGAGATCATTTCATCACACTCCTGATTTGTGACATGCAGATTGTGGAAAGGCTTTTGAGTGGAGGGAGGTGGGTTGGGGTGGGGAGGGGAGGGAAGAGCTGAATGGGAGTGAATCACCTAGCTTCAAACCTTTTCTGACAGCCAGTCCAGTGTGGGTTCCCATCAGTGTCAACCTTCAGGAGGCTGTTGGTGGGAGATTCAGCAAAACTGTAATCAGGGTTTGGTGGATACAATTTCTAATTGGAGGAGATCATTGCCCTGGACCTGGGGAAGTTAATGTCACTTGCTTCACCTCGGTGAATGTGGTGCTTGTCTGTCAGCATGGGTTATTTTAGGTTTGGAGATCAATGTGCAATTGGAAGTCCCTTTCTTAGTTTCTCTTTCCTCACATCCTTCACACCAAAAAGGTCATCACTTGTCACAACATGTCACACTTTAACTGCTCATTCCTTGGAGACTTGCACTGGACTTAACTAAGGTTACCAACCCACCAGGATTTTCCTCAATTCTCTAATAATTGCTACATTTCATGGACATTTCAGATGAAAGTAATGATTCAATTATAAGCCTGTTTAAAATGATATTCCTTGCTTTTAAAAATGTAAATTATTGTTTTTTTTAAGTTGAAGATGTGTGATCGATTAACCCAAAGACAGAAGTTACTGGAACTGAAGCTTTTTATTTAGCTCGAGATGGACATCATCCCTAGAGATGGACATCATCCCTAGAGTTGCTGACTCACACTGACCCAGATTCCAACTGTGGGCAGGGTGGTGGCATGACAGCCTTTATGGGTAATAGAGGGGAGGAGTCACGAGCCGGCCAGTGAGACCAGGGTCAACCAAAAAAGGTCAAAGTATACAAAGTTTCACCACATTCACCTCCTCTATTAAAAAGAAGTCTTGGGGGGGGGGGGGCGGTGTGCAGTCAGGTGCACTCATAGGTTCAGTCTGTCCGGCAGCCTCCTTTGGCATCGTGACCGACATACCTCCGGTGGTGTGGGGGCCCCCATCGATTGCAGCTGCTCCTTCTCGGTCGGCCCGGCTGGGATACTTGGCTGTGCCGGGGGGGGGGGTGGGGGGAGTGGGTCAGTCGACGGGTTGTCCGAGGTGGTGGGAGTAGGCATCTGAGGCCCTGGAGCGCTGGGGGGAGGGGGTACCCAACTGTTGGCTGAAGGGAGGGGGGGCGTGTCCAGATGCTCCTGCGCATGCGTGCCAGGTCGTGGATGGATACTGTATTCTCGCGTCCGTCCAGGAATGCCACGTAGGTGCACTGTGGGTTGGCATGGAACAGCTGGACCCTCTCGACTAGTGAGTCGGAATTATGGGTCCTTGCGTGTTTCCGCAGTAGTACGGGCCATGGAGACATTAGCCAGGTGGGTAGGGTCATTCCTGATGCCGATCTCCTGGGGAATGTAAAGATTCTCTCATGAGGTGTCTCGTTGGTGGCCGTACACAGGAGGGATGGGATAGTATGGAGGGCCTCTGGGAGGACTTGTTGCCAGCGGGGGAAAGGCACGACTTGCACTTTAAGGGGCGGGGTTGTGGTATAACAGCCTTTATGGCGAATAAAGGGGAGGAGTCACAAGCTGGCTAGTGAGAGCAGGAAAAGCATACAAGGTCAAGGTATTTACATACACAAGTGGCTTCACCACAGTTGAAAAATAGATTGTTGATTCGATTGGGCAGTTTAGGTCCAGAAATCTATCCAATCAGAAATAACAAGTCTTTCTGCAGCATTCAAGGGACCCAATCGGATGAGAGCACAGTACAAGTATTCACTCTGCATTTTACTTATTTTTTAATTGATTGAGCCTTTCATGCATTTGAATGGTTTGATTAGGTTGGTGGCTCTCCTTGACTCCATTTAGAGTGCTTTAAATTAAGTGACACTCACTGCACCACACACTTCTTGAAAAACTGGTTCTGATATGTTTAACAATGGAGCCCAGAGCCCAGAGGACAATGACAGATGAAGCCATCACAGGTTGGCCTTGAGACAGCAGGCCTTGTCAGCAGCTGGGCATGCTTGAAGGAACCTGTTCTGACATGATTGCATCTCTATACAGGGTGAAATCGTGCCTTGGAAACAGCTCTCCTTCTTGCATATTAACCCTACTGTGCTTGCAAGCTTCTTCTGACACCTGTGTGGCATTCTTTCTTTTGAACTGATATCCCATTTGAGAAATAAACAGAGAAGCACAAAGACTGCAAAAGCTGGAATAATGAACAGTCAAAGTCTTGCTGGAGGAACTGGCAGCACGGTGAGCTTACCGGTTAACGCAATGCTATTACTGCGCCAGTGGCCTGGATTCAAATCCAGTACTATCTGTGCTGTGACAGAGTATATAGATATGTTTCTGGGAGGTAAATTGGGAAAGGTTTGTTAAAGTAGGTCACATACAAACACTTTAAAACAGATCTTATTTGAAATACTGGAGCTTTGTCCCAGGCTAGACATGCCGGGGGCTCAGAGCTTTTGCAAGAGCTTTGAAGAGTGCTCAAGAGACTTCACTAATGGATTGTTGTTTACAAAAGGCAACAGATGAAAGATCGTGCTGGAGCCGCAGATTGTCTGGAAGAGGGCTTGTGGTTTTGTAAGCAGAGAAGAGTCAAACAGGCTGTCTCTCAGAAGTATTCTCCGCTAAGAATGCGCCTGAAGAAGAGAAAGCGGCCCTTTGATTTGCCATTCAGGTGGCAGCACTAAAAGCACAGCGCTGGCCACCTGAAGGGACAGCTGCACCGGGATGCACATCTGAGCGCACTTCAGCTCCTGTCCCTTGGGCTGTCAAGTTAGGATGGCTGGCTGTCAGCTGCGACAGCCAGTGCGGGCTATCAGCGTGGGGACATCCCCCATGGAATTTCCCCACACTCTGCCCCCCGGTGGGGGGAGGGGGCTGGTGTGGCCGGTGGGGGAGAGGGGAGCTGGGGCGGCTGTCAGGTGAGTATGGCGCTGGATTCAGGTACCGCCATTGTTTCGGCCAGCCCCCTTCTCCCCGCCGGCCGCCCCATTCCCCTTCTCCCCTGCAGCCGCTCTAGCCCCGCAGTCCCCGCGCTGACAGCCAGCCAGCTGCCCCTGCCCCGACGTCCTCGCCAACTGACTGTCATCCCGAATGCTGCGCCAATTATTCTTCTCAGAGGAGGGTTTCAAAGTTCACCTTGCAAGCGACTCCTGCACATTCACATGGCCTCCCAACAGTCGCATATTGCCAAAGTATGCAGCTTTACAACCGGGGCAATTGGCCACCTGAAAGTGCCAAGAGAAAGAGAGAGACAGAGATGACTTGTACAGTGTTACAGCCAGCAGACAGCAGCTGGGACTGGAACAGGACAAGCTGGCAAGCTTAGTTCCATAAGCCTGGTCAAGACCCTTGTAGTTCATGCAAGAGGAGAGGACTGGCTGTCTCATGTTTCATTTGGAATAAGTGAAACAGAAAGGAACTCTGTGGTGACCTGAAAGAAAGCGGTCATCATCAGCAAGATACTGAAGTGGCTTATTAAAAAGAAACAACAAATCTCTCTCTGAAAACCCACAAGAACCTTCCTGAGCGATAACCATTTACCTTTCAAGCACCAAAGCCTGGTGAACTTTATAAATGTTAAATTCTGTGCACAGTATAAGAATTGCCTGCAATCAGTGAACTTGGAGGAATGAGAAGTGAGATTGGACTGTGAATCAAAGAACTTTTCTGAACTTACACACACATTACATACATGTGCGCTTAGAATTAGAAGGGGGTTAATTTAGGTTCAGTAAGTCAATAGATATAAGTTAAAGTTTGATTCTATTTTCATGTTTAAAGATAATTAAAAGCAACTTTTGTTTAAGTAATCATTTGTCTTGGTGAATATCTATTGCTGCTGGGTTTTGGGGTCCTCTGGCCTTGTAACAGTACGAGGTTTGTACATTCTACCTGTGTCTGCTTAGGTTCCCTCCGGGTGCTCTGGCTTCCTCCCACATTCCAAAGATGTATGGGGTTAGTTGGTTGATTGGTCACGTGGATGAATTTTGGCGGCATGAACTCGTGGCCCAGAAGGGCCTGTTTCCGTGCTGTATCACTAAATTAAATTAAATTTAGCAAGCCAGACAGCATCCAAGGATAGAAATGGTCAGTCAGCATTTCAGGGACTGGCCCCTTTATCAAGACTAAGATTTTAAAAAAGGTGAAACTACAGAGATAAAAGGGGGAAAGAAACAGTGGACAAAAGTCCTGGAGAAACTCAGCAGGTCACACAGCATCCACAGGAAGGAAACGACAGTTGACATTTCGAGCCGGAACCATTCATTGGGAATGATGCTGGGGCAGGGGCCCAGAGGTGGTAGGGTACAGAAAAAAAATGGCGATGTTGTAAAAGCAGGTGTGGACCTGAAAGAGTGGGGAGCAGAGACACAGCTCTGAACCGCAGGGTCCTGCTGCCCAGTACTGATATCAGTAGCTCCTTACTGGCTTTAAAAGGCCTTTTAGAGGAGCAACTTGGTTCTTTTCTTTAAATCCTGCAACCAGCATATTCCTCTCTGATATATTTTAGAATTTTAGAATCAGAAACAGAATTTTATTGTCATAAACAAGTCATGAATTTCAATGTTTTATCTGAGCATAACAGTGCGCACATTCATATTATAACCATCTTGCAACATCACTATAAATAAATATAATAATAATGCATGAAAAGTCAGACAGTGTCTTTGGTTCGTTGATTATCCAAGAATCTGATGGCAGTGGGAACGAAGCTATCCTTGGGCTGCTGAGATCTCATCTTTAGGCTCCTGTACCTTTTTACCGATGGTAGCAGAGTGAAGAGGGCATGGCCTGGGTGGTGGGATCTTTGAGGATAGATGTTGCATTTTTAAGACACCGCCTCAACCCTGCAGAGATTTCCATGAGGGCTTAGAGACTCCAGGGGAGCAGCGGGCTGGCACAGGGCACCAGAAATGGGGGAATGCTGCCTGTTGGCAAGAAGGATGGGAGTCCATGGCAGTGGACCAACAAGGGGCTCAGTGGCTGAAGGACCTACACGGGCAGCACTGCACTAACTCGACGGCACTAGTCTTTAGACTCTGTCCAATCATGGTCCCCAGTTGAGTATAGCACTGCATTCTTTGTTGTTTCATTGCATGGCTTGCTACAACCACCACCAGTGCCAGCCCTATTTAAATTTACACTTGCAGCACGGTAACAGGCCCTTCCAGCTCACGAGCCCGTATCTCCCAAATACACCAATGAACTGACAATTCGCCGCTCTCTGTGAGGAGTTTGTACATTCTCCTCGCATCTGTGTGAGTTTCTTCCAGGTGCTCTGGTTTTCTCCCACCCTTCAAAAGAGTTTTGTCCCTGACACAGGAGCCAGCAATTGGCACAGGGTCCTTGGCCCCTGAGTCTAACAGAGAGGATGTTGCTACAAAAACCAGCAGTCATTTCAGGACTTTTCACAAGGAAATAGGAGCCAGAGAAGGCACTCAGCCCCTCAAGGCTGCCTCACCATTCAATTTGACCTCAGTTGATCTGTGGTGAACTCAAATCCTCCTCTGTGCCAGTTCCTGACAGCCCTCAAATTTGTGCTTCTTAAAGTTACCATCTCCACTTTTAACACTTACGATGATCCCATCTCCACAACTCTCTGGGACAGAGTATAGTTAGATTCACTACCCTCTGCAAAAGGAAATTAAGATGCACCTTTATTTGATATGATCCTTCAGTTAGCCTACAACCATGAGCAGACAAAGAATTGCAGGAAGAACTCAGCAGGTCAGAGAGCATCCACAGGTTAAAATGGTCAGTCAACATTTTGACTCCAAACCCCAAGGGTTTCAACTACGGTGCCATGGTTAGCGTAGCAGTTGTGGCAGCGCTGTTACAGCACCAGCGACCCTGGATCAAATCCGACGCTGTCTGCAAGGAGTTTGTACATCCTCCCCATGACCTGCGTGGATTTCCTCAAGGGTGTTCTTGATATCTCCCACCGCAGGTCAATTGGTGTATTGGGTGCACTCTCCTGGGCCAGAAGGGCCCGTTACCGTGGTGTAACTTTAAAGCTAAAATAAACCTGAAAAAGTTGACCAGCCAAGGGTGCAGTCTGACCTGCTGAGTTCCTCCAGCAATTCTTTGTCTGGTAAAGATTGCAGCGTTTGTCTTTCTAACTTTTTTTTCTTATCTGAGTGATTCTCGGAAGAGTACATTTATGCCGCCTTTCCTCCAAACCGATTGATCCCTCTCTCTCCCTCTGCACTTCTGGACTGTGACTGTAGCTCCATTTTAGATACAGCATGGGATTCTAGTTGGCCTGCATGCTAAACAAACTTTTTCATTGCACCTTGGGACATCTGTCAGTAGACTTGAACTTGACTAGCAATGCAGATGAAATTTCTTGAATTTCCTACTCTAAGTCAGATAGTTCAAGCCAGTTACAGACAAAGGATTAAACAATGGCAAGATATATGGATGCTGGGATTGCAGTTTACACAAAAATGCTGGTGAAACTCAGAAAGTCACACACCATTCATAATGTAGCATCGATAAAGATACTGTCATGAGCCCAGAGGTCCCCAAATCCCAGCAGCAATGGATATTCACCGAGACAAATGGTTACTTAAACAAAAGTTGCTTTTAATTATCTTTAAATATTAAAACAGAACCACACTTTAAGTTATCACTATCGACTTAACTAACCTAACTTAACCCCCTTCTAATTCAGAAAAGTTCAGAAAAGTTCTTTAATTCACAGTCCAATCTCACTTCACATTCCTCCAAGTTCACTGGTTGCAGGCAATTCTTATGCTGTGCACAGAATTTAACATTTGTAAAGTTCACCAGGCTTTGGAACTTGAAAGGTAAATGGTTACTGTTCACGAAGGTTCTTGTCGGTTTTCAGAGAGTGATTTGTTGTACACTGACACCAACAACTGATTCCTTATTTTAAAAAAATCAGCCACTCCAGTGTCTTGCTGTCGAAACTTGCCCCATCAGGGTTCTGCAGATGATAACCTCTTTCTTTCAGGTCACCACAGAGTTCCTTTTTGTTTCTCTTATTCCAGATGAAACATTAGACAGCCAGTCCTCTCCTCTTGCATGAACCACAAGGGCTTTGACCAGGCTGAACTAAGCACTCACAACATGCCTTCCAAATGGGGTTTTCCACAAGCTTGCCAGCTTGTCCTGTTCCAGTTCCAGCCGCTGTTGCTGACTGTAACACTGTACAAGTGATCTGTGTGTGTGTGTGTGTGTGTGTGTGTGTGTGTGTGTGTGTGTTTCACTCTCTCTGAGAGAAAGCCTGTTTGACTCCCTCTGCTTGCAAAACCACATGACCCTCTTAGAACAGCAAGTTTCTCTCCAGACAGTCAGCGGCTCCGACAAGTTCTTTCATCTGTTACCTTTTTGTAAACAACAATCCATTAGTGAAGTCTCTTGGGCACTCTCCAAAGCTTTTGCAAAGTCTCTGAGGCCCTGACATATCTAGCATTAGCATCGCTCCAGTATTTTAAATAAGATCTGTTTTAAAGTGTTTGCATGTGACCTACACTAACAAACCCTGCCCCAATTTATCTCCCAAAAATATATCTATATTCCATTACAATACATAACTGACATTGGGGCCTGAGCCTTTCATCAGGTGTGAGCAAAAAGGCAGGCAGGCACCCAAATAAACAGATGGAAGAGGCGGGGAAGCACAGGGCTACAGGCAAGAGGTCATATGTGGTTAAGGGTAGGAGGGGACAAGAGAAAAAAAGCTGAGAAGTGATAGGGGGAGGGGATAGCTCTCTGAATGAAGAGGGATGGGAGTAGAGAGCTGGAGGAAAGAAGATGGAGGGATGGGGAAGAGAGGGAGACAGGGAGTGATCTAATGTAAACTAGAGTAGTTGATGTTATCCCAACTGGTTGGAGAGTTCCCAGACAGAATATTAGGTGTTTCTCCTCCAATTTTTGAGTAGTCTCATATGTTTTGTAGGGTGGGATGAAACCAGAGCACTCAATTGTTGTTCCTCCATTTTGCGGGTGGCTCTGGTTTGGTGGTGTGTGAGGCCATGGGAAAGTCATGTCGATGTATGAGTGGAGTCAGATTTGAAATGGCTGATCACTGGGAGATCCCCGCCATTGCTATGGACAGAGCAAATGTGCTTAACGAAATGATCTTCCTGTCTGCGTGCAGTCCCACCGATGTAGGGGAGGCCAAAATGGGAGCTTTGGATGCCCTGCAGATTAACAAATGGTGTTGATTCCCTTCACTGAAGCAACACTTTCCTTCACTTTTTAAAAATATTTTATTTATAATTTTCAATCATATGATATTAATTATAACATATTGATACAAACATTATATAGTGGAATAAAATACCTCCAACCTCCCTCATCCACCCTAGTAACATCCTTCCTCCTCCCCTACCCACCTACAAAGAAAGAAGAAAGGAGATCATCACTAAAACCAACAAATAATCACCCTGCGGAGACCGAGACGTCCACTGGAGCGACCGAGAAATTAAATTTTAATACCAAGAGTTTTTAAATATGGGCTCCATATCTTTACAAAAAAATGATATTTATCCCTCAAATTATATGTGATCTTTTCTAGAGGAATACAGGATTTAATTTCAGTCTGCCATCTTTGCTTTCCTCAAACTAATCAGAATTCCAAGTAATAGCCAAACTTTTTTTAGAAACAGCCAAAGCTAAATGTAAAAATTAAACTTGGTACATAGTCAATCTCAACCCTAAAGCAATCAACTTAATATCCCTCAATGTAAATAACGTTGGATCAAACGGTAAACTTACTTTTAATACTCTCTGCAAAAACAATTTAACTTATATCCAAAAATCCTTAACCTTAGAACAAGTCCAAGTCGAATGAAAAAAAGTACCTATTTCTTGTCCACATCTAAAATATAAATCTGAACAAATTTCTTGAATTTCTGAGGGGTTAAATACAATTGATGTAAAAAATTATACTGTAATAATCTATACTTCCCTTCACTTTTGAATCTGCGCCCTTCCAGCCCTTGAACTGTCAAACCATGTGATCAATTAACCTACTAACCCCTTACATCTTTGGAATGTGTGCAGAAACCGGAGCACCCGGGAAATCCCCATGCAAGTCATGGGAAGAGCATACAAACTCCTTACAGGCAGCACCATATTCAAACCCGGGTTGTTGACCCCGCAGCTCACCACTACACTAACCATTCAAAAAATATTGGAAACACTTAGCAGGGGCGGTAGAATCTGTTGGCAGCTCCATTTTGGCTCAGGATTTCTCCTTCTATTTGTAAATTCCAGCCTATTCATAGCCTTGCTATGAACACAAAAAAAAATGAGGTTGTCTCTGCTTCTCTTAACAGACCACACCAACCCATCTGGTCTCACCCTATCAGAGATATTCCCATCTCTACCCTACCTTCTCCACTACTGAGAAGTAACAACTTCATCTTTTGCCCAGTTTGGACAAAAGGTGCTGGACTTAAGATCACGAACCCTTTCTTTTTTCCACTGATGTTGCCGATCTGCTGAGTATTTCCGGTATCTCCTTTTATTTTTCATTTCAATCTGCCAGCAGTGGCTGCTTCTTTTGAATTTCAAGGTGTAGTACAACTCCAATTACCTGAAATCGGATGCTCCAAAATCTTCAGTAATCCAATATTTTTAAAATTTCGGATAAACGAGGATATCCAAAATCCTTATTTATCCAAAATGTTTTCGGAGCTGAACTAACCAGGGACCTTGGGGTCCTGGACAGGAGCAGGACCCTCAGGCTCCCAGCACAAGTGGGGCCTCAGTGGGGAGGTGTCAGTGATCAGCAGTGGCCCGCACTTTTTTTGGTGAGAATTAAACATTATTTTGGTGGTAAAAAAATCTTCCTTCGTTGTTTGTTGTTGTTTAAACACTGTTACAAGTGACTTGCTGTTGCTACTGGGCTGTTTTTAAAAAATGACCAGTTCTCTGAACAAAATGTTTATCCAAAATGGGCCTGGTCCTTACCTCTTTGGATAATTGGAGTTGTACTGTATATAGAGAAGTAATTGTACTGAAAGGAGAATTGGATGGATCACTAAATTAGAAATTACAGGAAATTGATCTCAATGCCATCCATTAGAATCAAAGCTAAGCCCTGTTCTTATCTGCCAAACTCTCAGATATCTGAGTACTCAGAATCTAAAGGTAGAGAGCGAAAGATGAGTTTGTGCTCCCGACAGAAATTAAGGTCAAATGACAACATACCAATTTGCGACTGCTCAGTCAGCGCAACGCTGTTACAGTGCCAGCGTTTAGGACCGGGGTTCGAATCCCCCACTGTCTGCAAGGAGTTTGCACATTCTCCTCGTGCCTGTGTGGTTTTCCTTCAGGTTCCTCCCACAATACCGAGGATGTGGGTCAATTGGGCGGAAACACAGGCTCATGGTTTGAAAGGGCCTGTTACCATGCTGTATGTCTAAATTGTAAAAAAAATCAATCTATTTAGAGAAATATGAGGAGAATTGTTTTGAGAACAGATCACAGATACTGTAATTATCTAACTGTAATTTTACCTCCAGGTACTGTAACAAAATGTCTGCTGGTGGCATA
Organism: Narcine bancroftii; assembly: GCF_036971445.1. Lineage (NCBI taxonomy): Eukaryota > Metazoa > Chordata > Chondrichthyes > Torpediniformes > Narcinidae > Narcine > Narcine bancroftii. The sequence continues at coordinate 66,424,653 of NC_091477.1, read as the reverse complement.
TTCTCTGGAAGCGACCTTTGGGTATGATATTAAGTGACGCTTCAACAAATATTTGACTCCCACGACATGTCCTGGTCCAGGTGCTGACATGGTGCTCCAAAGTGCTGGTCCTTTTCTTTGCACATACAGCATGGTGTATGCCTTTTGGCCCATGAGCCTGTGCCACTCATTTACACTCACTTGACCTGCAACCCGATACATTTTGATGGGTGGCTGCTAACTGTCCCTGGTCAGGCATATCTCCTCTCATGCCTTTCCCCTTCCAAACTCTACACCCTGTTGCTCTGTGGTCAGAATACCCTGGCTGACATCCAGGTCCGAGGTGGAATGACAACATTCATCCCAGAGACCATCTAGTCATCTTCAATGCTGAGTATTAATCCTCCAAACCTCATCCACCAACATCATGGTGAGTATAACTCCATCACTGGTTCAGATGTCTCTACCACTTTCTCAGGGACAAGTGGGGATGGGCAATAAATGCTGGACTTACCATTGGCAACCACAGTTCACTGAAATTACTGGCTGCAGTTCATGCAGATCCAGTCTTCCAAAATCAGTCTGGGCTTTGATTAGACCAGCATCTTCAATTTCCAATAATAGTGTAAATGGTTAGTTGGTGGCCATTGTGGATTCAATTGGTTAAGGGGGCCTATTTCCATGCTGTAACTCGGTGACTGGTATAGCACAGTGCTGACCATACACAGTGCTCTCTAAAGTACTGCTTTGTGGGTAGTACTTTAAACAAGTCAAGGGGAGTGTACGGTTTCTCTTCCTTGATTCTAGAAGATAGGCATGAGAGAGTCATGGTGGACAACTGTCTGTCGGGATGGAGGCCAGTGACGAGCAGTGTGCCTCAGGGATCGGTGTTGGGTTCCTTGTTTTTCATTAATGATTTGGATGACGAGGTGGTAAGTTGGGTGAGTAAATATGCAGACAATACAAAAGTAGGGGGAGTTGTGGATAGTGAGGAGGCTTGCAGAAGGATTTGGAGTGTTTAGGAGAGTGGGCTGATAGGTGGCAGATGGAGTTTAATGTGGATAAGTGTGAAGTGCTTCATTATGGGAAGAATAATCAAATTAGGGCATATGCAGTGAAGGGGAGGGCATTGAGGAGTGTGGAGGAATAGAAGGATCTTGGAGTAATGGTTCATCGTTCTTTGAAAGTGGAATCTCATGTAGATAGGGTGGTGAAGAAGGCTTTTGATATGCTGGCCTTTTTAAATTATAACATAGAATAAAGGAGCTGGGAGTTGATGTTGAGACTGTTGAAGGCATTGGCGAGGCCAAGTTTGGAATACTGTGTGCAGTTCTGGTCTCCAAATTATAGGAAGGATATCAATAAGGTAGAGAGGGTACAGAGAAGATTTACTAAAATGTTGCGTGGATTGCAATATCTAGAATATGGAGAAAGATTGAGTAGAATGGGTCTTTATTCATTGGAGCGTAGTAGGTTGAGGGGGGATTTGATAGAGGTATATAAAATTATGAGGGGAATATATAGAGTAGATCTGAATAGGCTCTTCCCATTGAGAGTAGGAGAGATTGGAACGAGGGGTCATAAGTTAAGGGTTGGGGGCAAAACTTCAGAAGAAACATAAGAGGAAGCTTCTTCACTCAGAGAGTTGTGGCTGAGTGGAATGTCCTTCTGGAAGAGGTGGTTGCAGCAGAGCCAATTTTGTCATTTAAGAGGAGGTTGGATGAGTGCATGGATGTGAGGGGATTGGAGGGTTATGGGCAGGGACCAGGTAGGTGGAACTAGTGGAGTTTCACAAATCGGTGCCGACTAGAGGGGCCAAGATGGCCTGTTTCTGTACTGTAATGGTTATGTGGTTATATCAAGGTACCATTCTTCAGCACTCTTCTTAAATCTCCAGGAATTAAAGATGAACCTGGAGACTGCTGCATTCCTCAATGCCCTCCCCTTCACTGCAAATGTCCTGTTTTGATTATTCTTCCCAAAATGAAGCAATTCACACTTATCTGTATTAAACTCCATCTGCCATCTTTCAGCCCACTCTTCTAAACCATCCAAATCCTTCTGCAGTCTCTGAAAAGCAACTTCACTAACCAAAACTCCCCCTATTTTTGTATCATCTGCATATTTACTAACCCAATTTACCTCTCCATTATCCAAATCCTTAATGTAAATGACAAACAACAAGGGACCCAACACCGATCCTTGACGTTGAAAATTCCAGTGCACGCTGTCCTGGGTAAACTTGTACCTCTCATTTTGTTTGTTTTAGATTGGTCACAATGTTTGAGCTACCGAAAGAAAATAGACACACACACTGAGAGCAGTTCTGTTTATACAAATGTTTATTACAAATTCAAAAGCTGAGTTCACACTACAATATGCAAGCCCTTCCCAACTATACTTATCAATGCTTGGACTGGTCCCAACTGCCGAAGCGAGGCAACAACTTCACACTTGTAGTAGGTTGACAAGGCGCTGGTAGCAGCTTCTCCACCTCCCCCGACTGGGATGTTGGCTGGACTCTAGAAGTTCTTCTTCTTGCTGAGAGATGTTGCCACCTCTCGGAGAGTCTCAAACTTCAGCAGCAGGACCATGGCTTATATTACCCAAAAACTGCTTACCCAAGCACCTATTCCCAGCACAGCAAGAAAGATAAGCGAGCAAGCTAGCATGCTAGGCTTCAATCGGATAACATAATTTTCAGCTTATCACTTTGAATACAATGGTTTATTTTGCATCAAGGCTAGGCCTCTGACAGTCTGTGACCAAAACAAGCAGGAAGATTAAATGTTCTTGGTACACAGATGTCCTTTCGTCAGATAACTGCATCTCTGGCCCCTCGGTGGAATTTAGCTCATGTCTGCTGATTCTAAAACACAAGCAGATTCTCAGCCTTGCAGAAGCAAAGGCTGCAAAAGTAAAAAAAACACGGTTAGAATCTTCCATTACAGTAGTTTTTAAAATATCTCCTATATTTCTTCTTTTTCAAATGGTTTTATTAATTTATTTTGCTCCTCTGTTTGTAATTTTGGTAATTCAATTTTAGTTAGAAATTCATCTATTTTGTCTTCTTTCCCTTAGTTTTCAGTTTGATATAGTTGTTCGTAGAATTCCCTGAAGTTTTTGTTGATCTCCATTGGGTTATATGTAATTTGTTTGTCCTTTTTCCTTGATGCCAATACCATTCTTTTAGTTTGTTCTGTCTTAAGCTGCCACGCTAGTATTTTGTGCGTTTTTTCTCCTAGCTCATAATACTTCTGTCTTCATTATGTTCTTCTCCACCTTATATGTTTGTAGTGTTTCATATTTTATTTTCTTGTCTGTCAATTCTCTTCTTTTAGTTGTATCTTCCTTTATTGCTAATTCTTTTTCTGTATTCGTTATTTCCCTTTCCAACTGTTCTATTTCCTGATTGTAGTCCTTTTTCATCTTAGTTACATAACTTATTATCTGTCCTCTGATGAATGCTTTCATTGCGTCCCATAGTATAAATTTATCTTTCACTGATTCCGTATTTATTTCAAAGTACATTTTAATTTGTCACTCAATAATTTCTCTAAAATCCTGTCTTTTAAGTAGCATGGGGTTTAATCTCCATCTATACATTCTTGGTGGGATGTCTTCTAGTTCTATTGCCAATAACAGGGGTGAGTGATCCGATAACAATCTAGCTTTATATTCCGTTTTCTTAACTCTTCCTTGAATGTGGCTGATAACAGGAATAGGTCTATCCTTGAGTATGTTTTATGTCTACCCGAATAATATGAATATTCCTTTTCCTTTGGGTGTTGTTTCCTCCATATATCCAAAAGTTCCATTTCCTGCATCGATTTAATTATAAATTTGGTTACTTTGTTCTTTCTGTTAGTCTTTTTTTCCAGTTTTATCGATGTTTGAGTCCAAATTAAGGTTAAAATCCACTCCTTGTGTATCTGTGATCTTCAAAAATATATCTTGCATAAATCTTCGATCTTCTTCATTAGGTTTGTATACATTGAGTAAATTCCAAAATTCTGAATATATCTGACATTTTATCATTATATACCTCCCTGCTGGATCTATTATTTCCTCTTCTATTTTGATTGGTCCATTTTTATTGATTAATATAGCTACTCCTCTGGCTTTTGAATTATATGTTGCTGCTGTTACATGTCCTATCCAATCTCTCTTTAATTTCTTGTGTTCCACTTAAGTTAAGTGTTTTTCTTGCACGAATGCTATATCAATTATTTCTTTCTTCAGTAAATTTAACAGCTTCTTCCTTTTGATTTGGTTATGTATTCCATTAATATTTAAAGTCATATAGTTCAACATGGTCATTTCATACTTTGTTTATCTTTCCTTTCATTTCCTCATCACCACCTTCCCTTCTTTTCAATTTCTGTTTTCTTTTTTTGAACACATTGTAAGACAACATTTCTAAAACATAAAATATTTCCACTATTCCCATATCCAAAATTCTTTTAACCCCAATAGTCCCTCCCCTCTCTGAATTGCCCTTTGTTCTTTGTCGGGCAACCACATCTCCCCTCTCCATTTGGATTGAGAACCCGCTCGCAAGTGTCAACTGATTTCGCAGTGACTGTTATTCTTCCCCACCCAGCCCCCCCAGAAAAGATTTTAATCTTCACTTTCCATTCTTAGTTCTTACTTATATTTTCTTCTTCTTCTTTATATATAGTTTGTTGTCATTTTTGTTCTTTTTACATCTCTTCACCTCTCTGTCTGTTTTGTAGATGTTCTGCAAATTTTCATGCTTTTTCAGGATCCGAGAACAGTTTGCTTTGTTGCCCCGAGATAACTATTTTAAGCACCGCTGGATATTTTAACATAAATTTATAACCTTTTTTCCATAGGATTGATTTTGCTGTGTTAAACTCCTTCCTCTTCTTCAGGAGTTCAAAACTTATGTCTGGGTAGAGAAAAAAAAATTGACCTTTCTATTCCAGTGGTTTTTTGTCTTCTCTTATTTTTTTCATTGCCTTCTCCAATATATTTTCTCTTGCCGTATATCTTAGGAATTTCACTAGAATGGATTTTGGTTTTTGTTGTGGTTGTGGTTCAGGGGCTCATGTTCTGTGTGCCCATTCTTTCCATTCTTTCCTGTAATTCTGGCATTCCTAGGACCCTGGGGATCCATTCTTTTATAAATTCTTTCATATTTTTGCCGCCTTCATCTTCCTTAAGGCCCACTATCTTTATACTGTTTCTTCTATTATAGTTTTCCATTATATCTATCTTCTGAGCTAACAACTCCAGTGTTTCTTTAACTTTTTTATCAGATTCTTCTAATTTCTTTTTTAAGTCATCTACCTCCATTTCTATGGCTGTTTCTCGTTCTTGCACCTTGTCTACTCTTTTTTCCTATATCTGTCATGACCATCTCTAATCTATTCATTTTTTTCTTCTGTACTTTTTATTCTTCTTTTTATTTCACTGAATTCTTGTGTCAGCCATTCTTTTACTGTTTCCATATATTCTTGAAATTTTTTTTATCCATGTACTGTCCCTTCCCTTTATCTTCCATTTCTCTGTGTAGAGTTTGATGTTCTCCCTCCTCTTCTTCTGTCTCCACTCCAGGATCTGTGTCCTTTCCCTCTGTCTCTTCTGATTTTCTTGTTGGGTTGTTTATTTTATTTTGTTGGGTATTTTTGGTCTTATTTTTATTAAAGGTGTCTTGGTGTTGGTTTTCTTCCTCTGGGTTGGTCATCTGTTGTTTCTCTGATTTCCTTTTTTATTCTCTTCCTTCTTGTTCCTGTTATTTTCTATGTTTTCTTGTTGAGAGTCTTGTTGTCATGTTATTCTTGTCTGTTTCAGCTGTGGAGATTTACTCCTCAGCTGTCCCCCCCCCCCCCCCCCCCGTCGGTGTTGTTCTTGTCTTGTGCATCACGCATGCACGAGGATGCACCATGCACAGTTGTGCACTTCTGTTTGGCTCCGTGAGCCATCTTTGTAGTCCTGAGTTCGGGGTTTCCACTGATCTCAGGGTGCGGGCTTCTCTCTCCATGGCGGGCCTCCTCGTACAGGTAAGGCCTTCACATTTCTCTTCTGATGTCTTTCCTTCTTCTTTTCTTCCCATTGTTTTTGGTTTTTCTTTCTTTGCTGCCATTTTCTCCACACTTTTATTTTTAAATTGTCATGGTTTCTGTGTTTGTGGCTTTGCTTTTTCTTTACTTTTTTTAACTTTTCTGGAGAGGGTTGGTATTTTCTTAGCGGTCACTACTCCATCACGTGACTTCGCATCTAGTGATGCAATAAAAGTATTGCACTTGTCACCTACATCGGAAGGGTGTATGATGTTAACAGCCCCCCCCCCCCAAGCTGAGCATTTTTATGAGTGTTGTACTGTGCACCCCTCTAACACGCTAATGTCCCCATCTGACATTTTACTGGCGCTGACCTGTTTACATCTATCACACATAGGACTAACATAAGGAAAGATATGGGACAAATTAACTTTTGACGTATGAACCTGATGTACCACTTTAAAAAGAAACAATGCATGTTGGGCACATAATGAAGAGGTATTAACCATTCCAAAAATCATTTCCTATGGTCCCTCTGGGAGAAGTGACAGAAGTTCCAATTCTCAAGCTCCTCTAATGTTATCATTAGAGATCAATTGCAATTTTAATAAATTATTGTAAATATTACCTATTAAACCCTTGTTGGAAGGATTCAAATGAAAAAAAGCATTGACCAAATCAGCTTCCTGTTGATCTGAGGTTCTCAAATCTAACTGCCTGAGTCACCTGGCTCTAATTGTAAGGTGCAGCCTTCAGATAAAATCCCTGTTGAAGTCTGCTACAGACTTAATGGACAACTGTGTCTAGTTCCTCCAAAAAGATTTTAAAAAGAGGATTTTTGATTATTAGTAATTACTGCCACAACAGGAGCATGATAGCATGAAATAAAACAGGGACAGAAATTCAATCTTGCCAAAATTTCAAACAACTATTTCAATTCCACTCTATCAAAAGCCTATTCTGCATCTAACAATACCGTACATTCTGGAATTTTATTCAATGGAGTGTAAATAATATTTATTAACCTACGGATATTAAAAAGAGCATAATGATTCTTTATAATTTCTGTTTGATCCATTGAAATTATCCAAGGAAGAATATTTTCCAATCTGAAAGCTAAAATCTTAGAAAGAATTTTACTCATCTATAATCTAAAGGGTTCTTATCTTTCTTAGGAATTAACAAAATTGATGCTTCATAAAATGTCCATGGCATAGTTCCAAGAGATACAGAATCGTTAAATGCCCCACACAACTGAGGTGTTAGTATGTTAGCAAAGGATTTAAAAAAAAACTCAACAGTATAACCATCTGGGCCTGGACCTTTGCCGGATTGAGGAGAGGAATTAGCTTTAAAATTTACCATTTCTGATATTGAAGCTTCCAATAAAAGTTGATAATTAGAAGAAATTTTAGGGATATTTCAGGAATCTATCCATACTTATGGTATTTTCAGGAAATAGAGATATATATAAATCAGAATAAAAATCCTAAAATGCCTTATTAATTTCATCATGATCATAAACAATATTGCCATCTCCTTTATGAATCTTAGCAACCTGCCTTTTAGCCACAGCTGTTTTTAATAATTTACCTGATTAATCTCCATGTTAATAAAACTGGCCTTTTGATTTAAATGATAAGTTAATAATAAATCACATTGCGTTTGAAGTTCTACTCTTTCCTTGTAGAGATCCATATTAGGTTTCCTTGAGTATTCTCTATAAAGTATATAATTTTTAAAAATTCAGTAGTAACGACTGTTCTTTTGCACATTTCATTAACCCTGCTGAATTACAAATTACTTGTCCAAACAGAGTCGACATTCTCTCAGTTGAATTTATTTTTAAAAAATGAGAAGTTTGTTCCTTAATAAAGTCTACAAACTTCTGATCTTGAAGTAAAGTCGAACTGAACTGCCACTGCTGAGCTCCAGGAATAACATCAGAAAATTTAAAAGAGAGTTTCAAGGTCACATGATCGGAAACAGCAATTGCATCATTTACACAGTCCATTACCAAGGGAACCAGACGAGTATCAATAAAGAAATATAATGTTACTCCTGGCATATTTTTTTTGCTCCTGGCATTTTTCCTGGAGTTGGCGTGCAGCAAAAATTATGTCCATGGTCCTACGTTCAGCACAGAAGCCACACTGGCTTTCCAGAAGCAGACCTTGCTCAAGATGTGGGAGAAGGTGGTTGAGCAGGACACAGGCCAGAATCTTCCCTGCAATGGACAAGAGGGAGGTGCCTCAGTGGTTGTCGCAAGACTGGCGGTTGACTTTCCCCTTGTAGATGTGGACTATGTTGGCATCTTTCAGCTGTTGCAGGACCTGTCCCTTTCTCCACATGGACTGGAAAAGTACAGTCAGCTTTTGAATCATGACAGAACCTTCTGTTTTATATACCTCAGCAGGGACTGCATTGGGTCCTGGCGCTTTGCCACAGGACAGTTGCTTCACTGCCTTCCTGACTTCATCTACTGTGGGGAGGGTGTTGAGGTTCTTGTTGATCTCTACCTGGGGCAGGTGTCGCTGATGTCGGCAGGGTGGTTAAGGACGTTGTTGAAGTGCTCAGCTCTATGCTTTAGAATCAGCTTCTTATCTGTCAGCAGCTGTGTCTAATCTGCGTTGAGGAGGGGTGAGGAGCCGGAGGACTGGGGTCTGTATACAGCCTTATGTCATGGGTGTCTGCATAGCCCTGGATTTCATTGGCCTTCTTGCTGAACCAGCAACCTGCATCTCATGAAGATTTTTCTGCACCTTTCTTCTTTCGTTGGCAAAGGCATCTTTCTTGGCGAGTGACGTGGGGTTGTTCTGATGCACTCTGTACTGTTGATGTTTTTCCGTAAGTAAGCTTTCGATACGGTCAGCAAAGAAGGCTTGTGAAAGATTGTGGAGAAGTTTGGCTACCCCAGCAAGTTCATCACAACGTCAGTATGATGGTGCAAGTTCTGGATGACGGCGATGACTTGGAGGCCTTCCCAGTGACAAATGGCGTCAAACAAGGCTATGTTCTCACCTCGACTCTGTTCAGTATGGTATTCTCTGCCATGCTTTCTGTAACTACGAAGAAGGAATTCATGTCAGGTATGGGACTGACGGCAGGTTTTCAACCTCAGACACCTGCAGGCAGTTACATAAGAACATAGGAACATAGGAAGTAGGAACAGGAGTAGGCCAAAAATGGCCCATTGAGCCTGCTCCGCCATTCAATACGATCATGGCTGATCTAATATATGACCTAACTCCACCTACCTGCCTTCTCCCCATATCCCCTAATTCCTCTATCATGTAAAAATTTATCTAACCGAATTTTAAATATGTTTAATGAGGCAGCCTCAACCACTTCCCTGGTTAGAGAATTCCAAACATTCACTACTCTCTGGGAAAAACTATTTTTCCTCATCTCTGTCCTAAATCTACTCCCCCGAATCTTGAGACTGTGTCCTCTCGTTTTAGTTTCCCCGGCCAGCTCAAAAAACCTTCCTACATCTATCCTATCCATACCCTTCATAATCCTATATGTTTCTATAAGATCTCCTCTCATTCTTCTGAACTCGAGCGAATACAATCCTAGACGATTTAATCTTTCATCATAAGTCAATCCCTTCATCCCAGGGATCAACCTAGTAAACCTCCTCTGGACCGTCTCCAAAGCCAGTATATCCTTCCTCAAATATGGAGACCAGAACTGGACACAGTATTCCAGGTGCGGTCTCACCAGTACCTTATACAGTTACAAAGGGGCAAGAGACTGTCATCAGAGACTTCTTGTTTGCTGATGACTGTGCACTCAACGCCAGCACAGAGTAGAAGATGCAGCGTGAAATGAACTGCATCTCACAAGCCTGAGACAACTTCGATCTCACTATCAGGACCAAAAAGACCAAAGTTATGTATCAGCCTGCACCAGGAAAGCCATACCAGGAACCACGCATCACGGTGAAGGGCCAGAACCTCCAGGCAGTTGACAATTTCAACTACCTGGGCAACATACTTTCTCGCACAGTGAACATAGATGCTGAGGTCAACTATAGGATTGCCAAAGCCAGTGTCGCCTTTGGGAGACTTTGTGAGACTGTCTGGGAGCGGAGAGGACTCAGCCTTACCACCAAGCTGAATGTCTACATTGCAGTGGTTCTCACCACCTCCTTTACACCAGAGAGACCTGGACTGTCTACAGCAGACACGCCAAACAGCTCAATCACTTTCACCTGAGCTGTCTCAGCAGACTCCTCCACATCAGGTGGCAGGACAAAGTCCCCACCACGGAAATCCTGCAATGAGCTGGGCTCTGCAGTGTCTACACCCTTCTGCTGAAAGCCCAAGCGAGGTGGGCTGGACATGTGGTCAGAATTCCAGACAGCCAATTGCCTGAGCAGCTGCTGTACGGAAAACTGTGTCAAGGCAAGCGCTCAGTCAGGGGGCAGAAAAAACGTTACAAAGACTGCCTCAAAGCATTCTTCAAAGGCCTGGGTGTCGACATCAACAGGTGGGAGACCATTGCCCTTGACCATCCAGCTTGGCGCAGCAAGATCATCACAGGAGCCTGTGGAGCTGAACTCAGGCGCATCACCGAGGCGCAATGAAAGCGCCCGAGCAGCATCCACTGCCATGACAACACCCACCCACTTGAATCCCACATGTGGGTGAGCCTTCAGGGCCTGGATTGGCCTCACCAGTCACCTCTGGACTCACAGCCACTAATCTGCCATTTGATTTTGAAGTCATGGTCATCTTAAACTAAGAAGGACGAACAACAGCAACCTAATGTTATACGCTCCCCAGCAGGAATTGAGAGATGCATAAGCAAATGGGTTAAGTTTAACGCAAAATTTATTAAGAAACTAACGATAATAGAATTAACCCAATAAACCTAACACCCAAACATCAGCGTTAATGGAATCTCTATATGAACAACAGGTTACTATACGGCGTATGTGGAAAAAACCAAGACCATTAAAGTCTAAGCTCAAATGCCCCCAAAAATCAAATAAAATTCCTCTCCAAAATACCCCACATCAGTCACATCAATTCAGTCAGTTAAGAAGGAACATGGATTTGGTCTCCAGGCTTGGGATTATTTGTTTCCTTGCCCATTAATCTTTTAGTTTGAGGCTGTATCCAGATGACCGTGGTTTCTGCAGACTTTCAACCCTGTCAGGGGAACACGAGATTGACTTGAGTTTCGAATGTGGCAACAACCACCTTTACTGCCTTTACCCAGGAATTTTCACTGTGACCTCCTGGTCACCACACGAGGCTCATCCCTCCCAAGCCTTCCTTAGGGTTATCAAGTGACCTTCTGTCAGACAAGTCTTTTAAAGGCCTCTTTAGGGTTAACAAGTGACCTCTGTCACATGTCCCCTTCTTTGGACACCCTAGCCTGGATGGTCACGTGTGTCCTGTCACATGAAGTCCTCTTGAAAGGGGATGGGAGAGGAACTGGTCAGTCCCACACACACTCTGGGTATCAGAGTTCCCCAAACTGATGTCAGGACACCTGTTGTCAAAGTAGCGCAGTCTTCCTTTTTCAACTGAAACTACCGGATGAGCACAGTGACATGCAAATCCAGACGGCAGTGCTCGTGCTTGTGAATGGAGCAGCTCAGCGTGTGGCTTGCTGAAGCTGCCAGGTGAGTATGTACTGTCTGGCTGCCTGCAGTCCAATTCACCAACTAACCTCTTCCAAACCAGCATGCTGGACTTTTTTAACTGCCCAGCGCATGCCTCCAGCTCTCCCCATTGGTGAAGAGGTTAACAACTGCAGGCTCACTCTCCTGTGAGACTACGGACTTCCAGCACATGGTTCCTTTGCATTAACAGCTGTTAGTCCCCTAGTGGTAGCCCAGTATTACTACAGGTACTAGCAACTGTCAAAGATCCCCCAGTATGTTCAGTCCTGTCCTCAGCAAAGATAAAATGGTACATGGACCATAACAATGCCAATTAACCTACAAACCCCAAGCGGAAGGAAACCCTTGTAGACACGGGAAGACAGCGCCAGGTTTGAACCCAGATTGCTGACACTGTGACAGGGATATACAAACCTTTAAAATAACCATGCCATGGTAACAACCAAAAAGTTCCATTTGGTGCTGTCCTGTGACGGGTACCCAATACCTCAATGGGCCATGACTGATCGTACATTCTACACCAGTGGTGAACAACCTCACTCCCTTTTTGCATCCACGTGTACAATCCAAACTACATTGTCGATACTGGTTGTGATGCGAGTCCACACTCCAGCTGGAAGGCAACTCAACTCAAATGTCAACTGTCGACTTTATGTCTGAGTTGGTGAAAAGAAAACCAATGGGTCACATCACATCATTGGAAACTACGAAAGGGTCAGAGTTAGATCATTGCTGAACACTCTCATCTCTGGGGTGAAGGGTAAAGTTTGCTTCTGGAATATAATTGAATGCAATTTGACTGCTTCATTTCCCCATTACATTAACCACACATAAACATACATTGGCATCGCAACTTCAATTTAAATGGAACTTAATTCATTTTGTACCTTCATTTGTTTTCATTTCCTTGACATTATGGGTGAATGATGTGGCAGACACAACTGGTCGATAAGTCACTAACTGCCAGGGTCATTTTCATGACACATGCTCCCAGTGAAGACTTCTCCTTCCCACTCTGTTCCATCCAATTCCTGAATGACTTTTAACATTCTAAACACAATGGTTTTAACCCCAATCCCACTGAGCAACTCTTCAAAATGTAATATTACTGGGATTCAGCATATGAGTATTTCCAATTCGTCTGACTGGTTCATTGTTGGTATCGCGGACATTTCGACTAGTCTGTTCCTGAAACAGGACCAAAGAAACACTCCTTTATGGGGCATGGCTGAAAATGGGGAAATTTGTGCTTTGATTTTAGTTTCAAATATCAATATAAGTGAAACCATGAAGTGAACCATTTCAAGTGAGGTGAAATGAAGTCACATGCTCGGGAAAATGGAAGTCTATTTATTTTCATAATTAAAAAAGTAAGCATATAAATATTGTTGGGAAATCACACTATTTCAACATAAAATGAGAGATTATGGACAATAGGATCTATTCGATATATTTGTTTAACCTTTTATGAAAGAGATACAATCAATCATTCAGACATCACTGGAAGAGGATTATCTTTCTTTTGTATCTATGTAAACAATCGTAACTGAACATGATTATTATGAGGTAAATAACCCAACAGGTCAAAAAAATAACACAGGGCTTATTGTAAAGTTGTCAGAATGGAATGTATTTAACTCCACCTTTATAATTGTGTAGATGGAAAATATTTCACAACCAAGATTTTTTTAAATTTACAGATGCAACATCATAAAATGGCCATCTGGCACCAGTGTAAAGAAATCATTTTCTTTTTGTAGCAGAGCTGCAAAACATGAGAAACTCAAGACACATGTTTTGCTACAGTCCTCAGATTACAGGTCTTGTGAATAGTTGCAAAGAGGGTGTAGAATAGGAATTTAAATCATATTCTAATGACCAAATATGTTATCATGGAATTATAAAAGGAGGGAATGTAAAGGATTATGATAAGGGAGCTTCTGCTGTGGTAAGTCATTCAACAAAGAGTTAATGTAGAGGATAGTATGAATGGAAAGGGGTGAAAGTATTAATCAAAAGATATGGTGTAAGTTGGTAAGTTGCTGGATTGTAAATCACAGAAACTGTGAAAGATGGAAGTAGCAAAACATTAGATTGCAATGGTAAAAAAATATGTAAAACAACATGTAGGCATATGTCTAAAGGATAATATAAGCTGTACAAAGATGCTGTGAACTCTGAGTGAGGCTCAGTGCAGGGAACTGTCTACTCATTCTTTATAGCCCTTATTCCTGTTAGTGTAATACTATAAATGTGATTGTACGCTCTTGGTTCTGCTGTTGTTTGTTTTATTACAGCACTGGTCAACTTCAACACCAGAGCCCCTGCAGCCCAAATGTACCAGCTATTTTACAAACCACATCCAGTTTTGGAGGGTGGAAGGAAACCGGAGCACCCAGAGGAAACCCACACTAACATGGAGAGAAGACTGGATACAAACCCGTATAAATCCTTAATTGGGTTCGTAATCTGTTTGCTGTCTGCAAATAAATCACAATTCTCATTCTTCAGCTCAATGGTAATGTTCCCAACCTTGGGGTAGAAAGACAAAGGCTGTTTCTATATTTGCTTTATGTTTCAATATTCATGATCCTATTTATTATCATGTAATAAACAGAAAATATAATATTGCACTGTTACATATATTTTGAAATAAAGCAGATGAAGCCTCACCATTAGTATTGCCCAGCACGTCTTAAAGTAAGAGCAAAAGAATCAAAAGGGAATCCCTTCAGAGTCACCGAGTGTCCATAGAATTCCCTTCAATGTCCTACAGCCTGTGAAGCCACACAGATCCTGGCCTTATCTGTTGATAACCCAAGCTCCAGATCAAAGCCTCTAACATGATCAGGAAGGCTTCAGTGGCTGAGGATATTCAGGAGCCCTTCTTCCCCCAGTGTCATCTCAAATCATGGGTCCAATACCTGGTTCACGTGATCCAGTCTCCAGCAGCCTCAGCCTGTGTGGGTCATTCACCCACTGACCCCTTGATCATGGACACCTACTGTAGGGTCATCTCCTCTGCTTCTTTGTCTCAACATGTGGTGTTCTCCTCATTTCAGGTGCCCTGCACCATTGCATGAGGAACGGGTGGTTGTGGAGGAGTCCTGTGTTTCTGCTGCTATTACATCAGCTCCAGCATCATCACCATTTCAATTTACTGCGTAGTTTCCAAAACCAATAAGGGCATAAGGCAAAGGAAAACATTTGGTTGTCATTGGTCAAGGTCAGTTATTCCAGCCCCATAACATTGTTGTTTGTCAGAAGAGTGACTCAGGCACATTAATGTTCACCAGGGACATTCCACAAGATGGTTCAAAGTGGGAAGATGTTTGGCATGGACAAGAAGTGCCAAACTGTCCTCTTTCAGTGTTCTAATTGCTCTATGGTTATATAGGAACTTGCAGGGCTTCACGTCAATGCCTCTACTTCCTCAGGAGTTTGCAGAGGTTTGGTATGACACCAGAATCCCTGGCAAATTTCTACAAAGGTGTGGTGGAAAGTGTACTGATTGGCTGCATCACAGTCGGGAATAGGGGCACCAATATCCCTCAGCATAAAGCCCTAAATAAGGTTGTGCATCACAGGAAATCCCCTCTTACTACCGAGAAAATCTATGGAGAACACTGTGATCAGAGAGCAGCAGCAATCATCAAAGACCCACATCACTCAGCACACGCTCTGTTCTCGCTGCTGCCATCAGGAAAGAGGTGTAGGTGCCACAAGACTCGCACCACCAGGTTCAGAAACAGCTGCTCCCCCTTCCACCATCTGACTCCTTCACAACAAACTCATTAGGGTACTTATTGAAGGACTTTTATTTGTGCACTTTATTAATTTTTTAAATTCTCTCTTTATTATCCAGTCAGTTTGTTTACATTCGTTATCTGTTCACAGTTCTTTATATTTTTTACATGTATACACTGTGTAGAGTGTTTTTGAACTATCAATAAGTAGTAATTCTGCCTCATCCCCAGGGAAAAGAATCTCAGAGTTGCATGTGATGTCAAGTATGTTCTCTGACAATAAATTGGAAATCTGAATCTGCACCTTTTGTCATTCATGATGCAAGGTTTTGAATTATGGAGCAAGAATGTCTTACTGCTGTTATACTGATAATTAAACTTATAACACTGAACTTTCCAGAAATACCTTTACCTGATAAATGAAGAAAAAGGAATTCACTGTCATAATATGTAGGGACTCCAGGTTCAAAGCACGAAGGAAATGTAGAGATTGGTGTCTTTTCCAATAGCCCCTTAGGGGAATTATTCAGATTTCTCCCAAGATGTGGCATGACATTCCTGTTGCCTATTTGGGGACATGTAGGACATCCCCAACATGGTGATCATGCCTCTCCTGTTCATCAGCTCCACCCGTTCTCTCCCTCGTGTGCATTTCTTCCTCCCTCCCCTGGTGACAATTGCTCCAGTAGAACACTTGGGGTGTTGGCTGGTAGCTTAGCACCTGTGGCAAGTATCTGACTGATAATTATCCGATGGACAGAAGAATATATTTTAACTTCAAAAATGTAAAGTGAGTGGCACCTGTTCCTTCCGTAACAGCACCATACCTCAACTTTACATTCTTGAGTTGAACTTCAGCTTTTGTACCTGTTCTGTGACTGGAAACAACATTCTTATTTCTACCTTGCTCCATTTTCCCCAACAGACAGGACCCTTATGAGCAGTCCATAGCTCCCTGAAAGGGACAATAAGGGGATTGGGTGGTCAGGAAGATACATGACAGACTGGCATTGATCAGTCAAGGCAGGTTATGTGGCCGCTGTTTCACACTTCAGTTAGACCACACACAGAGGATGCCATGCAGTTCTGGTCACCGCAGTACAGGAAGGATGAGGGGACTTGGGGAGAAAAGACAGGAGGTTCAGCAACAGGCAGTCTGGATTTGAGAGTATGAGGTGTGCGGAAAGGTTGGAAACACATGGATTGTTTTTCAGGAGCTTCAGATGCTAAGGGGCGACCAGAAAGAAATTAGTAAAAGAATGGGAGGCAGAGAGAGATTTAAAAGTCTTTACCAGGGCAGAAATATGAAAGACCAGAGGGCATAGATTTAAAGGTGAGAGGGGGAAAGCTAAAAGTAGATTTATGGGGCAAGTTCATGTGCCTGCAACGTGCAGCGATGGGAGTTGGTGGAAACAGACATGACAGCAATATTGAGAGTCATTAAGACAGGACATGAAAATGCAGGGAATAGAGGACTAGGGGCTGGTCGATGGGGATTGGTTTGAATTGACATCATTGTTGGTACATTGTGCGGTGAAATGAGCCTGTTCCTATGCTGTACTGTTTCAGATGAAATTCCTGGGAACCCCTTGATCTCATTGGCTTTGATGCCATGATTTTTTAATCTTACAGTAAATTCATCAATAAGAAAAGGTACTTACTGAGAGTCTCATCTACGTTTTAACTCTTGACCCCAGTTCGCCATTCTCCACCACATGTAATGAATCACAATTGGAATGTTCTAAATTCTGAATGACTTTACCAAAAAATACATCTTTCACTGGATGTGGGAGTGAAAATTTTGTATCATTGTGTATGTTTTGGAACTCACTTCACTGGGAAGAAACCTTTCCTCAGACGGATGGATGGCTTGTAAGAGACAAATAAATAATTGAAAATGGATCAAGGGAGAAATAAGATGATGTTTCCACTCACTGATCAGTTACAAAAGCTGAAGTTCCATGGCAGAATGTAAAGATCGGGGTGTGGTGCTCTACTGCAAAGTTGTCAACTTGAAAAAAGATCTTTTACAGTCAGAAAGTTGCCACAGTTGGTTAGCTACCAGTCGACACCAATAGTGTTCACTGAAGCAATTGTCACTTGGGAGAGGGAAAGAGAGGGTGGAGCTGATGAACAAGAGAGACATAATCACCATGTTGGGCCTGTAGCACAGGTCGACAAACAGGCAATAGGAATATTATGCCTCATCTTGGAAGAAATCCAAATAATCCCCATGATGGGCTATTGGAAAATCAACCAATCACTACTAGGAGTGGTCCTTTCGGGAGTGGCTTTGAACGATATCTGGACTGTTTCTATATTTTGACTGTGAACTACTTTTTATAGTTTCAGTTTGTGCCTCCACAGTATAACAGAATTTCAACAGATTTGTATTTATGAACAGAATGACTTGCGAATGCGATCATCTGCACAAACTCTTCCAATGTAAGTCGATGCTATCATTTTGTTGGTTACATGAGTAATTAGTTACTTCTGCCCTTATCCACACGGAATGGACTTCACATCAGAAAATACACTTTTCCACTATGTTAGTGCTGCATTAATGCAAATAAATTGTTCAAGGTGGTAAACTACTGTTATGTATAATGGTCTGGTCAGGCACTCCTATTGGCTGATTGTACCTGTAGCCCTTCCCCACCAGCTCCTGTAATAAAGGTGACTGTTCCACAGCCCCCTCCTCAGTGCAGGGAGGTTGAACAGTAGGGATGTTCCATTGTTGTTGTTAATAAAAGCCTATTAGTTTCTCAACAGCAGCCTTTTGTGCAATTGATGGTGCAGCAGATTGGTTGGCCAACAGAGATGAGGTGTAAATAGACAGTTATAGAGTTAGCAAAAGGTGTCACTGGGATCAGTACAGCAAACCAAACTTTTCAGAGTATAAATAGGTTCTAATCACCGACTCAACCCAACATCACTTACCTTAATCCTCAAAGGTTCATTTAAATTCAAGTAAATTGTCATTCGATTGTACAAATACAAAAGACGAAAGACTGTTCTCCTGTCCATGGTGCAAAACATACAGGCACACAACTAGACAAATAATGTCTACACAGGAACAATATGCACATGTAAAAATAATTGAAAAAATATTGTTTAGTAAATATTAAAGTCTAGGTGGTGAAGTAAGTGGTTCCTTTGGCCATTCAACATTCTCACTGCCAGCAGGTAGAAGCTGTTTCTCAGCCTGGTGGCCCTGGCTCTGATCCTCCTGTATCTCTTTCCCAGTGGGCGTAGCTGAAAGATGATGATGCAAGGGGGCCTCAATGAATTTGTGCACTCTCTTCAGACAATGATCCTGATAGGACACATCGATGGGGTGGAGGGAAACCCGTGATCCTCTCTATCTCTCTTATGGTCCAGTGGAATGGCTTCTGATCCAATTATCTTCAGAACCATAACACTCTGTGATGTAGCCGGCTAGGATGCTCTCAGTAGAGCTCCTATAGAAAGTTAACATAACGGTGGCCAGTAGCCTTGCCTGTTGCATTCTTCTCAGGAAGTGTAGTCACTGATGCGCATTCCTGACAAGGGAGAAGATGTTGAGTGTCCATGATAGGCCACTTGTTAAATGGACTCCAAGGAACTTGGTGCTCTCTACTCTCTCCACTACTTAGTTATTGATATGTAGAGGAGGGTTGTTGTTGGTGGTCCTCCTGAAATCCACAATCTTCTCCTTGGTTTCATCATCTCCAGTTGTTATTCTTGCATCATATTCTCTACAATGTGTCTCTTCATTGTTGTTCATGAGACCAATACACAAAAATGCTGGAGAAACTCAGCAGGTCACATAATGTCCATGAGGAGTATAAGGCAGTCAACCTTTCAGTTCTTCATTGGGAACCTCAGCTTCTAAGGATTTCCTGATTTAACTCATTTTTCTCCACCTGATCAAATGGTTTTTTGCTTCTCTCTCCCTTTGTCTTCCGTCCACCTGTCATCTCCCTCTGACCATTATGTTTCACCTCTGCCAGGTTCACCAATCCTGTGTCCCACCCCTCACACCTGCTCCTCTTCACACTAGCTTCTCTACTAACTTCCCTCAGTCTTTATGTAGAGTTTCAGCTCAGAAAGTTGGCCAGTATTTTTCTCCCACATAGTCTGCTCGACAGCAGATTGTGTTCAGTTTCAGATTCCAGGATCTCCTTTTACTTCCTCAAATCTGACATGGTTATGACACACCATTGGACATATCAGGGCCTGTTGTCACAGATACGTGGGAGATTTGTAGCAGGGCTCAAAGTGTCAGTCAAGAGGAACTCACCAGGAATATTGATAAGTGGTGCACAGTCATTGCGGGTAGAGCAACTGAGCCATAGTTCCTGCAATTGAATTTAATCCTGGCATCTGGAGAAATATAGTGGTGTTTCCTTGTTCTCCTGGTGACTGGATGGATTTTTCCCACTGTTCCAGTTTGCTGCTACCAAAGACATGCTGATTATAAAATTCTGGGTAAAATCAGGCTCATTAAATAGACATGCGTGAGAACAATTGAGGGAATGAGATGGAATTGAGAAGTGGCACAACTCTGTGCAGAACGTTGGGAATGTAGGAAAACTCAGGATTATGCAGTGCACGTACATGTGCACTCCCTGAAAATGTAAATGCTCTGGACCAGTCATCCACCCACTGGTCCATTTGCTATATCACTTTGTCCATCTTCCCGTTTCTGAACTGAAACTGTCCTTAGATTCCCAAGCTTATGCCAACAAGTAACATATTATTAATTTTACCAATTTTATGCATACATTGATCTTTCTAATATGTTATTATGATGGCTTTATCCTTAAAATATATTGTTAACATGAGCGATGTTTTTTACTGACTTAACTACAGTTCATAACTTTCATATTCTTTCTCATTGAAGTTAATTATCCCATTGTCGCGGGCTGAGCATGCGCGCAGTTAGATGAGCCAAATCACCACCCCAGTCGGTTGGCATAGGATTGCACAGGCCTCTCCTTCTCAGGCGAAGCCCGCATTTGGTGACACGCATTGCCTGGGAAATGTCACAATTTCCTGGTTGTGAATCACTGGGTAGGCACTGACTCCACAATGTGCTGATGTCACTCCCTTGGACCAGTGTGCCCCAGACTGGGTCATTCCCCTCAAAGCAGCTCGAGTAATTCAAATGAAGTTCAGTTACTTGTCCATCCTCATGCTTTTTGAACGTACTTCATTTCAGTTGCGCTGCCATTAGCAGCCGCTACAGTGGTGACCCCAATGGTTCCAACATCTTTGGAACCCACCTCGAACATGACAAAATACAGGATGTTGTGACTGTGACAGTTGCAATGGCCATGACCAATGCTGTGGGCCTGCATTTTCCGCCCTTCTGGGCAAATCAGTCCAGGAATTGGTTACATCTGGCCAAGTCACAGTTCCAGATCAGAGGCATTGTCTCGGAGGATACCAAGTCTGGCACATCATCAGCGCCCTGGACATGACTAGCGCAGCCAAAGTAAGCTCTGTCGTGGAAACTCCTCCTATGGGAGCATAGGGAGGAGATGTGGAAAAACACCTCCCCCGGCAGAACTATTAAAAAACTGATTTGTAAAGTTTTCATGCCTTTTTAGAAAATATTCTGAAAGCAACTATGAGGAAAACAATAGTACAAGCAGTTTAAAAAAAATGACTTCTAAACAGCTATCAAGTACAGGCCTACCTTCGAAGTCGAGTCTGCGGAGTTGATTCCTGCTCACCCAAGACTGCAACGGCAGTTGCTGGGTAAGACTCACTCAACTCCGGTGCCGACATCATGCAGCGTAGTGGAAGATGGCACTGGTGCCCGAAGACGACCTCCTTCAGACTATGTGCGTTATATTGAGTTTGGTCTGGGATGTGGGGAGACCTGACTTTTCTCAGCCCAGCAATGCTTGGCTGACGGGAGGGGTGAACCAGAACCAAAACCACAGTCGAGCTGAAGTGCCATCTGCATCAATGGAGGAGGAAGAAGGTGACATTGGAGGGAGACTGAAAGAAGATTAAATCTATTCAGGTATGGAGGAGGAAGAGACTATTGTAGGTCCTTTCCTAAACAATTATAAATGAAGTTTAAATCTGACCCTCATTATTCAATCTCACAAAGTCAAGTTGATACATCTAAACAGGTTGAAAATTTGGAAACTCAGATGGGTCAAGGTTTTTCATCTATGAAGGAACAACTTGCTGATATGAAGAGGGGGGGAGGTATCATTTTTTAAGTTGGATGTGGCAAAGTGTGTGAAAATGATGGATAAGCACAAAATAAATTTAAGAAGACTGAGGAAGATTTTCATGACTGGGTGGATGATATGGAACAATGCCAAGAAAAGATGGGTCAGATGGAGCATTCCTTTTGATGTATTGAAGAAAATTGGTGCGTTGGAGAATCTAAGTCAAAGGAATAATGTGAAAATTGTTGGTCTCCGGAAGATTTTGAAGGACGAGTCCCAGTTCAATGTTTTCAGAAGTAGATTCCTGAATTCAGATTCCTGAATTTTGGGGAAAGCATATTTTCCAAATGGTCTGGAATTAGATAGAGGTCATTGAGCGATAAGAAGGAAACCTCTCCCGAGTCAAGCTCCACGTTCTATCCTAATTAGATGTTTACGCTATCAAGATAGAGAATTGATAGAGAGTTGCTGTCAAAATGTGAGAAGTAATCAAGGCCCCCTGGTAGTTTTATTTTATGCTTATTTGAGTCAAACTGTTATTAAACTGTAAATAATTTAATAATTTATAGTACAAATGCTTTGTCAGGAAACTCCAGCCTCCAATGCGATGTATTGAAAGCCTACCTTAAAAGGCAAATTTTCTCTTCTACCATGAATATGAAAGGAAGGCCTAATAAAGAATGTTTGAAATTTGTTAATCAAATTAAAGTAAGAGATCATCAGTAGGCTCTAGCAAGTAATTTAGAATTATACAAAAAGTGAATGGAACCTCAAACAAATTTGATCTCTTTTCAACACATACAATAGTCTATTCTATATCTACAGTGGCAAATCTGGTCAGTTGTGAGCTGATCAGTTGAGAGGATTCGAAGGAAGATGGAAAATTACACAAATTAAAATAGAGGATAATAATATTACTTCGGATCACTCAAGATTAATGACACATTCAGGAATTTTTATTCTGAATTTTACTCTTGTGAATTTCAAAATGGTCATAGTTTGATGGAGAAATTTTCAAACTTTCCCACGTTTTGTCCAGATAACAAAATTATTTTCAATGAAACTATATCACAGAGAAAACTGCAGCTATCTCTTCTTTGGAATCTGGAAAATCACCAGGACCTGACAGGTTTCCTGTGGATTATTTTTATATAATTATCTTCTTTGCTCTCACCTTATTTAAGTTCTGTGTTGCCTGATTCATTTAAGGAAGGTAAGCATCCAGCATTATTTCTCTTTTCTCTTTGGCTTGGCTTCGCGGACGAAGATTTATGGAGGGGGTAATGAACCTGGTATTACTCTTATTGCAAAGAAAGGTAAAGATCCTATAGTGTGCTCTCCTAAAGGTCAATTTCTTTTCTAAATGCTAATGTTAAAATTTTGGCTAACGTTTTGGTGCTCAGATTGGAAAATATTTTATCATCAATTATATCTGAGGTTATATTAAAAATTGTTACACATATTTCAATATACCTCACTTATTTGA
The DNA here is from genome assembly GCF_036971445.1 of Narcine bancroftii. Lineage (NCBI taxonomy): Eukaryota > Metazoa > Chordata > Chondrichthyes > Torpediniformes > Narcinidae > Narcine > Narcine bancroftii. Next base: position 66,401,605 of record NC_091477.1, on the reverse strand, counting down.
CATTTTATTCTCACCCTCGGGTAAGGTTCCTGAATGTGTCCTTTCTTTCAAGACAAATAAATCACTTCACAAGATCACAAGATTAATGAAAGGAAGTAGGCCATTTGGACCATCGGGTCTGTTCTGCAAATCTACCCTGAGCTAAACTGTTCTCCCTTCTAGTTCCATGTTCCTGCCTTTTCCCCATATCCTTTGATACCCTGAACAATTAAATACCCATCAATCTCCCTTTTAAATTCTCCCACAGCTATATGTGCAAAAAATTCCACAAATCCACAACCTTTGGCTAAAGATATTTCTCCTCATCTCTGTTTTCAATGAGTATCTTCAAAATCTAAGACCTTGCTCTCTTGTCCTGGATTCACCCACCAAGGGAAACATCCTATTTACATCTATTTTGTCCAATCCTTTCAGCATTCATTATGTTCTCTTCCAATTCTTCTATATTCCACCATAAATATTCTAAGTGTATCTAAATGTTCCTCATATGTTAGCCCTTGCAGTTCAGGAACCATCCTGGTAAATCTTCTCTGAACTCTCTCCAACATCATTATATCCCTTCTAAGATAAGGGGCCCAAGACTACACACAGTTACTCTGAATGAGGTGTCCCATAGAGACTTATCAACACCTTTTTGCCCTTATAAACTATTCCCCTTGAATGTATGCCAACATAGTATTTGCTTTTTTACTGATGAACCAACCTGATGGTTAACCTTTAAGTTATCCTGTACAAGGACCCCCAAGACCTTTTGTATTTTTTAATTTTGCATTTTCTCCCCATCCAAGTAATAAACTGCCTGCTTATTTCCTCTTCCAAAATGTACAACCATATGTTTCTCAACATTGGATCTCATCTGTCATTTCTTTGCCCACTCTCCTAAATTGTCCAAGTCTCTCTGCGACCTTTCGGTTTCTTCAGCACTTCCTACTCCATCACCAATCTTGGTGTTATCTGCCATTCACTCCATAATCTAAATAATCAATATATATTGTAAAAAGAAGTGGTCCCAACACCGACCCCTGTGGAACACCACTAGTAACTGGCAACCAACCAGAACAGGATCCCTTTATTCCCACCCTTTCAGCCAATGCTCCACCCAATCTAATATCTTTCCTGTAATTCCATGGGCTTTCATCTTATTAAACAGCCTCTTATAACATAACATAACATAACATAACAATTACAGCACGGAAACAGGCCATTAGGCCCTTCTAGTCCGCACCGAACCAAACACCCCTTTCTAATCCCACCTCCCTGCACAATGCCCATAACCATCCATCTTCTTCTCATCCATATACCTGTCCAACCTTTTCTTAAATAATACAATTGACTCCGCCGCCACTATTTCTCCCGGAAGATCATTCCACACAGCTACCACTCTCTGAGTAAAGAAGTTCCCCCTCATGTTACCTCTAAACCTCTGCCCCTTAATTCTTAACTCATGTCCTCTTGTTTTAATCTTTCCTCCTCTTAACGGAAATAGTCTATCCACATCCACTCTGTCTATCCCTTTCATAATCTTAAATACTTCTATCAAATCCCCTCTCAACCTTCTACGCTCCAAAGAATAAAGACCCAATCTGTCCAATCTCTCCCCATACTCCAGATGCTTAAACCCAGGCAACATTCTGGTAAACCTTCTCTGCACTCTCTGCACTCTGTTTATATCCTTCCTATAATTAGGCGACCAGAACTGCACACAGAACTCCAAATTAGGCTGCACCAACGTCTTATACAATCTCAACATCACCTCCCAACTCCTATATTCCATGCAATGATTGATAAAGGCCAGCATACTAAAAGCCTTCTTCACCACCCTATTCACGTGAGTTTCTACCTTCAGGGAACGATGTACCGTCACTCCTAAATCTTTCTGCTCTTCTGTATTCCTCAATGCTCTCCCATTTACCACATATGTCCTATTCTGATTCTTCTTACCAAAATGAAGCACCTCACATTTATCAGCATTAAATTCCATCTGCCATTTTTCAGCCCACTTTTCTAAGCAGCCCAAATCCCTCTGCAATCCTAGAAAACCTTCTTCATTATCCACTATTCCACCTATCTTAGTATCGTCTGCATATTTACTAATCCAATTCACCACCCCATCATCTAGATCATTAATGTATATAACGAACAACAATGGGCCCAATACAGATCCTTGAGGCACACCACTGGTCACCGCCTCCAACCTGACAGACAATTATCCACTACCACTCTCTGGCCTCTCCCTTTCAGCCAATGTTCAATCCATTTGACTATCTCAAAATTTATACCTAAAGACTGCACCTTCCTAACTAACCTTCCATGTGGTACCTTATCGAAGGCCTTACTGAAGTCCATATAGACAACATCCACTGCGCTACCCTCATCCACATTCCTAGTCACCTCTTCAAAAAATTCAATCAGATTATGTGACACATTACTGAAGCCTTTTGAAAATCCAAATACTCAACATCCACAGACTCTCCCTTGTCCATCCTACCTGAGATTTCCTCAAAGAATTTCAATAGGATAGTCAGTCAGGATCATCCCTTCATGAACCCATGCTGGATTGGACTTATCATTGTCATGCACTTCAAGGGATTTCATAACCACATCTTTGAGGATCAATTCCAGTAACTTCCCAACAATCGACATCAAACTAAAAGGCCTATAATTTCTTTTTTTTTCTGTGACCCTCCTTTCGTAAACAGCAGAACTACATTTGCAAACTTCCAATCTTCCAGAACCATGCCAGGGTCTAGTGATTTCTGGAAAATCAATTTCAATTCCTCCATAATCCCCAAAGCCACCTCCTTCAGAGCCTGTGAGTGCATCTCTTCTAGTCCGGGAGACTTATCTATCTTTAGTCAATTCAGTTTACTATCTCTCTGGTAATCCTGACTGTACCTAATTCTATTCCCCGCAACCTCTGCCTTTCAGGTATATTGCTATTGTATTCCTCAGTGAAGAATGACACAAAATACTTATTTAGTTTCTCTGCCATCTCTTTGTTACCGATTATAATTTCTCCAGCATCATTTTCAATTGGTCCTATGTCTACCCATGTCTCTCTTTTACTCTTTACATGTTTAAAAAACAACTCTTTTGTATATTATTTTCCAACTACTTTCATAAATCATCTTTTCTTTCCTAATGACTTCCTTTGTCTCTTTCTGTTAATTTTTAAAAGTTTCCCAGTCCTCTGTTTCTTCACTAATTTTTGCTTCCTTGTCTGCCCTCCCTTTTGCTTTTATTTTGTGCCATTTTTTAAATTTTATTTTTTCTATCCTGCACTTTCTTTATTTCTTGTAGAAATATCCTCCAATTGTGCCCTGCCATCCCTCCATCTATCTTACTTTTCCAGTCAGCTTGGGCCAGTTATTCTCTCATAGCTCTGCAATTTCCTTTGTTCCACTGAAATATTGACACACTTTTCTTTTTCAGATTTGAAACTGAACTCTATTATTAAGATCACTACTTTCTAAGGGTTCTATTACCTTTAATTCCCTAATCACCTCTGGTTCATTACACATCACCCAATGAAAACCACCAGTCCCCTGGTGGGCTTATCAACAAGCTGTTCCAAAAAGCCATCCCGTAGGCATTCTACAAACTCTCTCATGAGATCCAGTACCTTCCTGACTTTCCCAATCTATTTTCATGTTAAAATCCCCCATAATTATTTTGACATTTTCATTCTGACACACTTTTTCTATTTCCAGCTGTAACCCGTAGTCCATGTGGAGTGGAGATATTTATTTGCAATTTTAGAAAAAAATTAATTTTGGTCCAACTTTTATTACATGCCTGAGATTATATGGATAAGGGCCACATGTTTGGTGTAACAGTTAGCACAATGTCTTTGTAGCAATAGCGATTGGGACCAGAGTTCTAATCCAACACTGTCTGTAAGTAGTTGGTGCATTCTCCCCATGTCTGCATGGGTTTTCCCTGGGGCATTAAAAATGTACTAAGCTTGTTGGATAATTGAGTGTCAGTTGGGCAGCATGGACCCATGGGTCATAATGGCCTGTTACTTTGCTGTATGTCTAAATAAAAAAAAATTACAGTACTTTTGTCCTACTGCTTCAATTCTCACTAACTTTCAACAGTCACAACCTTTTAATTTCCAATGGGGATCTTATCAAGTGTGCTCAGACCATTACTTTTTGATTTGGCCACAGAACCATTAGCAATTGCACTTCAAAACTGTGAGGACATCTTAGGGATTTGGAGGAAGGGATTGCAACAGAAAGCTTCTTTTGCTTTTCATATCAAGCCCTGAAACCACCTGACTTCCTGTGCTGTCGTAACTTAATTTCATCAGTTCTCAGGGTACAAACTAAATTTGCATAAAAGTGAAATTTTCCCTGTGAATATACTTGAATCAGAGTATGCTAACTTGTTTTTTAAGATCAATTTATTTATTTAGATATTATAGTTATAAGAAAACATTTTTAAAAATGTCCTTACCCTGTTAAAACATGTGAAATAGTGCTTAACACAGTGGTCACCCATGTCCAATCTTTGGTGGGCCAAATTAACCCTATCAAAATTAATATTTTGCCTAAATTCTTATATTTTTTCAGACTATACCAACGTTTATTCCTAAATCTTTTTTGACTCATTAGAATCTATTATATTGCCCTATATATGGAAGAGTAAATGACTGTGATTAATACAGTTCACCTTTAAGAATCTAAAAGAAATGGAGGTATGGCACTGCTTAATTCCTGATTTTATTACTGGGCAGCCAATATATATGCAACCTTGTGTAATGGAAACACTTCCATAAATAACATGATCGTCTATTGTGGATAGTAATAGAATTGTGTACAGCTAAAAAATCTCTTGATTTCTGTTTTTCTGGGATCCTCACTTCTTTTTCTTCAGATGAATCTACTGATAATTTGGTTGGTAGTCACACTGTAAGGGTATGGACCCAGTTCAGAAAATATTTTGGATTTGATGGTTTCTCACTTCCAACCTTTCTTACACAATTTTGCATTTCAAGAATGGCATAGACTGGGGATTACATATGAACAACTTTCTGAAAAGTTCAAATCACCAAATACCCTTTTTTTTCAGATATTTGCAAATCAGACATTTTCTCCACTCTCAGATACCTAATTTTCCTGGTGTAACTGATACGTACATTGTTGATGTGTTTCTTAATTTACAACCCACTCTTAAATGTTTAATATCCATTATATTGATAAGCCGACAGGTTTAAAATTGGCTCCTCTTCATAAAATTAAATCTGTCTGGGAACAGGATTTAAGCCCCTCATTTTTTGGATGAGGCTTGGGATTTAATCTTTAAGTTGGTTAACTCCACATCCCTCTGTGCCCATCACTGTTTGTTGTGTTACAATCCCAAAGGACCCCAAAACCCAGTAGCAATAGATATTCACAACAAGTAGTCACTTAAACAAAAGTTGTTTTTAATTATCTTTCAACATTAAAATAGAATCAAACATTAACTTATCACTATTATCTTAATTACCCAACTAATTCTAATTCTAATTAGTCATCTCAATGTCTTACTGATTAAATTTGCCACATCAGGGTTCACCAGATGATAACCTCTTTCTTTCAGGCCACCACAGAATCCCTTTCTGTTCCTTTTATTCCAAGAGAAACATCAGACAGAAAGCACTTTCAGCCATCTGCCACTCTGGAGCTTCTGTTTCAGTTCCAACAAGCTTCTCCTGGCTGACACTGTTCAGTCTCTCCTTCTCTCTGAGATTCAGAACTGCCAGCCACATGTCCTTCTCTCTTTCAATTGCAAACCCCCTCCTTCTCCAGCAAACAATGGGAGTTAGACTTCTGCTCCCATCTGTTGTTTTAGGTAAACAAATCTCTCAATGACCTCTGAGAAAGCACTTTGCAGAGAGGTCAAAAGCCTTGCAAAAATGTCCAACACCAACCTGGCTCTTCCAAGACAATAGCCTATTCATTTCATGATATCATTTCAATTAGCATTGACTTGTGAAATGTGCATATCATTCTCCATAGTTTCTGTAAAGTCACTGAATTTGAATTCTTCAGTATTTCAAATAAGATCTGTTTTAAACTGTGTGTATGTTCATAACCTACTCTAATTTTACCAATTTTTCTCCCAAAAACATCTCCAAATATTCCATCACAGTTGCAATATAAAGCTTCTGGACAGTTACAATGTTGGATAAAGAAAAATCAGTTTATAGATGGAGATTTAACTCAATGCTATTAAAAAGACCAGACTTTTACGATTTTGTCAGAAGACATATTAAAAAAATATTTAGACTAATTCTCATTTGGTTAGTAATAAATTTATTTTATTGGACACAATGAAAGCATACTTATCAGGACAAATTACATGTTATACTTCAAAAATTAAGAAGGATTATATGAAAATGATAGAAAATTTGAGAAAGGAATAATATATTTAGAAAAAAGATTTGCAAAGGTGGACTTCTGAAGAGAAATGTAGATGAATTATTAATAAAAACTTTCAATATAATACATTACACACATATAGAACAGGAAAAGCAATAATGAGAACTAAATAGAGCTACTATGAGCTAAGTCCTCTTCTGACAGTTTAAAGCCTCAATAATAATTAATACAATTAAGATGAATTTGAATGTGACTACTTACAAATCTCAAGAAATTAATGAAGTTTTTAAACAATCTATTCTAAGTTATATCTATCTGAGTCACAAAGAGATGATAATAAAATATAAGATTTTTTGTCACAAATAAGGTTACCAAGGTTAAGTTTGGAAGAGCAAGTGGAGCTTGATGTCCCCTTCATCCTAATAGAGGTGAACAATATATCTCTTGGACAAGATGGTTTTCCGCCTAAGTTTTATAAAGAATTTAAGGATTTGTTGATCTCTCCTTTTATGGAGGTAGTAGGCTAGGTGGCAGAGATGCATACTCTCCCAGTATATTTGTCTATAGCGATAATAACAGTAATGTCAAAACTAGATAGGGAACCTTTAAAACCTTTGTCATATTACATTGATACATTGTTAAATGCAGATTATAAGATAATTTTAGCAGTGACTGAGAAAAGTTTCACTAAAGTTGATAAATATGGATCAGAGTTTGTAAAAAAGAAATCGTTTGTGAATCATGTAACTAGACTACTTAGTCGCTACCCAAACCTTTCTAGCACTTTAAACAAAAAAAATCCCATTCTAATCTATACAATGCCTTTTCTGCATCTAAAGCCACTGCCAAGTTAAACTTCCCCTCTTTTGTGCCAAATATCATGTTTTCAGGAAAATATGGAGCCCATATTTACAAAATTTTGGTTTGCATGTATGATTGACTCTGAAGACCTCACTCCTTGGTAACCTCCGATAGACTTCATTGTTTAAATGTTTTATTTTCTTGGCATTCTCCTTTTTTTCTTTTTCCCTCTCTTTTTTTTGGGGTGGACATGGAAGATGGGAGGGTGGGTTGGGAGTGGTGGGATGATATATACGACATGTATAACTTCTTTTGAAATAATTTGGAATGTAATGCAATGTAATGTATTGTGGTTTAAAGATTTATAAATAAAGTTTTGACAAAATAAATAAATTGATAAAATAAGAGAGAGAGACTACAAGAAGACTTTATATATAAATGGGAATCAAACTTAATATCGGCTGAGAGGGAACCTCTTTGTTGAAATATTTGATTTATACCTGGAATAATAAACACTGAAATTGGAATCTCAAATGCCTCTGACTCAAAATTGACTTATTTCATTTACAAGGGATAATCAATTTTTAAATATTTGGTCTCGTATAGAATTAGATATATCGAAGATTGATATGAAGGAGTAAATTTTACGTCACTTGAACAATTAAAAAATAAATATGGGATACAAAACAATTCACTTTTGTTATAATCAACTAAGGTCATATTTAAGAGATAAATTGGGTTCAACAATATCATTACTGTGTTATGAACCATATATAACAAACAGCAATAGGCAATGAACTGAACAGTGTTTAATTTTAAAACACTCATTTTATTTCTCACTCTTAAACTATAGTCTTAACTTTTAAACTATATTTAACACTAAATCTATCGCCAACTATGCAACTGGAGTTGTGGCTACTGCAGACTCATGAATTCTCCTTGTGTTACCTTTGAAGAAACATCCATCTACATGAGCTGTGGTCATAGCACTCCTGGTCCTTTTGTAGGCAAGACTCGAACTGGGCGGCCTCCATGAAGCTTCCAAGACACTGGAATTGGTCTCTCCAAGTAACATCACTGTTAGTCACACTCAAAATGAAGCACTTTGCTTCCCAAAAAAACCCTCCTGGCACAGGTCAATCCACTATAAGGGCCCAGTCATTCACAGAGCTTGCTTTGTTCTGAATTCCACAAAATGGCCGGCTATAAGAGCTGCTTCAAAAAGCTGTTTTCTCTCCAGCATCAGAATGGTTCTCCCTGACAAAATCACAATGTCTTTGTAAATGTATCAAATCTGGAACAGAATTTAACAAACCTTCCCTCAGTTCTTCCAATGTATCGAATCATTGCTGGACTGTGACTCATGTTGAAATATTAAATGTTAACTGTGACCATTCAGTTCATTCTGTCTATACTATCCCTTGCAGTGATAATCCCATTTTACTAAAACAGGAGCTCATAATAACTGAAATGTAGTGATGTGGAGAAGTTCATTCATAATAGACATATAAAGAAACTTATTTCAGCTACAGACAGATTTAATTATTAATATCGATGAACAAAATTGATCAGAGTTATGTCGAACATAAAAACATAGGAAATAGGAGCAGGAGTCGGCCATCTGGCCTATCGAGCCTGCTCCACCATTCAATAAGGTCATAGCTGATCTGATAATTGACTCAGCTCCACCTACCTACCTTTTTCCCCATATCCCTTAACTCCCTTTTTTAAGTAAAAATCTAATTGAACCTTTTTTTAAAAAAAAAACTTTATTTAAAGATTTTATCACAGGAATAAAAAGAAAAATTACATTTAAAGAAAAGATATAAAATAAAATAATAACCTAACTTAATTCAACCTAACCCCCCCCCCCACATATACAAGAACTAAAAAAATCTATATATAAAAAAACCCACCCTTACCCTCCCCAAAATAAAGAGTGAAAAATTAGTAAAATTAATAATATTATGTATTAAAAAACACACACAAAGAAAAAGAAAAATATGACAAATAGAAATAATTAAAAAAAAAGATTTATCAGATCTAAAATATCACATCTAGGAACATACTTAAATCAAACTTAATTACATATACTTAACAAATGGAGTCCACTTCAACTTATAAAAAGACATCTTATCTTGAATTGAAAAAGATATCCTTTCCATAATTAAACAAGACTTCATCTCTAAATACCACCTATCCAAAGTTAGTATATTTCTATCTTTCCAAGTAGACGCTATACATTTCTTGGCCACTGCTAAAGCTAAATAGATAAAAGAAATCTGATAATCATTTAATCCTAAATCAATTAATGATTACATATTCCCTAATAAAAATATATCAGGATCTAATACAACACAAATATTATATAATCTATTAAATATAGATTGAATACCTTTCCAGAACTGTTGCAATCAGTCACAGGACCAGACAGTATGTAAAAAAGTACTAGCTGTCTGGTCACAACGAAAACAACAGCTTGACTTACTAAGACCAAATTTTTTAAATTTTTCTGGTGTTAGATATAATTGATGTATAAAATTATAATTAATCATCGCTAATGTAGCATTAATCAATTTCCGAATACTGTTTTGACAAATTTCCATCCAAGCTTCTTCAGCTATTGTAGAACCTAAATCTTTTTCCCATTTCAACTTATCTTTATCCCAATCTTTCTTACTTTCATTTTCTTGTAAAATACAATACAAATCAGATATATACCCCTTTTCTGGTATTGAAAGTACATATTTCTCAAAACTAGTTTCGGGCAATAAAGTCATTTGCCGACCACATATCTGTTTTACAAATGATCTTAACTGATAGTACACAAATACAGAATTTCCACTAATACCAAATTTCTTTTGTAATTCTTGAAAAGAACAAAAATGTCCTTCAAAAAAACAATCAGATAAGTTTTTTTATTCCTTTCCTTTCCCATTGTTTCAAAGTGATATTGGAGACTGTAAAAGGAACAAGTTGATTATTATATAATTGCAATCGTCCAGACCATTTATTTTTAAGCCCCATTTTATCAAATTTACTCGTCCATAGATTCAATAAATGTTTCAATATTGGCACATCATAAGTTTGTAACAAATTTTTATTCCATCGAAACAAATATTCATGTGGAGATTTTTCTAAAATAACTGCCAGTCTATCTTTACCCAACTGGGCGGATCCTCCATATTCATTAATGCACTAAGAAATTTAAATTGAGCTGCCTCATAATAATATTGAAAATTAGGTAATCTCAAACCTCCAAATTGAAAGTCCCACATCAACTTTTTCATTGAAGGGAAATTTTCCCTTCCATAAAAATTCTCTAACTGCTTTATATAAATCCTTAAAAAAACTTTTTTAAAAAAAAAGGAATTGATTGAAACAAATGTAGCATCCGAGGAAAAATATTCATTTTTATAGTATTAATACTCCCCAATAAACATAAAGGTAAGTCCTTCCACCTAATCAAATCTAGTTTAATCTTTTTTAATTAAAGGAAGGTAATTAATTGAATATAGATCTTGATATTCTGTATTGACATTAATTCCCAAATATTTAATTTGTTTTGTCCACTTCAATTTCGTAATATTTTTATAAATCGAATAATCATCTTTACAAATTGACAAAATTTCACTTTTAGCCCAATTTACCTTATAGCCAGATAATTGACCATAATTTTCTAAAGATTCTTGAATTGCTGGTAAAAAAATATCAGGGTCTACAGGTATAATAAAACATCATCTGCAAATAAATTAATCTTATATTCCTCATTCAAAACTCTCATACCCTTAACATTTTCATTTTGACGTATTAACTGTGCCAAAGGTTCAATAACTATAGCAAATAAAGTAGGTGACAATGGACATCCTTGTCTAGTAGACCTTGTTAAATCAAAAGATTCTGAAATCTGTTCATTAGTAGCAACTCTAGCCTTCGGACTATTATATAAGGCCTTTATAAATCCAATAAACGAAGAATCAAAACAAAATTTCTCAAGTACTTTAAATAAAAACTTCCATTCCACTCTATCAAAAGCCTTTTCTGCATCTAATGAGACCACTATTGGATAATTCATTTGATATTTAAATTTATTTATCAAAGTAATTAATCGCAAAATATTATCAGACGCATATCTGTTTTTTTATAAATCCTGTTTGATCTTTATGTATTATTTTAGGTAAATATTGAGCCAATCTATTAGCCATAACTTTAGCTACAATTTTATAATCTACATTTAACAATGATATTGGTCGATAAGAAACCTGTAAAGGAACTTTATCTTTTTTTAGTATAACCGTAATTATTGCATTAGAACAAGATTCAGGTAATTGAAAAGTTTTATAAATTTGCTGCATTACATTCTTATAAATAGAAGATATATCAACATAAAAATTTTATAATATTCTATAGAGAACCCATCTTCACCGGGTGCCTTTCCATTTGGCATATCTCTTATAGTCATTTCAATTTCATTCTCTGTAAAAGATTTATCCAACTCTTGTCTATCTTCTTGATTCAACTGTGGCAAATTAATATTTTTCAAAAAAGAATCTATTGCATCTTCACTTACATCTTTACACTCAGATGTATATAATTTTTTATAAAAATTACAAAATTCCTCATTAATTTCTTTTTGTCTAAAAGTAATACCTGATTTTTTTCTAATTGCTGGTATAATCCTAGATAATTGTTCTTTTTTTAACTGCCATGATAAAACTTTATGAGCTTTCTCACCCCATTCATAAAACTTATGTTTAGTTCGATTCATTAAACGTTCAAATCGATATGTTTATAATTCATTATACTTTAATTTTAAATTAGTTAACTGGTTCTTTTGCATTTCAGTAGCATTTGTTTGAAATTCTTTTTCATTAACAGTTATCTTTTTCTCTAAATCTTCAATCTCTCTAATTCTCTCTTTCTTTACTTTAAATGCATAGCTAATAATTTGACCTCGTAAAAAAAGCTTACATTGCGTCCCATAAAATAAAATGACTAGAAACAGAGTTAACATTATTACTAATAAAATCCTCGATTTGTTTTTTTAAATAACTAATAAATTATTGTTTTTGTAATAACATAATGTTAAATCTCCATCTTGGGGTTCTCTGAACATCTTGTGAACTCTGAAATTCTAATAATAATAATGAATGATCTGAGTCCAACCTTGCCTTATAATCCACAGATATAACCTTATCCTGTAAATATGTTGAAATTAAGAAATAATAAGAAAATAAGAAATTAAGAAATTCTTGAAAAGGAATTATGACGTGAAGAATAAAATGAAAAATATTTCTCTGTAGGATTAAGTCTTCGCCAAATATCAACTAAATTCAAATCTTTCATCATATTAGTTACTTGTACTGCCATCTTAGGTTTCTTAATTACTCTTGGATACTTGTCCAATAAAGGCACCAATACCACATTTAAATCTCCCCCAATCATCACATTGGAATTTGTTTGTCCAAGTAATAAAGACACATCTACAATAAAAGTTGTATCTTCAACATTTGGTACATAAACATCAAGCAGAGTCCAAGCCTCATTAAGAATTGTACAATTCAGTTTAATAATCTTCCTCCATTTTTCTCTTCATTCTGTAACTGAAATGATAAATTCTTATGCACCAGAATTGCCATTCCTTTCGCCTTTGAATTAAATGAAGAATAGAAAACTTGTCCAACCCATTCACGTTTAAGTTTCAAATGTTCCTTATCTGTTAAATGAGTTTCCTGCAAAAAAGCCACATCAACTTTTTATTTTTTTAAGTAAGCAAGTACTTTCTTACACTTAATATGATTATTTAAACCCTGAACATTAAGAGAGGCAAACTTAAGTTTAGACATTACTTACAATAACACAAAGAAAAGGAGAAGGAGAAAAAAAAGAAAAGAGAGGAAAAAAAGAAAAAAAAAGAAAAAAAAAGAAAAACACCCCCTTTCCTTATCCCCTCCTAAAACTACAAAAAAAAAATAAAGATAATAAAAAAAAACTTCACTCCTTAATCCAAAAATTGATAAAAAAAAAGAACAACCATCTCCTCCTGTCTCAACCGCTCAATGCGGTAACTCTCATAAAATATTGGGTGTGAGATAACTCACACATAGCTGATGACTTCTGGAAAATGATGCCCACCCAGCTCCCTCTCCCAACTCCCGTTTCACATTAAACTATCATCATTATCTGAAATCTTCTCAGAAAAATATTTTTTTAATAAACTTTGTCACTCCGACCACCTTTGCTTCCATTTCTTCTTGGAATTCGGTTCCCATCTTGCGTCTCCACTCTCCTTGGAGACCATGGTGGACTACGTCTTTCCTGAAATTGTGTAATTGGCAATAATTGAGCAAAGTCCATACCTTCCTTAGGATTATCAAAAAATTTTGGTTGATAGCCATCTTGAAAAATCTTCAATACTGCAGGGTATCTAAATGTTGCTTTATATCCTTTTTTCCACAACACTTCTTTCACAGGATTAAATTCACGTCGTTGAGACATAACTTCTTGACTCAAATCCGGATAAAAAAAAACACAATTGTTCTGAACCATCAAGGGAGATCCTCTTTTTTGTGCATTTCTTATAGCCACACGCAAAATTGTCTCTCTATCATAATAATTTAAACAACGAACCAAAACAGGTCTTGGATTTTGTCCTGGAAAAGGCTTTCTTCTCAAAGCTCTAAGGGCACGTTCCAATATTAAGCCTTCCGGAAACTTATCTTGTCCTAACACTTGTGGAATCCATTCAATGAAGAATTTTCTTGGATCTGATCCTTCCATATCTTCTGGCAAACCAACATTTTTTATATTATTCCATCTAGATTGATTCTCCAAATAATCAACCTTTTTCGCCAAATTTTTATTCTGAATTTGTAAAATTTCAATTGTTTTATTTACATCTTGTATTTGGTCTCGTACCTCGACTATGCCTTGGTCACAAACATCAAGTCTTTCACTCGTTTCAAGCTTAAAAGCTCCATAATCAACCATCTGTTGAGTATTAATGTCCACCAAAGTATTAAGCTTTGTATTAACCTGAACTAAAGCCTTACCTATTTCTTTTATTGTAGAGGATAACTTAGATTCAAGATTCTTAATAAGCATATATACTGGAATAGATTCAGGCACAGTAGGATCTTGCTGTTTCTGTGTAGCCAAAGTGTCTTCTATTTCCTTTGGTTTAACTGCTTTTCTTATAGTATGACTGCGTGTGGAAACCCCTGCCACAACCTCCTCAGCAGTATCTGGAGGCTGATGGCCAGGGTTATCCTTAACCTATATTATATCAAATGCCTTCATTACATCGATGTCTGTTGAAGTCTTCATTACTGGAGGTGCATTTCGCAGCGCCACCGCCACATCAATCGGTAAGCGTATTTTCAGAGTCGGGTCTTCAGCTGGCAGCGTCCCAGCTGTTCTAGCTGTCAAAGATTCACTGACAGCGCTCACAGCGGGCGTTGATTCACGCGCACGCGCCCGGCCAGCCCTTGGGCTGCCGGGCGCCATCTTTAAAGAGCCATGCTGATAAAGAGCGGTGCTCCGTTGCCAAATCTTGTACCTCTCTTCCTGGATCTATTCCACGCTGAGTCCTGGCTTCTTGTAAACAGGTAGGCTCAGATAACCTCGGGAAATGCAATTTCTTAACAATCTGTTGCCGTTTTTGTTTACTTCTTTTCAGCAGTTGTACCATTAGAAACTAATTCAACACCTCTAACTATTTCTAAACTTTTAAAAAGTTTTAACGGGCACTTATAGACAAAACAATAACAAAGAGTCAGGAGAAGACTGGAAGGCACGTCTGTTCCTTATGCCATCTTGCCACGACCCCCTAATTGAACCTTAAATAAGTTTAATGAAGTAGCCTCAACCGCTTCCCTGGGCAGAGAATTCCACAGATTCACCACTCTCTGGGAAAAAACAGTTTTTCCTTATTTCCGTCTTAAATCTACTCCCCTGAATCTTGAGGCTGTGCCCCCTAGTTCTGGATTCACCAGTGAAAACAATTTTTCTCCCTCTACCTTATATATCCCTTTCATAATTTTATATAAGATCTCCTCTCATTCTTCTGAATTCAAGTGAGTATAATGCCAGACAATTTAGTCTCTCCTCATAGGTCAACCCCCTCATCTCTGGGATCAACCTGGTGAACCTCCTCTGGAACACCTGCAAGGCCAGTATATTCTTCCTCAAGTATGGAGACCAGAACTGCACACAGTACTCCCGCTGTGGCCTCACCTGTACCTTGCACAGTTGAAGTACGACCTCCCTGCTCTTAAATTCAATTACCCTAGCGATGAAGGACAACATTCCATTTGCCTTCTTAATAACCTATTGTACCTGCAACTCAACTTTTTGTGATTCACGCACAACCACTCTCAAGTACTTTTGCATGACAGCAGACTGTAGTTTTTCACCATTTAAATAATAATATGCTCTTCTAATTTTCCTACCAAAGTGGATGACCTCACATTTACCAATGTTGTATTCCATCTGTCGAGATGGAATGGCAAAAAAATGTTATATATAGATTAGTTCAGAATAATTTTCTACATCAATTATATCGAATTCCACAGAAATTAAATAGATTGAAGTCAGAACTATGAGATCAATGTTTTAGATGTGACCAGGAGATTGGTACCTTTTTACATTCTTCTTGGTCCTGCCCTAAAGTGAGATCTTTTATTAGGCAATATTTGGTAATATTTTAGGAATAAGGCTGAAATTGAAATTAACCATGCATTAAAAAGAATTTGTAAAGATTGTGTTAACAGTAGCAAGTAAATGTATAGCAGTAATGTGGAAATCAGATTCTGGATATTGAGCCAGTTGCATTTCCATTTAGATGATTACTTACATTTTAAGAAATAAATATGAAGTATTTTTGAAAATTTAGTGCCCATATTTACAAATTGCAGGAATTCATTTATAGATATTTTCCCTAAACTTCGAGCACCTCGTTAACCTCCTTAAAAGAATTTAACAATTGTAAATGGTGTGGTGGGTGGTGTCTTCTTGGCAATAAGGTTTATTTTCTTTACTTTCTCTTTTATTTCTTTCTTATCTGTTTTGTTTTTGATTTTTCCTTATCATTATTTCTTTCTTTTCTTTATGTGGGGTTTTTTGTTGGGGGAAGGGGTGAGGGGGGTGGTTTGGGGTTTTTATAGCATCATGTATTTTCCTATTATTATGTGTCAATTTAAATTTTTCAAACATTGTATCGTCTCATATCCTTAATCACCGAAATATTTTGGGTTGAATTAAATTGCTGTATGCAATTGGACAGTACAACTTGGAAAAATATTCAATTAATGTCCCACTTCCTGCAATGATTGTTTTTTTCTTGGCAGAGTTCATATAATTCCAGACGTGAGCTCCATATGTGTTGGAGAAGGTCCGGTCTATATCCTCCTTTTTCCAGGGATCATAGTACCTCTTCCAAGCTGGATATGGGATTGGGTAGAACCGATTTGTGATCCATAAAGAGATGCCATTACATTCTTTGCCAATTATGACACCTGGGTCTTTAATCTTGCACCATCTCTTCAGTTCACGGGTAATTAGTTCAGGACCTTGATGACCCCAAATATCTCCAATGTAATTGGCCACAAAATTTTCCATGCAATTCCATATGAATGGATGGTGCCGATTTTGGAAGCCCAAGACCCCATTGGTGACTGTTCCTCTGTTCTGTGGGCATGTAAAGTTAGCAATTGGTAAAGACCTCAGTGATATAATGTCAGTGTCCAGGTAGGTGCCTCCATATTTCCAGAGCAATGCTAACCTACTGGCATCAGCAAGCACATGGGTCCAATATTTCTCCTTCTCTGGATTTACCTGTGGGGCAATGGACAAAGGGACATTTAATTCATTGTATTAATTTCCATTAGACAATAAGACCATAAGACATTGGAGAAAAAATAGACTATTTGGCCCATCAAGTTTTCCCCCTCATTCAATCATGAGCGGATTCATTTTCCCTTCAGCCCCACTGCCTGGCCATCTCCTTTGATGCACTGGATATTCAAGAACCTATAGCTGCTTTTAATTCACCAAATGACCTGGCCTCCACAACTGCCTGTGGCAACAAATACCACAGATATACCACCATCTGGCTGAAAAAGTTCTCTGTAATAAGCAGACGCCCTTTAATTCTGAAGTTGTGCCTTCTTTACCTAAACTCTCCCTCCATGGGAAGCAACCCATCTATGCATTGCATCACATTGTCTTCATGGGCGATCATGTATCTCCATCCATCACAATCTCTGAGGTTGTTGCCTCCCCTGCTCTCCTTCGGTGAAGGCTCCATCTTTGAGCTGAGACTGTAGTCGATGTTGAGTTCATGATTGTACAGGGGAAAAATACTGAAGTGTTTCCCATTTTTGTCTTCCGTGGCAGTGTCCATACTGGACGGGTAACCCTGGCCACTGATCAGCAGATTCATCTGCCCAGCATTTCTAGTTTTACAACCATAAATTCCAATTTGTAGAATCTTCTTGTAAAAAACCATCAACTATCTGCAATCCATAGCTTCACGTGACCCTGATTGGGAGGCTAAACAGGTCTTATACCTTGCACAAGGGTAACCTAAGGGCTATCAGATGGAAGGAGTGTCTTACACTTCCTTTTGCTGAAGCAATTGCACTTCACCGACACCAGTCAACATCTACTCTGCCCATATCTTTCAACCTTTGAAATGTTTCAATGAGATTCCCACTTATTCTCCTAAATACGAACAAATGCAGTCCAAAATCTTGTGTGATAAACCTTTCATTCCTGGAATCATCCCAATGAACCTCCTTTCAACCATTTCCTGTCAGCACATGATTTCTTCAATGACAAGCCGACAACACTCCAAGTGATGTCTCACCAGTGCCATATAGAGCCTCAACAACACATCCCTGCTCTTACATATATTCTATTCCATGAATGAATGCCAGCATTGCATTTGCCTCCTTCACCATTGCCTCAACCTGAAAGATGACCTTTTGACTATCCTGCAGGTCCCTTTGCATCTAGATATTTTAATTTTCAACCCTTTTTTTCTGAACATCTCTTTACTAGTCTTTTTTTTTCTCTTCTGAAGCCATGAGGCTCCTGTTCATGCATGGAACCCAACTTGCAATGGCTGCAATCACCACATAAAGACCTGAGAACCAGTACTCAAAGGGAGCATGTGAATTCTTTGTTCCACATGGCAGATTGGGCAGATCCTTCCAATGAATCACTTCATAAACCCGTGACCTGCCTCTCAATTCATGTTAATACCAGCCTATCTCATCTCTGTTATAACTGAAATAGTCCAAACCTGGCAACAGTCTGGTGAATCTCCTCTGCACCTTCTACAATGTAATTACTTCCATCGGTGATATGATGTAAAGTGGGTACATGTTAAATTTCCTCAAGCTTTTGAGGAAGTTGGGGTATTGGGGTGTGTTCTTGCTTAGAGCATAAATGTGTTTGGAAAAGGACAGGTTATATTTTCTCCTAATAAAGTAAAACTTTCCGCCATCTCCACTTTTGCACTACAGCCCACTTCCAGAAATCGATGGCCAGTTCCTTCATTTTGTAGACATTGAGGGAGATGCTCTTGTCCTGACACTATCACATTTTCTATTTCATTCCAATCTTACATGTCATCAGTATTTTGGATCCACCCTATAAGTGAGGTATCATCTAGAAACATGTTGATGGAGTTGGTAAAGTACTTCGACTCAAGGTTATAAGTTATGGTCGGAGTCTAAGCATGTGGTCTTGGTTTTAAGGATTATTGTGGAGGAGGGATTGTCACTGATCCTCACTGACTACAGATCTTTGTGATTATCATTATACCTTCCAATGGTGTGGTGACAGGACTTACCCATGGTACTGCACATATGAAGTTGTCACATGGTATCCCACCTTTTACACCATTTACCATGACCAATAAAGGCAGCCACCACATATGCCTTATTCACGACACGATCTAACCTCGCTGTGATTTTCAGGGATTTATACCCTGAGATCCCTATTAATACAGCCTTAACTCTGATCAGCCGCTGAGCCCACTATTTGGCAGAAAAAAAAACAAAAAAAAAAACACACTCTGACTGAAGAAATGGCTCCTAATTTCTGTCCTTAATGACTCATTTCTTATCTCTTATTCCAGTCACACAAATCAATGGAAATATCACGGTAGCGTACGAAATATTGAGCATATTAAGAATATGATAGATTTCATGGGGATCACCTCTGTATTTCCTTCTCTCTGGAGAGTATCAGCCCAGTCTGCAAACTCTCTGCTGTACCACAAACTTGTTAGGTAAGGAATCACTCAGCTGGATCTTCACTGCACTCCATTTATCACAACTATATCCTGCCTTCCATAGGATATAGACCCATTCACAGCTTTGATGATCCACAGGTGCAAGGAACAAATTGTCTACAAGGAAGAATTTGGAAGGTACATATGGAGAAGACACAGAGATCACCAGGGATGAGGATGGAACACAAAAGTCTGCAGATGCTGTGATTTTGGCCCTCAGCTTGAGGAAGGGCTCAGGTCCAAAACATCAGTTATATTATGTATCTTTATCTCTTGTGGACACTGTGAGACCTGCTGAGTTCATCCAGCATTTCTGTGTTTCAACAGAAGTTACATGGGATCATGAGTTCTCAATAAAGTGTGAACTGGCCGGGTTAATTTGCAAACTGATTTTCACAATAAATTTAATTCTTTTGTGTCAATAGCTCCAGACTAAAATAAATGTTCACTATAAGGTTCTAATAAATTGAACAATAAAGGAAGAAACCTTGAACTGAATTCAGTCGATTCTTAGTCATAAGCCTGACTCGCAAATGCTTCCATTTCTACATGTTAATTTGTTAATTTTCTACATGTTAATTTATTCATCAAAATCATTTCTTGTCATTGGTTACCTTTAGATACCAGCTTTTTAATGGAGTATCTTCAAAATGTTCCGTGGCATTTAATGGTAGAATGACTATATTCTTCACCGAGGAGAGCAAGTGGATGCCTCTGTTCTCAGGGTGTGGATATTGGCTCAAGATGCCACTGAATCCCTTCATGAAGTAATAGATTTGTTTGTCTCTGTTTAGATGAGCAGCAGATTCCACCGCACACACCGCCAATGGTGTTGGCTCCATGTTGTCAGTCGTCTCCATAAATATAATGCGGGATTTCATGGCTGGCGTAGAAACATCAGTGGTGGCCCTCTCTTTCAGTGCTGATATCCTTGAGATGAGGCTTTGAATAAAATGGATGTTGTTTGTTTTCCAGTTCATGTACAGCAGAGCACAGACTCCAATTATGAAGACAAGTAAACATCCCTTTTTCATCGAATTCATGATGTGAAGCTGATATGTTTCTCCAAAGGTTCCTTTGAAATAACACATGCTCTTTTCAAACATTTAATTTCAGTTCTATTAATGATTACATTGACATGTCCTCAGATGCATGTATTTTTGTAACATTTGTGCTGCATTTATTGTAATCTATAATTAACAACAGGTGATGGTATCCAAATAATATGTTGATATAAAAAGGACAAAGTGGATTTCAAAAGGTGAGTTCCTCCCAACGAACAATGATCTACTCTGGATGACAGTGGAGTTGTGAACAGAACAAGTTAACTATCCACCAAGTTTTCATTAAGGGATAGGAGACAGTGAATAGATTTGATAGATAAGAGACATCTGATTACTGATCCACCACAAAAATCACTGCTGAATTCTGACATTCCTGTCATCTGTAAAGAAAAGACATAACCTGATATGGGGTCAAAATCACATTTTGTCGATGACTTTTTGTTTTTGTAAATTTAGTTGGAACATGAAGAAAGTTGTGAAGGGATATTTGTTACAGAATCAAATTCTGTCAGAGTGCAACATAACATTCATTTCAGGGCTGTGATCTAGAGAGTTGAGGAAGTAGCTTTGGATGTTTGGAGGTGGATACAATGGAGAAGAGCTGATCATCACCTGGGGCTTGCTGTTCTTTGAAATGGGGACATTGGGGAGTAAAACTGAGATCCCTACTGATGCCTTTGACTTAAAGATGGGTAGAAAAGAGGCATCATGAAGACATTGCAAGAGGTGGGAATTTGAGCAGAAATGGGAGTTTGGGTGGTCAGAGGAAATTAATGAAGACTTGGGATTTAGAAAGAAATAGGAAAACACTGAATGTAGTGAACGGGAAAGTCATTTGCATTCCAGGGCAGCACTGAGAGCAAGTCGCTGCTATCACAGAGAGAGGTCAAGATGATGTATGGATAGTTATAGGGCCAATTACCCCAGCTAACTAAATTTACAAAAACAAAAGGTCATCGACACAATGTGATTTTGACCCCATATCAGGTTAATCCTGAGTGAATTTAACAATTTCAGATCATGAAGTTTTCCTACTTGTATCAGTTCTGGCCAATACAGGGTCATGGAGTCACAAAGCAGGAACAGACACTTCTGTCCAACGAGTCAACAGCCACTATCATGTACCATTTACATAACTAATATTTTATTCTCCATACACTTGCCCATCAACATCCCCAGATTCCACAACTCACATACACACTTGGGATCATTTATAGGGGCCAATTACCCCAGCATTCAGCATGTTTTTGTGAATCATGAAGAAACTGGAAGAAATCAACACAGCTACAGGGAAGACATGCAGACTCCACAGAGACAGTACCTGATGTCACATCATTGGAGCTATGAGATAGCGGTTCTAATAACTGTGCCACTGTGTAGTCTCAACTTCTCCTTCCACAGATGCTGCTTGACCTCTTGGGAATTTGCAGTCAGTGCTGTTTATTCTCTCTCTCCCCTTCCCCCTGATACACTCCCTCTCCTCATTCTCATTCATCTCCTCCTATTTTCACCTCAACTGCAGTTAACAAGCCCTGTGTAGTTGGTCTCCCTCAGTATATGTCTGATCACAGACACTCACTGTGTCCTCCACCCTCCTCCATATCCTTTGAATTTCAAACATCTCAAAATTCCAACATTTTGTCATTCTAATTGACGTTATTTGCCTGAATCATCAACTCTGTTACCTCCCTCTACAGATAAAATCTAAATAGGCAAACAGCTATCATGTAAAATCCAAAAGTTCACTTTTGGATCAGGGCAGGTAAGAAATGGAGGTTGTTCAGGATTCTGTAAAGGGGGAACTGTTGGATCAAGCTGGACCACAGATCAGTGAAAATAGAAAACATTTCATTCTGTGACCATAATTGGCCCTTCATACTGTCAGCTTATGAATTAGAAGAAGGAAATGTATTTACTTTTCATGGAGCAATCTCCTTAAGCCAAAGGCAGAACAAATCAAACAGTTTCCCAAAACACAGACCAAACCACAACATGATTATGATGAAAATATATTAAAGATCATTGTCACTCACCTGCGTTTAACTGGCTGAATTAATAAGACTGTTCTGGGTGTCGGACTCCGTGTTCTGGACATTTAACTTCATATCTTCAGTTTGAAATGTTTACAAATCTTATTAACCAACTCTCGGTGTCACACTCCGATGAAACTCAGTAAAACTGAATAACCAGGTGATGTGATGATCCTTGAAAAGGGGAAGATAAAAATGAAATAAACAGAGTTAGAATGTCATGCACAACATTTCCAGTCGATTACATTTCATGAGAATTGAGGTGAGGTCAGAAATTGCTGAAGAAATTTCAGTAAGCTGAACGATTCTCCATTTCTCTCTGCAAAGTTCCCAATCAGATTCAGAATTTATTGTGATGAACAAGTGTTCAGGAAAGTTTTCTAAACCAATTCATAAAGGTACCAATGAGAAAGGAAGCAGAACATATCTCCTATTAGGGAACAAGACAGGTCAGGTGACAGAAGAACGTGTAGGAAAACATTTTGGGTCTAGTGATCATAATGTCATGAGCTTCAAGTTAATTATGGAAAAGAGTAAGTCTGATCCTCATGTTGGGATTCAAAATTGGGGGGACAAATTTTGTGGAGATGAGAAAGGATCTAGAAAAAATTGATTGGGATCTGTTGTTTTATGAGCAAGGCTGTGAAAGGTAAGTGGATGGCCTTCAAGGGAAAGTGCATAGTTTGACCATTCCTGTAAGGATAAAAGCCAAAGTTATCAGGCATAGGGAACCCTGGTTTTCAAGGATAGTGCCGATCTGCTTAAGTGGGAGATGTTTAACCAACGAGGAGCTAATGAGGTACTTGAAGTTTACAAAAAAAAGCAAGAAAATACTGAAGAAATACATCAGGAATCAAAAAGAAGACACGAGGCTTCTCTGGAAGCTAATGCGAAGGTCAATCCAAAGGGTTCTACAAGTACATTAAAAGTGAAAGGATAGTAAAGAACAAAATTGGTCCCATAGAGGATCAGATTGGTCAATTATATGTGGAGCCTCATGTAATGGGGGTGAATTTAATTTTTTTTGGCATCAGTATTAAAATTATAAAATTAGGTGAGATTGTGAGTCAGGAGGAGGTGGATTAATGGGATACAGATAAGGTGAATAAGTGGGAAAGGTAAAAAACAATACATGTCGAAAACATGTAATGCTTGGGGTGTCAAAGAGAAATGTCCTGATTAGCATTGCTCTAATGTGTTGATTGGCTGTAAAGATCTTATTGGCAGAAAACTGTGCTCCATGGGAAAAGTATTCAGCAAGGTTCTCATGGGCACGGCATGAAAGATCTGATCAATATTGGATTACTTGATTAATAGCGCCTCAAGTTCCAGAAATTGAAAACATGGCTGAATATCAACACCCCAAACCAAGGAGCTGATTGTAGATTTTGGGAAGGGCAATCCAGTGATTATTAAGGGATCAGAAGTGGAGAGGGTGAGCAAATTTAAATTCTGGGGAATCAATATCTCAGAGGATCTGTCTGGGAACAAAGCACATCGGCACCTCTATTTCCTCAGAAGTTTGCAGATGTTTGATATGACATCAGAAACCTTGGCAAATATCTAGAGATGTGCAGTGGAAAGTGTAGTCACCGGCTGCATCATGACATGTGGGTGGATGCCCCACAAAAGGTAGTGGACACAGCCTTGTACATCACCAGTAAATCTTTCTCCTCCAACCAGAAAATCTCTATGGAGCACTGCCGTCAGAGGAGCCACAAACATCAAGGATCCATACCAACCATGAAATGCTCTCCTTTGCTGCTGTCATCAAGAAAGAAGTCCACCAGGTTCAGGACAGTAACTATTCATCGACCATCAGACTCCATCAGATGCTAATTTAGAGACTCTTACCTAGCACATTATTTATTACTGAGTATTGATTTTTCTGTATTTGCCCAGTCAGTATGTTGTCATTTCTTTCTTTGTTTTACATTTCTCTCTTTGGTGTACATATCTGTATCATTTTCTTGAGTACAGTTTGCACAACCGAAATTATGTCTGTCCCACAGGAAAAAGGAATCACAGGATTATATGTGATGCCAGGTTGATCTTAGGCAATAAATTTAAATTTTGACATTGACTTTGAAGTGCAAAGATGTCCCAATGGCACTGCATTGAGGTTTTGGCAGACAGCCCAAACACAAAATACTACTTTATTTTACTTTAAGATCTTAAAGAATGCCAAATAGGAACCTTTCTGGGCTCTAATGGACACTGCACCATAGTTCTGGTGAGAATTAATCTTAAAGTTAGACATACAGCATGGTGACAGCTCCTTCCAGTGCATGAGCCCTTCAAATATACCAATGAACTTACAATCCCTGGGTGGAAGGAAACCTGAGCATACAGAGGAAACCCATGTAGAGACAGGAAGAATGTACAAACTCCTTCAAGACAGCACTGGATTTGAACCCACGTTGCTGTCGCTGTAGCAGCATTGTGCTAACTGCTACACTGAACGTGCTGATTGGTGCTATTCAATGATGGGCACCCAATACCTCAATGGGCCATAACTGATCATACATTCTACAGAAGTTGTGAACATCCTTGCTCTCTTTTTGCATCCACATGTACAATCCAAACTACATTGTCGATGTTGGTTGTGATGCGAGTCCACATTCCAGCTGGAAGGGAACTGAAACCTCAACTTTATGTCTGAGTTGGTGAAAAGAATACCAATAGGTCACATCACATCATTGGAAACTATGAAAGGGTCAGAGTTAGATCACTGTTGAACACTCTCATCTCTGGGGTGAAAGGGCAAAGTTTCCTTCTGGAACAGAACTGAATGCAATTTGACTGCTGCATTTCCCCATTACATTAACCACCCATAAACATACATTAGTGTCACAATTTAAATTTAGATGGAACTTAATTCTTTTTGTTCCTTCATTTGTTTTAATTTCCTTGACATTATGGGTGAATGATGAGGCAGACATGACTGGTCGATAAGTCACTGTCTGCCAGGATCATTTTCATGGCATATGCTTTTCCTTCCCACTCTGTTCCATCCAACTGCAGAGTGACCTTTAACATTCTCAAACCCAATCCCACTAAACAACTCTTCAAAATGTAATGTTACTGGGCTTCAGCATATGAGGTATTTCCAATTCGTCTGACTGGTTCATTGTTGGTATCGCGGACATTTCGAATGATCTGTTCCTGAAACAGGACCCATGAAACACTCCCTTACGGGGCACGGCTGAAAATGGGGAAATTTGTGGTTTGATTTTGACTTCCAAATATCAATATAAATGAAACTATGAAGTGAACCATTGCAAGTGAGGTGAAATGAAGAGGTGCATGAAAAATGTAGAATGTCTATTTTCATAATTAAAAATAAGTATGTAAATAATGATTTAAAAAATGCTGGGAAATCATACTCTTTCAACATAAAATGAGAGAATGAGAGAAAATAGGGAGCGGTCATGTTTGAAGTGGTAAGGCTTTGGCTCATGAGGCTTTGGTGAGAAGAGGCTCAGGTGGTGGTGCAGGTGTTAAGTAAGGAAGGGCCACCCTATTCGAGGACCAAAAAGTATTCAGCAGGTAGGCACATGTAAAGGCAGTTTTTATACATCATACTTTTTCTCTTAAGAGTCCTTTGTGAGTGCATTAAGTCAGAAAGTCAAGACGTGCATATTTGGCGCACTGACCGATGAGTTGATAAAGGATTGTATAGTGTGTGGTGTGCTCGACAACGGAATGAGGAAAAAGCTGTTATAACACAGTGAATTAACACTATGAAAAGCCATAGACAAGTGCATAAACTATGAAGCGGCGGAGGCTAGCAGCAGGTGCCTGGTAGCAGCCTCAGAGAAGGCAGCAAATGTAGACATGCTCCAAGCCACACCCAGCGGCAGCCACTACAGGAACATAGTGCCAAGCTTCACCCGGTGCCAGGAACCTGACCAATGAGGACACCCCACAGAGGCGGTCACCTGCAGGAACAGCAGTTCCAAACACGCCCACAGAAAGGAGGAGAACCCAGCCCAGGGAAGGCAGTGCAGGAACACAATTTGAGTGTATGGGCACAATTGTGGGCAGACGAGTTAAGGGTTATGGGGATAAGGCAAGGAATGGTTACTGTCAGAGAATGATCAGCCATGATCTGAAAATATGGGCCTATTGGCCTACTCCAGCAGCTGTTGTCCATTAGAAGTTTTTTGAACGAGAATTTTTCTTTTGCCAGCTCTATTCTATCCAATCACCATTTCCCCTCTTTCAATCTTTGTTTTTTTTTAGAACCAATCACCTTTTTCAACCTCCTTTGCAAGACCCTGCCTTTAATAACTGGCACAGATGTGGTATTAAATGTTTTAAAGACCATTTTATTGACAACAGTTTTGCTCTTTTGAGCAACTAGTGGCAAAATTCAACTTACCTAAAATTAATTTTTTAGATATTTACAATCTTAAGTATGTTTAATGAAATTGCCTCAATCGATTCCCTGGGCAGAGAATTCTACAGATTCACTACTCTCTGGGAAAAAAGAGTTTTTCCTCATCTCGGTCTTAAATCTTCTCACCTGAATCTTGAGGCTGAGTCTCCTAGTTCTGGTCTCACCTAGAGAAAACAATTTTCCTATCTCTATCATGTCTATTCCATTTGTAATTTTATATGTTTCTATAAGATCTCCTCTCATTCTTCTGAATTTGAGTGAGTATAATCCCAGACAATTTAGTCTCTCCTCATAGGACAACCCTCTCATCTCCAGGATCAACCTGGTGAACCCCCTCTGGACTGCCTCCAAGGCCAGTATATCCTTCCTCAAGTATGGAGACCAGAACTGTACACAGTTTTTCAGGTGCGGCCTCACCAGTACCTTGTACAGTTGCAGCATGACCTCCCTGCTCTTGAATTCAATTCCTCTAGAGATAAAGGCCATATGTGATAAATTCCATATGCCTTCTTAATAACCTGTTGTACCTGGAACCGAATGCTTTGCGATTCACGCACACCACTCCCAAGACAGCATGCTGAGGTTTTTCACCATTTAAATAATAATCTGCTCTTCTATTTTTCTGACCTCAGATTTACTAATGTTGTTCTCCATCTGCCAGACCTTTGTCCACTCACCTAACAACTATATTCTTCTGCAGCCTCTCCACATCCTCTGAACAATTTGCTTATCCACTCAATTTAGTATCATCTGAAACTTGGCAACACCACACTCTGTCCCCTCTTCCAGATCATCAATGTAATTGGAGAACAGCAGTGGACCCAGCTCCGACCTCTGCGGCCCCCCACTTACCACTGTCTGCCAATCAGAAACACACCCATTTATCCTAACTTTCTGCCTTCAATTAACTAATCCTCAATCCATGCCAGTATACTTCCCCCGACTCCATTCATCGGTTTCTTTTTGATAAGTCTCTTGTGCAGCACCTTATCAAATGCCTTCTGGAAATCCAAATGTACAGCATCAACCTATTCCCCTCTATCTACCACACACATTATATTCTCAAAGAACTCTAGCAATTTTGTCAAACACACCTACCTATTTTGAATCCATGCTGCGTCTGCCTGATGGAACCCCTTCATTCTAAATGTCTTGCTAATTCATCCTTAATGACAGTTTCAACCATTTTCCTGACTGCAGATGTTAAGCTAATGAACCAATAGTTACCCATCTTCTTAAAAAGTGGCATGACATTTGCTGTCTTCCAATCTGCAAGGACCTGCCCAGAATCAAGAGAATTTTGGTAAATGACGACAAATGCATCGACTATAACTCTCGCCATTTCCCTCAGTACCCTGGGATGCATCCCATCAGGACTGGGGATTTGTCCACCTTCTGTCCCATTAGTTTGCTCATCGCTATCTTTTGTAACAGTTATTTTATTGAGGGTCTCATCATTCTTTGTCATGTTGGATGTGTCTTCCATCGTGAAGACTGACACAAAACATCTGTTCAATGCCTCGGCCATTTACTCATTACTCAATATCACTCTCCTTTCTCATTTTCCAAGGGTCCTATGTTGACTCGATCTGCTCTTTTCCATTTTATAAATGTATATTTTGTGCTAATTTCCCTTCATAATCCTTCTTCCCTTCCCTTATTTCCCATTGAGTTCTCCTTTGTTGCCTTTTAAAGTTTTTCCAATCCTTCAGTTTCCCACTACTCTTGGCTACTTTGTACACATGAGCTTTTAATTTTACACTTTCCTTTATTTCCTTAGTTAACCGAGGCTGACTCTTCCCTCTCTTACTGCCCTTATTTTTAAATGGGAATATATTTTTGTTGAGCACTGTGAAAAGTCTCTTTGAAAGTTAACTCTCAGTTAATTGCTTGTGCTATAGTTGTTGGGTAGGCGATAGACAATTCCCACCAGTAATTTTTTTCCCCTTTACTATTGTTAATCTCTCCCCAGATGGACCACATTCTGTTCCTTTGATCTTGTATCATCTCTCACTATTGCCCTGATCTCATCCTTGATTAAGAGTGTCACCCCACCACCTTTACCATCCTGTCTATCCTTTCGTACTACCTGATACCCTTGAATATTTAATTCCCAATCACCTTGCAACCATGTTTCTGTGGTGACCACTAAATCATATGCCTGGAGACTGATTTGGGGCTAAAGTCCACTAACCTGGCTTCTAATACTATGGGCATTCAGATGAAGTGCCCCTTATGCTCATTGTCCTTTTAGAATCTAGTGACCTTGGCATCCTTTGCTTTTGCCTTTTCTGCCCTCTTTTTCTCTTTCCTAACTCTAGCTTTGGTCTCTGTACCACCTTCCTCATTCTCTCTTTGCAAGTCCCATTCCCCTGCCCCATTAGTTTAAACCTTCCCCAACAATCTTCCTAGGACATAAAAACCAACTGTGAAAGCTTTTATAGATATGTCAAGAGGAAAAGATTGGTGAAATCTAGAGTAGGTCCCTTGCAGTCAGAATCAGGGGAATATATAATGGGGAATAAGGAAATGGCAGACCAATTAAATTCTTACTTTAGTTCTGTTTTCACAAGAGAGGATCCAAATAACCTCCCAAGGATGTTGGGAAACATAGAGACTAATGCAAGGGAGGAGCTGAAAGAAATCAGCATCTCTAAGGACATGGTCTTGGGGAAATTGATGGGATTGAAGGCAGATAAATCCCAAGGGCCTGATAATCTACATCCTAGGGTACTTAAGGAAGTGGCCATTCAGATAGCAGATGCTTTAAGAATTATTTTCCAGAACTCAATAGACTCAGGATCAGTACCCATGGATTGGAGGGTAGCTAATGCTACCCCACTATTTAAAAAGGGGGGTAGAGAAAAAGCTGGGAATTATAGGCCGGTGAGCCTTACATCAGTAGTGGGCAAAATGATGGAATCCATTATTAAGGATGTAATAATGGAGCATATGACTAGCAGAGAAGGGATCGGACAGAGTCAACATGGATTTACAAAAGGTAAATCGTGCTTGACGAATCTATTAGAATTCTTTGAGATGGTGACAGGTAAAATAGATGGGGGAGAGCCAGTGGATGTGGTGTACTTGGACTTCCAAAAGGCCTTCGATAAGGTCCCACATAAATGACTGGCATACAAAATCAAGGCTCATGGGACTGGTGGAAAGGTATTGATGTGGATTGAGAACTGGCTGGCAGATAGAAGACAGAGAGTTGGGATAAACGGCTCATTTTCTGAGTGGCAGGCACTGACCAGTGGGGTGCCACAGGGATCTATACTGGGACCCCAGCTGTTCACAATTTACATTAATGATCTAGGTGAGGGGATTGGATGTAATATCTCCAAATTTGCAGACGATACTAAGCTAGGAGGGGTTGTGTGCACTGAAGAGGGGGTCAGGAAGCTGCAGTGTGATTTAGATAAATTGGGGGTCTGGGCAGATACATGGCAAATGCACGACAATGTGAATAAATGTGAGGTTATCCACTTTGGTAATACAAACCGGAGGGCAGATTACTATTTGAATGGCAATAGATTGGGAGATGGGGAAGTGCAGAGAGACCTTGGGGTTCTTGTGCACCAGTCACTGAAGGCGAGCATGCAGGTACAGCAGGCGGTTAAAAAGGCAAATGGTATATTGGCCTTCATATCAAGAGGGTTTGAGTATAAGAATAAGGATACCTTACTGCAGCTGTACAGAGCCTTGGTGAGACCCCACCTGGAGTATTGTGTGCAGTTTTGGTCACCTTATCTTAGGAAGGATGTTCTTGCAATGGAGGGAGTGCAAAGGCAATTCACCAGGCTGTTACCTGGAATGGCCGGAATAACTTATGAGGAAAGATTGCGCAATTTGGCATTGTATTCGCTGGAGTTTAGAAGATTGAGGAGGGATCTCATAGAGACATATAAAATTCTGACAGGACTGGACAGAATGGATGCGGAAGGGATGTTTCCAATGGTGGGGAAGTCCAGAACCCGGGGCCATGGTTCGAGGATAATAGGCAAACCATTTAGGACTGAGATGAGGTGTAATTTCTTTACCCAGAGGGTGGTGAATCTGTGGAATTCATTGCCACAGAGGGCAGTGGAGGCAGGTTCATTAAATATATTTAAGAGGGAATTAGATATATTTCTTCAGTGTAAGGGTATTAGAGGTTACGGAGAGAAGGCGGGGACGGGGTACTGAACTTTAAGATCAGCCATGATCTCACTGAATGGCAGAGCAGGCTCGAAGGGCCGAATGACCTACTCCTGCTCCTATCTTCTCTGTTTCTATGACATTGATCCCTGTCCTGCCCAGATATAGTCCATTCAGTTTATACATTTTTTGAACTACTACCTCCTCATTAAGGCTTAATATTCTTATCTATGACAAAGTGGTTAATTTAAAATAAGCCTCGTTAGTTAAAATCAAGAACACCTGGGAACAGGATTTGTCCTTTCGCTCTCCAATAAGGTTTGGGATTGTAGTTTTAATTTGATTATCACCACTTTTTTTTGTGCATGGCATTGTTTGCTGCAATTTAAAGTGGTCCACAGAGCACATATGTCTAAACTTAAACTGTCCCATTTTTATTCGGAAATTGAATAGATTGAAATCAGATTTATCAAATCAATATTTTGGATGTGGTGAAGATGTAGAATATGTTTTCCTCCATGTTGTGCCAAACCATATAAAAGTACTAAACCCTCCCTACCCTATAACCCTCTACTTTCCTTTCATCCATTTGCCTATCTAATAGTCTTTTAAAGGCCCTTAATTTTTCAGACTCTACCTCCACCCCTGCCAAGGCAGTCCAGGCCTCAACAACTCTGTGTAAGAAAAAGAAATTACCCCTGATATTTCCCCTATACTTCCCTCCCTTAATCTAATACAGGTGTCCTCTAGTGGTAGTTATTCCCACCCTAGGAAACAGGTATTGGCTGTCCAACCTATTTATGCCCTTTCATAATTCAATCAAGTGCCCTTTCATCCTTCTACATTCCAATGAGAAAACCCCCAACTTTATCAACCTTGCCTCATAGGACATACACTCCAATCCATGCAGATGATCCTGGTAAATCTCTTCTACACCCTTTTGATAGCCTCCACATCCTTTCTGTAATGAGGCAACCAGAAGTGGACTCAATACTCAGATTGTGGTCTCATCAGAGACTTATAAAGCTGCAACATGACTTCTCTACTCTTATACACAATCCCCCTATTAATGAAGCCCATAATCCCATAGGCTTTTTAAACTCTCCTATCATTTTGAGCAACCACCTTGAGGGATGTATGGACATGATCCCAAGATTCCTTTGTTCATCCACGCTCTTAATTAACCAACTGTTAACCCTATATCAGCTTTTCAATTTGTCCTGACAAAATGCATAATCTCACACTTGTCTGGATTGAACACCATTTACCATTTTTCTGCCCAACACTGCATCCTGTCGATGTCCTCCTGACAACTTTCAGATCCATCTACAATTCTCCAATCTTCATTTCATCCACAAACTTACTCACCCCACCTTCTGTATCATTATCCAGATCATTTATAAAAAAATCACGACGAGCAAAGGACCGAGAACTGAGCCCTGTGGCCCTCTGCAAGTCGCTGCCCTCCGTGCAGAGTACCTCCCTTCCACCACTACTCTCTGTCTTTTTCCTGCAAGCCAATTTTTTATCCAGACAAGCAAGGTTCCACTGATCCCATGCCTTTTGACCTTCTGGATAAGTCTCTTGTGTGAGGACCTTATCAAACACCTTACTGAAATCCATATAGCCCACATCTACCACCCTGCCCACATAAATTTCTTTTGTCACTTCCTCAAGAACTCAATTAGGCTCATGAGTCATGACCTTCCCTTTAAAAGCTATGCTGACTATTCTTGAGTAAATTATACCTCTCCAAATACCGGTAGATCCTATCCTTAAGAATCCTTTCCAATAGTTTACACACCACTGATGTGAGACTCACTGGTCTATAATTCCCAGGATTCTCCTTATTACCTTTTTTAACAAAGGGACTGCATCTGGTACCTCCCCCGTAGTCAAAGAGAATTCAAAGAGAAATGTTCCTGCAATTTCTTCTCTTACCTCTCACAACAACTTAGAGTATATTTCATCCAGCTCTGGGGACTTATCAATCCTGATGTTATTTAGAAGATCTAATACTTCCTCTTCTATAATCACCACATTGTCTAGCACATCGTCCTGCTCTATTTTGACTTCACCCTGATCAAGATCCTTTACTCTTGTAAATACTGATGTAAAGTGTTCCTTTACGATGTCCCCGACCTTCTCTGCTTCCAAGCACATGATGCCTCTTTTATATTTTAGTGGCCCTACCTTCACTTTTGTCATCTTTCTATTTTTTTACATACACATAGAATGCCTTGGGGTTATCCTTAATCCTACGTAACGAGGCCTTTTCATGCCCCCTTTGATCTCTCCTAATTTCCTTCTTAAGCTCCTTCCTGGCTTCTATATATTTCTAATGAGTCCCATCTGTTCCCTGCTTCCTATATCTAACATAGGCTTGCTTTTTCCTCTCTACAAGTTGCCTTA
This sequence comes from Narcine bancroftii, assembly GCF_036971445.1. Lineage (NCBI taxonomy): Eukaryota > Metazoa > Chordata > Chondrichthyes > Torpediniformes > Narcinidae > Narcine > Narcine bancroftii. The sequence continues at coordinate 66,368,087 of NC_091477.1, read as the reverse complement.
TCTGTTTCATCATCCTCATTTCCCTTTTCCTACCATTTTTTCCCTTGTCCTAGTGGGACAAACCTGTCCTGGACCCAGCTCAATTGGTCCCATAACTTCCTCCACATTACTTTTGTGCTCTCCCCCTTGAACATCACTTTCCAATTCATATTCCCTAGTTCCTGCCGAATCCTTTCATAATTAGCTCTTCCCAGGTAATCACTCCTAATTAGCCTGAGTTTGTCTTATTCTATAGCTGTACGGAAGCTAAGGAAGTTGTTTTCACTTTCACCGGTGCTCCCACACCAAGAGGTCTACCACTTGACCCGATTCGTTACCAAGCACCAGATCCAGTATGGCCTCTCCTCTCATCAGCCAGTCTACATACTGTGTCTAGAATCCTTCTTGACCACACCTAACAAATTCAGCCCCATCTATCCCCTTTGCGGTCAGGAGGTCCCAGTCAATATGAGGGAAGTTAAGATCATCCTTGACTACAGTTCTGTATTTCCTACACCATTCTAAAATCTGGCTGGTTATCTGTCCCTCCATGTCCGGGAGAATATTTGGGGGCCTATAGACGACTCTCAGCACAGTGATTGCTCCCTTCTTATTTCTGATTTCCACCAAACTGACTCAGTGGTCTCACATTACTCAGTGTCCTCCTTCTGTACAGCTGTGATACTATCCTTAAGCAACAATGCCACTCCCCCTCTTCTTCCTCCCCTCCTAATTTTTAAAAACAGATATACCTTGGTACCTGCATCATCCAATCCTGTCCTTCCTACAGCCAGATTTCAGTAATGGCTACAACATCTTTGTTTCACGTACCGATCCAAGCTCTAAGTTCATCCCCTTTATTCTTTATATTCCTCGTACTGAAATAGACACATTTCAACCTCCCTGACAACATGGTCTTGTCTCAATGTGAGACCTTTTTGGGTGTCCATAGGTGACTTTTTAGAACGGTTTGATGAGTCCTAAGTGTAATGACTCTGATCCAGCTGACTGAACAGTATTTTTGTCTATTTACACATGTAAGAGAGTTGTAACAGGAGTTAAAGATAGAGTCACCGAATTAAACAATGCACTTGCAACCAGTCATGGGTAGAAAGCTTTACAATCAAGTTACAAACTACGATATCCACCATTTCTTGTTATCCCTGGCAGGCTTGGCTCTTATCTAACTAAACTAGTACGCTAGGCACACAATACTGCAGCTCCCAACACTTTGTCTCCACACACCTTACCAACGACCCTCCAGCATTGCCCATGGTTCTCAATCTGGAGTGGAGCAAGGGTTTGTCAAACTTTAATGAAAGGCTCAAGCCCGAAACATCAGATATCTTTGCTATATAAAGTACACTGTTTGACTTGCTGAGTTTCTTCAGCACTGTGCTTTTAATTCAATCACAGTGTAAGCAGACTTTTGTGTTTTGCCTCTTGTAAATATTTTGTGTCGTGTCTTGTCTTTGCTGTTGAAAGTTTTAGTTCTGTTTTAGATGTGATAGGAAAGGGGGAGGAGTTGCTCTGCTTGTGAAGGAGGACATTACTGTCGTGAGGTGGCAGGATGGTTTGGAGGGATTGTTCAGTAAGGCTGTTTGGGTGGAATTGAGGGGTGGAGGAGGCATGAGGGCACTAATAGGAGTGTATTATAGACCATCAAATGGGCCAAGAAAATTGGAGGAACAAATTTGTAAGGAGATAGCATATATGTGTAATAAACATAAGGTAGTGATCATGGGAGATTTTAACTTCCCTCACATTGATTGGGATACCCATACAGTAAGAGGGCTGGATGGGCTAGAGTTTGTCAAATGTGTACAAGATAGTTTTCTTAATCAATACGTAGAGGAACCGACTTGGGACGGTGTAATACTGGATCTCCTGTTAGTGAACGAGATAGGTCAGGTGTCTGAGGTTAATGTTGGAGGACAAATTGGGTCTAGTGATCACAACTCTATTAGTTTTAGGGAAGAGCAAAGAAGGGCCTAAAGTTGAGGTTCTGGATTGGAGAAAAGCTAATTTTGAAGGAATAAGAATGGATTTGGGGAGTATTGAGTAGGATATGAGTTTTTTCAGGAAAGGATGTAAATGGAAAATGGAGAATATTCAAAGAAGACATTTTGGGAGCACAGAGAAGATATGTCCCAGTGAGAATCAAAGGAAAGGCTCAAAGTCATAGGAAGCCTTGGTTTTCGAGCAATATTAGAAATTTGGTGAGGGGAAAGAGGGAGGTGTATAAAAGGTATAAACAGCAGGGTGCTGAGAAATTGAAAGAGGACTACAAGGAGTGTAGAAAAAATCTTAAGGAAGAAATTAGAAAGGCCAAAAAGAGGCACGAAGAGGCTTTGGCAGGGAGAGTAAGAATAAATCCAAAGGGTTTCTATAGGTACATTAAAAGTAAAAGATTAGTGAGGGATAAAATTGGACCCCTTGTAGATATCGAGGGTAGGCTATGTGAGACATCAGAGGAGATGGGGGAAATTTTAAATGATTTATTTTCCTCAGTATTCACTAGGGAAAAAAATATTGTACCAGTTGAAGTAAAGAAAAATAGTGGGAGGTCATGAATCATTTAAGGATAACCGAGGAGATAGTGATGGCAGTGTTAAAAAAAGATAAAGTTGGACAAATTTTCGGGTCCGGACAAAGTATTCCCAGGGAGGCTAGTGTACAGATAGTGGGGCATTAACAGAGATATTTAGGATGTCACTGATCATGGGGGTAGTGCCAGAGGATTGGATGGTGGCTCCTGTTGTTCCGGTGCTTAAGAAAGGGTCCAAATGTAAGCCTGGAAATTATAGACCTGTGAGTCTGACGTCTGTGATAGGTAAGTTGATGGAAAGTGTTCTGAGGGATGGCATTTACAAATATTTGGGTGAACAGGGATTGATAGGTAGTAGTCAGCATGGTTTTGTCAGGGGTAGATCATGCTTAACAAACCTTATAGAGTTTTTTGAGGGGGTTATGAAAAAGATTGATGAAGGGAAGGCTGTGGATGTTATCTATTTAGACTTTAGAAAAGCTTTTGACAAAGTTCCACACAGGAGGTTAGGTAAAAAGGTAGAGGCATTAGGTATAAATAAGGAAGTAGTGAAATGGATTCAGCAATGGTTGGATGGGAAGTGTCAGAGAGTAGTGGTAGAAAATTGTTTGTCAAATTGGAGGGCGGTGACTAATGGAGTTCCTCAGGGATCGGTCCTGGGTCCACTATTGTTTGTTATATATATTAACGATCTCGAAGAAGGGGTGCTGAATTGGATAAGTAAGTTTGCCGATGATACAAAGATTGGTGGTATTGTGGACAGTGAGGAAGTTTACCGTAGCTTAAAAAGAGATAGAGGAAAGCTAGAGGAGTGGGCTGAGAAATGGCTGATGGAATTTAATACGGATAAGTGTGAAGTGTTGCATTTTGGAAAGGCAAATCTTATATTGAATGGTAGACAATTGAGGAGTGCAGAGCAACAAAGGGATTTAAGAGTTATGGTAAATAGTACCCTAAAAGTTGATACTCAGGAAGATAGAGTGGTGAAGAAGGCATTTGGGATGTTGGCCTTCATAAATTGGAGTATTGAATTCAAGAGTTGGGATGTTATGATGAAATTGTACAAAGCATTGGTGAGGCCAAATTTGGAATACTGTGTGCAGTTTTGGTCACCAAATTATGGGAAGGATATAAACAAAATAGAGAGAGTGCAGAGAAGGTTCACGAGAATGTTGACAGGATGTCAGGGTTTGAGTTACAGAGAAAGGTTGAGCAGCCTGGGGCTTTTTTCTCTGGTGCATAGAAGATTGAGAGGGGATTTGATGGAGGAATTCAAGATTTTAAAAGGGACAGAGAGAGTCAATGTGGATAGGCTTTTTCAATTAAGATTGGGGGATATTCAAACCAGTGGCCATGGTTTGAGATTGAAAGGTGAAAATTATAAGGGGAACATAAGGGGAAATTTCTTCACGCAAAGGGTGGTTGGGATGTGGAATAAGCTTCCGGCAGAGGTGGTTGAAGCAGGAATGTTATTTACATTTAAGAAAAAACTGGATAATTACATGGAAGGGAGAGAATTGGAGGGGTATGGACCAGGTGCTGGTCAGTGGGACTAAGAGTGTAGACATTTGTTCCAGCATGGACGAGGCTAGTAGGGCAAAAATGGCCTGTTCTGTGCTGTATATGGTTATATGGTTATATGGTTATATGGTTATATGGTTATATGGTTAACTTTCCATTTTGACTATTGAACAGTGGTTTGGTTTCCAGTGATCTAAGCTGTATGAATGCTTCCTGGACTGTCGACCAGAAATTATTCCTTAAAATCGGCAAATTCTGAGACTTGATTATCACAATATTTCTCAATTCTAGGAAAGCTGTGCTGGTCATCAGGTTTCACGATTTGAAGTTTCTGTGACTAGAACGTTTAGTTTTAAAAAAATAAAATCTTTATCTGGAGATATTGATGAATATTTTTTTTAAACAAGGGATTTCTTGACTGCTGTGAAGAAAATTTTGAGTTAGAATAGAATTTGAGGATTTTGGTGAAACTGTTTTTCATTTCAAACTAAAAGTATTTATTCTTGCCACAGAGAGTGTAACAAAGATTCACAAGACTGTTTTCTGGGAGGAAATATGTGAGGGAGAATGAGTATGTGGGGCATGTATCCTCATGAATTTAGGAGAATGAGAGATGATCTCATTAAAATTTACAGAATTATTTGAAGGTTCAATATGTAAATGCAGGTAGAATTTGAAGCCTAAATCCAGATGTCACGGATAATGGGGAGACCATTCAGGATGGAGTAAAGGGGTATCTTCTCCATGCTGAGGGTGGTGAGTCTTTGGAATTCTCCGCCCAGAGAGTTGTGAAAACGGAGTTCATTCAACAGAAATTCTGGAGCAGAGCAGTTCCAGCATCATGTGGAAATAAACTTGAGGTTGTACCAAATGAATACAAGTAAAACACAAAATTCTGCAGACACCATGGTTGAAGTAAAAACACAGTACAGGTACACAATCCTTTATCCGGACATCGAAAATTCAGAAAGCTCCAAAAACCAGCATTTCTTTTTCCTGGTGCTAGTACAGTGGAATGGGGAGGGAGCGGGGAGGGAGGGAGGGAGGGAGGGGGTATGGAGGGGAGAAGGGAGAAAGAAGAGGGGAGGGAGGGGGAGGGGGTGTGAGAGAGGAAGAGAGAGAGGCTGGGGCAGAGGGGGGTGGAGAGAGACGGCGGTGCGACTGGAAGGGGGGGATGAGAGATGCCAGCGTGACTGGAGGGGGGAAGAGAGATGCCAGCATGGTTGGAAAGGGGGGAGAGAGACACCAGCGTGACTGGAAGGGGGTAGATATGGCAGCACAATTCAGGTAGTATTAAATCTGGGCAGCTGGCTTTTGTTCTGAAATCTGGAAAAATCCAAAATTCGGAACACACTGACCCCCAAAGGTTTCGGATAAAGAATTTTGTACCTGTACTGGAGAAACTTGGCTGGTCAAACAGTGTCCTTTATCTTCTTGTCTTTGGCTTGGCTTCGCGGATGAAGATTTATGGAGGAGTAATGTCCACGTCAGCTGCAGGCTCGTTTGCGGCTGACATGTCCGATGCGGGACAGGAAGACACGGTTGCAGCGGTTGCGAGGAAAAATTGGTTGGTTGGGGTTGGGTGTTGGGTTTTTCCTCCTTTGTCTTTTGTCAGTGAGGTGGGCTCTGCGGTCTTCTTCAAAGGAGGTTGCTGCCTGCCGAACTGTGAGCCGTCAAGATGCACGGTTTGAGGCGATATCAGCACACTGGCAGTGGTCAATGTGGCAGGCACCAAGAGATTTCTTTAGGCAGTCCTTGTACCTCTTCTTTGGTGCACCTCTGTCTCGGTGGCCAGTGGAGAGCTCGTCATAGAACACGATCTTGGGAAGGCGATGGTCCTCCATTCTGGAGACGTGGCCTACCCAGTGCAGTTGGATCTTCAGCAGTGTGGATTCGATGCTGTCGGCCTCTGCCATCTCGAGTACTTCAATGTTAGGGATGAAGTCGCTCCAATGAATGTTGAGGATGGAGCGGAGACAACGCTGGTGGAAGCGTTCTAGGAGCCATAGGTGATGCCGGTTAAGGACCCATGATTCGGAGCTGAACAGGAGTGTGGGTATGACAACGGCTCTGTATATGCTAATCTCTGTGAGGTTTTTCAGTTGGTTGTTTTTCCAGACTCTTTTGTTTAGTCTTCCAAAGGCGCTATTTGCCTTGGCGAGTCTGTTGTCTATCTCGTTGTCGATCCTTGCATCCGATGAAATGGTGCAGCCGAGATAGGTAAACTGGTTGACCGTTTTGAGTTTTGTGTGCCCGATGGAGATGTGGGGGGGCTGGTAGTCATGGTGGGGAGCTGGCTGATGGAGGACCTCAGTTTTCTTCAGGATGACTTCCAGGCCAAATATTCAGTCGTCAAGCGCTCAAGACCTGGCTCTGAATGGGCAACTAAAGCGGCATCGTCTGCAAAGAGTAGTTCACGGACAAGTTGCTCTTGTGTCTTGGTGTGAGCTTGCAGGCGCCTCAGATTGAAGAGACTGCCATCCGTGCGGTACCGGATGTAAACAGCGTCTTCATTGTTGAGGTCTTTCATGGCTTGGTTTAGCATCGTGCTGAAGAAGATTGAAAAGAGGGTTGGTGCGAGAACACAGCCTTGCTTCACGCCATTGTTAATGGAGAAGTGTTCAGAGAGCTCATTGCTTTATCTGACCCGACCTTGTTGGTTTTCGTGCAGTTGGATAACCATGTTGAGGAACTTTGGGGGACATCCGAGGCACTCTAGTATTTGCCAAAGCCCTTTCCTACTCACGGTGTCAAAGGCTTTGGTGAGGTCAACAAAGGTGATGTAGAGTCCTTTGTTTTGTTCTCTGCACTTTTCTTAGAGGTGTCTGAGGGCAAAGACCATGTCAGTAGTTCCTCTGTTTGCGCCAAAGCTGCACTGTGATTCTGGGAGAACATTCTCGGCGACACTAGATATTATTCTACAGGAGAATCCTAGCGAAGATTTTGCCTGCAATTGAGAGCAGCGTGATTCCCCTGTAGTTTGAGCAGTCTGATTTCTCGCCTTTGTTTTTGTACAGGGTGATGATGATGGCATCACGAAGGTCCTGAGGCAGCTTTTCTTGGTCCCAGCAGAGCTTGAAAAACTCATGCAGTTTGGCATGCAGAGTTTTGCCGCCAGCCTTCCAGACCTCTGGGTGGATTCCATCCATACCTGCTGCTTTGCCACTTTTCAGTTGTTCAATTGCCTTATATGTCTCTTCCGGGGTGAGGACATCATCCAGCTCTAGCCTTATGTACTGTTGAGGGAGCTGGAGCAGGGCGGATTCTTGGTCTGAGCAGTTGGCACTGAAAAGAGATTGGAAGTGTTCTGACCATCGGTTGAGGATGGAGATCTTGTCGCTGAGGAGGACTTTACCGTCTGAGCTGCGCAGCGGGCTTTGGACTTGAGGTGAGGGGCCGTACACAGCCTTTAGAGCCTTGTAAAAACCCCTGAAGTCGCCAATGTCCGCGCTGAGCTGGGTTCGTTTGTCGAGGCTAGTCCACCACTAATTTTGGATCTCCCAGAGTTTGCGCTGAAGATGGCTGCATGCGCGACGGAAGGCTTGTTTCTTCTCTGGCCAGGACGGCTTTGTAAGGTGAGCCTGGTGGGCAGCTCGCTTCTTTGCCAGCAGCTCCTAGATTTCCTGGTTGTTTTCATCGAACCAGTCCTTGTTTTTCCTGGAGAAGAAGCCCAGTACCTCTTCAGTGGATTTCAGTATGGTAGTCTTCAGCTGATCCCAGAGGGTTTCAGGGGACTAGTCCGTGAGGCGGATTGTATCCTCGAGCTTTGCTTTGAGGTTTGCCTGGAAGTTTCCTCTCACTTCGTCTGACTGCAGGTTTCCAACATTGAACCTCTTTCTGGGGGCTTTACTGTTCCTGGACTTTGGCTTGAAGTGAAGGTTGAGCTTGCAGCGAACCAGCCGGTGGTCAGTGTGGCATTCCGTGCTGGGCATGACCCTGGTGTGGAGCACATCTCGTTTGTCTCTTTCTCGTACCAGGACGTAGTCCAGGAGGTGCCAGTGTTTGGATCGGGGATGCATCCAGGTAGTTTTAAGGCTGTCCCTCTGCTGAAAAAGGGTGTTTGTAATGACAAGCCGCTGTTCTGCGCAGAGCTCCAACAGGAGGCGCCCATTGTCGTTGCACTTGCCGACACCATGCTTGCCCAGGATTCCTGGCCAGGTTTCTGAGTCTTTGCCGACGCGAGCGTTGAAGTCGCCAAGGATGACAACCTTGTCGGCTGTAGGGGTGCGTTGAATGAGGTTGCGCAGATCAGTGTAGAACTTGTCCTTTTCTGCTTGTTCCGCCTGGAGGGTTGGAGCATAGACACTGATTAGGGTGATGTGACGCTTGTTTTGAAGGGGGAGTCGCATGGACATGATCCGGTCCGAGTGGCCTGTCGGAAGGTTTTCGAGTGTGGAGGCAATGGAGTTCTTGACCATGAAGCCTACACCAGATAGGCGTCGTGCATCCATAGGCTTGCCAGTCCAGTAGAGTGTGTAGCCCGCACCGCGTTCTTGGAGGCTGCCTACATCTGCCAGGTGGACTTCACTGAGAGTTGCTATGTCGATGTCAAGTCTGAGGAGTTCATGTGCGATGAGGGCAGACCAACATTCAGGTCGGTGGCTGTCAGCCTTGTCTTGCATGGTTCTGATGTCCCAGCATGCTAGCTTGAGTTTGTAAGCATCTTTTGAGGGGGAGGATGTGGAGGGGGAGGACATGGACCTGTCCTTGGGCCTGCGCAAAGGAGCTTTTAGGTGGAGTGCAGTGTGCGCAGTACTGGCCCCACCCTTTACACCCATGGTTCATGTGCCGTGGCCAAGCAAGCTGGGACGTGGCAGTGAGGTCCTTGGGTTGTAGGCTTTATATCGGAGTGGCCTTCTCCTATGCAGGTTTCTTACCCGGGCTGGAGGGGCCTGCCTCCCCTCCTAGGTCAGACCATACTGCCCGGATCGGGGCCGGGGCGCCGCTGCTTTCCCTCTGCCCGGACCGGGGCCGCCGCCTCCTTCTTTCTGCTCGGACCGGGGCCTCCGCCTGCCTCACTAGACCGAGGCCGGGGCCACCGCCTCCCCCTTGCTTCTGCCCGGACCGGGGTCGCTGCCGCCTACCCTCTGCCCGGACTGGGGCCGCCACTGCTTTCCCTGTGCCCGGACCGGGGCCACCGCCTCCTTCTTTCTGCCCGGACCGGGGCCTCCTTTATAAAGCACAGATAACTGACATTTTGGGCTTGAGCCTTGATACCTTGATGAAGGAATTAAGCCCAAAATGTTGGTTATGTATATTTATGTTTGCTATACAAAGGACACTGTTTGACCTGCTGAGGTTCTCCAACATTTTTACCATTTAGATACAACTTGGGGTTGCATCAACTGGGAACAATATTAGGGTTGTTGACCCAAAGGATGTGTTCAAGTTAAGGAACAGTCAAGTGGCCATGGGGGAACCACAATAACTGGGCTCTCAAAAAGAGTGGAAAGGATCTGCGTGTGAAACAGGACATGAATATTGTTGTTGTGTCTGGAGTCAGAGGGGGACAGGGCAGATGTGTGGGAAATGGAGGATATACAGGTGAGAGCCAAGTTACTGGGGTTCTTTGGTGATACAATAGAGGGGAGCAGATGGACATCGTTTACTTGGATTTTCAGAAATTCAATGAGGTGCCGCTGAAAAGACATACATAAGATAAGGATGCATAGAGATGGGGTGATGTATAAGCATGAACAGAGGATGACCAAAAGAAAGTAGAGAGTTGGGGCACAGGGGTTAGTGGTTGGTAATCAGTGATGAGCGGGGGTAACATAGGGGTCAGTGCTGGGCACACAACTGTTCACAATATACATTAATGATCTGGAAGTGAGGGGGGGGGGAAACAGAGTGTAGTATGTCTATGTTTGCAGATGGCACTAAATTGAGTGGAAAGGCAAATTGTACTGAGGATACGGAGAGTCTGCAGAGAGATATAGATAGGTTAAGTGAGTGGCTGAGGTCTGGCAGTTGGAGAACAATGTTGGTAAATGTGAGGTTCTCCACTTTCGAAGATCAGTTTATTATTTAAATGGAAAGTGGTTGCAGCATAATGTCATGCAGAAGGACTTGGGAGAGCTTGTGCATGAATCGCAAAAGGCTGAATGGCACAAGCAGCAGGCTATCAAGAAGGCAAATAGAATGTTGGCCTTCATTGTTAGAGGGATTGAATTTTGGAGCAGGGAGGTTATGCTTCAATGTTACAAGGTACTAGAGAGCTACATCTGGAGTACTGCATGGAGTTCTGTTCTCCTTACTAGGTTGATTGCAGAGGAGAGGAGAGGTTGAATTGTCTGGGACTGTACTTGCTTGAATTTAGGAGACTGAGAGGAAATCTTATAGAAACACATTAAAATTATGAAAGGCATAGATAAGATAGAGGTTGGTAACTTGTTCCCATTGGTGGGGGAGATTAGAACTAGGCAACATAGCTTCAAGATCAGGATAGTGGATTTAGGATAGAGATGGGGAGGAAATGCTTTTTTCAGAGGATGGTGAATCTATGGAATTTGCTGCTCATTGAAGCAGTGGAGGCTTCCTCTGTGAATATATTTACGACAAGGTTGGATAGAAGTAGGGAATTAAGGGATATGGGGAAAAGGCCGGTAGGTGGAAATGAGTTTCTCATCAGATCAACCATGATTTAATTGGATGGTGATGCGCCTGATGACCGTATCTTCCTCCTATTTAATATATTTTTTATGGTGAATGAGAATTTGAAAAAGGGCTGGGTGTTGCTGGAGATGGATCAAACTGAATTTGATGTCAGGGTGGAATTTGACAGCAGGGTGGATGAAGTTGAATCATGGATTCCTGAGGCAGCCCTAATGTAGTCAGGAATGAAGCAGAGGAAAAGATGCAGAGAACTGCATGTGTCGGCTTGTAGCATGGATTTCTGCACGTAGCCAATAAAATGGCAGGTTGATATGAGTACCATGACTACCCCTTTGAGTTGAAGAAAGTGGGATGAGTCGAAGAAGAAATTGTTTAGGCGAGAACACCTTCTGCCAGCTGCAGGAGGGTGGTGGTGTTGGGTGACTGGTTGGGTTTGTTGTGGAGGAAAACAAAAATTGCTTTTTTGCCTTTGGCATAATGGGTGGAGGTGTAGAGTTTGGATGGGCATGGTGGAGATGAGGCAGCTGAGTTCAGGAAACTGGAAGTTTTTGAAGTACTGGAGTGCATGTGAGGTCTCACTGATGTAGGTGGGGGCAGGACTGGGCTGGGAGGGGGGAACAATGTGGTAGGAACATTGGGAAACAAGAGGTCTACTGGGATAAATGGGTTTGTGGATGTGGGTGGATGATCAAACCAGGTAGAGCAGGGTTGGAAAACATAAGATTGAAGGTTTTGGAAGAGAAATGTTCTGAACAGAGCAGGCCAAAAATAGTGGTTAATGTGTTTTGGTGGGGTCCTGTTAAAGGGGTAAGTCAGAGGGGGGTGTCTGGGAGCTGTCATCTAGTCTCAGCAAGCTCAGTGCACCACACCACAACAGTGCCACCCCTGTCTGTGGGTTTGATAATGAGCTCCTCTCCCCTCCCTTCCCTCACCTCCCTCTCTCTATCATTCCATCTCCTTTGTTGCAGCTCTGCATTTAGAGACCTACCCTGCTCCACCTCCCCCATTAATTCTCAGCCTTTTTCCTCCTTCTCTCCTCTAGCCATGTCCATCAATGGTTTCCTGATTGTTGAGTGATGCTCCTCCCCCTGGCCCTCTACCCCTACCTTTCCATTCAGGTACCTGCCTGCTTTTTGCTCATACCTTGACAAAAGGCTCAAACCGTAAATGTTGGTTGTATATCAAGACGCTGCGGGACCTGCTGAATTTATCCAGCAATTTTATGGATTCAAATTATGTCACTTTAGATCAGGGGTGTCAAACTCAAATTCACAGAGGGCCAAAATTAAAAACTTGGACTAAGTTGTGGGCCAAACTAAATATTTATTGAAAATTTTCAACAACATCTGCATGTTTTCTCTTCTTCAACATATGTAATGTTAAACTTTTTCTTATTAAAATAAATTTTTAATAATAGTTTTGGTTAAACTCTTTCCAGAATAATCATTAACAAATGAGAAATAAAATATTCAATAAATAATATTTCTCTATCGCCTTTAAGCTCCTTTTAAATGTATTTTTTTTTCACAAGGCAGCATCAAAAAATTAACATCTTGCTTCAATGACAAACAGGTTTGTCTTTTAAAATGATGAACATATAGTCTGCCTCCCACCTGTCTTGAAAGGTCCTGTTTTCTGTCTATCGTTTGGCCATTTTTCGTAAGGGGTTTATTACATGTGAGTTGGACGACAGGTCGCAGATGCTAATGAAAGTAAAGAGAGGAGGTGGGGCCGATTAGCGGGCTGACGGGCCAGCGCCAACGCATTTGTAAAGCATTCTGGGATTTGTAGTATTAGCTGTGCATGCGCTATACTGGCGTGGTGGCCAGCGGGCCAGCTCTAATACATATTTGATATGATCTTGCTGGCCAAATATAATTATATCACGGGCCAAATATGACACGCAGGCCTGAGTTTGACATGTGTGCTTTAGATGGAGGAAAAAAAAAAGAACCAGGGGATGAAAGTCGCTGGGGTCAAGGCTGCAGGATTGTGGCTGGTTACATATCATTGAACATGAGAGCAAGGTTGAGGAGGAGGAATGGCCACCTCCTGATGCCGTGTTTGTGTATTCAAAGCACAGAACAAACTAAAAGGATGGAATCCAGAGACCCCATAAGCAATGAAAGCTGTGGATGTTCAAGATAAAATGTGCAGCAAGTTCACCGCACCGAGTGTTTGCACATGTACAAGTGACCTGCTTGAAGAAGTGTAAGGATGAGTCAGGAAGTTTGCAGATGACACGAACTTAGAGGAGTTGTGGATGGAGTTGAATGATATAGAAGGTTACAAGAGGATATAGACAGGATGCAGAGATGGGCCGAAAAGTGGATAAGTGTTTAGTGATTCAGTTTGGATGGACGGACCAGAGGCTGAGTACGGCGTTAATGGTTGATTAATTAAGAGTGTGGATGAACTGATGGACCTTGGCATTCAAATCCATAAATCCCTCAAGGTCACCACACAGGTTGAAAGGATAGTTAACAAGCCCTATGGGTTCCTGTGTTTCATTAATAAGAGGATTGAGTTCAAGAGTAGAGAGGTCATATTTCAAATCAACAAATCTCTGGTGAGACCACACTTAGAGTATTGAGTTCAGTTCTGGCCACCTCATTATAGGAAGGTTGTGGAAGCTATGGAGAGGGTGCAGAGGAGATTTACCAGGATGTAGTCTGGATTGGGAAACAAGTCTTATGAGGCAAGGTTAGCGGAGCTGGGGCTTTTCTCTTTGGATTGAAGAAGGATGAGAGAAAACTTGATAGAGGACTACAAGATTATGAGAGACATAGATAGGGTGGACAACCAGCACCTGAGGACATGAGTACAAAATGAAGGCGGGGAAGTTTAGGGGAGAACCAGGGATAAGATTTTACACTGAGAATTGTGGGTACCTGGAATGTGGGAGAACATGCAAACTCCTTACAGACAGAGTGGGGCTCCAACCCCAGTCTGGAGTGTTGGTGCTGTAACAGTGTTGGGCAAACTGCTACACTAACCAAGCCACCACAAAGATCACTGCTACATTCCAACATATCTGTTATATATAAAGAACAGGTCAAACCTGATATGGGGTCAAAGTCACATTGATTGATGAACTGTTTCTGCAAATTTCTAAAGGAACACAATGAAAATTGTGAAGGAATATTGTCACAGGCTCATTATTAATTGCAACATATTGTTCATTTCAGGGCTGTGAGCTTGAGAGTTGAGGTAACAGCCTTGGAAAAGTTGATGTTCGGAGACACCATGATGTTACTGGTCTCCAAGCATTTCAACAAGTTAAAACAAGTTGAAAGGACATAAATTAAACCTCCAAAGTACAAGCATGGCATTTTCATTTGCTTTATAATAGCGCCTTTGGAAGACTACACAAAAGAGTCTGGAAAAACAACCAACTGAAAAACCTCACAAAGATAAGCGTATACAGAGCCGTTGTCATACCCACACTCCTGTTCGGCTCCGAATCATGGGTCCTCTACCGGCACCACCTACGGCTCCTAGAACGCTTCCACCAGCGTTGTTTCCGCTCCATCCTCAACATCCATTGGAGCGCTTACATCCCTAACGTCGAAGTACTCGAGATGGCAGAGGTCGACAGCATCGAGTCCACGATGCTGAAGATCCAGCTGCGCTGGATGGGTCACGTCTCCAGAATGGAGGACCATCGCCTTCCCAAGATCGTGTTATATGGCGAGCTCTCCACTGGCCACCGTGACAGAGGTGCACCAAAGAAAAGGTACAAGGACTGCCTAAAGAAATCTCTTGGTGTCTGCCACATTGACCACCGCCAGTGGGCTGATATCGCCTCAAACCGTGCATCTTGGCGCCTCACAGTTTGGCGGGCAGCAACCTCCTTTGAAGAAGAACGCAGAGCCTACCTCACTGACAAAAGGCAAAGGAGGAAAAACCCAACACCCATCCCCAACCAACCAATTTTCCCCTGCAACCGCTGCAATCGTGTCTGCCTGTCCCGCATCAGACTTGTCAGCCACAAACGAGTCTGCAGCTGACGTGGACTTTTTACCCCCTCCATAAATCTTCGTCCGCGAAGCCAAGCCAAAGAAAGAAGAAGAAATAATCTATTTTAAACAAATTCTGTCCCTGAATTATGTAACATTGGTCATGGACATTTTCCTGTGTGATTGGCCAGAAGTTCAGAATTCTTCTTCCTTCTGCCTTTTTTTTCGTGTTTTGTATTTTATCTGCCTTTTTCCGTATTGTGTCAACTTGGTCAAACTTTTTTGCACCACCTCCAGAGCCAATACATCTTTCCTCAAATAAGAAGACCAGAAGGGCACGTAGTATCCAAATGCGACCTCACCTGTACCATGGACAGTTGCTCCACTTTGCCCAGGAGATAGCCTTCTGAAAGGCAAACCTGCTCCTCCTGTACTGATCTTGATCTTCAGATGAATGCCTGTGATCTGGCTTCTAGCAGTTTCCAGATTTCATTGTTCATCCAGGGCTTCTGGTAGGGAGAAAACCCTGAATGATCTGGTGGGGACACACTCTTCCACAGCTGTTTTGATGAAGTGTGTGAAAGCCTTGGTGTACTCGTTCGGATTTGCAGTAGAGTTGTTGAACACTGCCAATCCATTGACTCGAGGAACTCTTTTTCAATCTACTGTGACCATTTTCCAGCTGTCCTGACCTCCGTAGCCTCTCTTTTTAGCCTCTGTCTGTATGAAGGCAGAGGGAGCACAGCCAGGTAACCAGACTTGCCAAAGTATAGTCTTGGGAAAGAATGGGAGGTCTTTCTTATCTTTGTGTAGGAGTGATCTATATTATTTGTCTTTGGCATGGTAGATGTGTCCTCCACCATGAAGACCAACACAAAAGAGTCATTCAAGGTCTCAGCCATTGCCTCATTTCCCAGTATCAATTCCCCCTTCTTATCTTCCAAGGGACCAAATTTCTCTTTCACTAACTTCTTGTGCTTTGTATAAGTATGAAAACTTTGACTGTCCCTTTTTATATTTTTTGCTAATGTTTTCTCATAGTCCACCTTCCTTCTCTTTTTAGCTCACTTTGTGGTTCTTTGTTACTTTTTAAACTTTTCCAAGTCTTTTAGTTTTACACCGCTCTTAGTGTCTTTGTACACACAAGCTTTTAGTTTCAAGCCTTCCTTTATTTCCTTTGGAACCTCAGACTAGCTGTCCCCACCCTTGCACACCCTGCTTTTAACTGGTAGACAGGTTAAAGGTAGACTGGTAACTGGTAGACTGGGTTAAAGCTATCTGGTAAAAGGATGATAGTCAGCACCTTTGTCCCAGGGTGTGAGTAGCAAACTCCAGAAGACATCGGTACAAAGTGAAGGGAGGAAGTTTGATGGAGACAACAAAGGCAAGTTTCCTTTTTACACAGAGAGTTGTGGGTGCCCAGAATGCATTGCCAGGGGTGGTGGTGGATGCTGGAACAATACAGACATTTAAGAAACTCTTAGATGTGCACATGGATGATAGTAAAACAGAGGGTTATGAGGTCAGGAGTGTTTAGTTCTTATTCATAGGTGTCTAAGCTTTTGAACAACATTGAGGGCCAAAGGACTTGCACTATGATGTAACGTTCTATGATCAAAAGGGCACTTCACAAGGACTTTAAATTTCCTCTGCCTCAAGGTCTGGTCATGCAAAATCAAAGGATAGAAGCAGTGTTGCTGGACCCATCGTTTACAATCAGTTTCAACTTGGAACAAACTATTGTGGCCAATTACCCCAACATTCAGCATGTTTTTGTGAATGTGAAAAAAACTGGAGCACCCAAGGATACTCATACAGTGAGAACGTGCAGACTCCACACAAACTATGACTAATATCATTTCATTGGAGCTGTGAAACAGCAGTTCTCATAACCATGCCACTGTGTGGCCTCAACTTCTCCCTCCACAGATGCTGCTTGACTTCTTGGACATTTGCAGTCAATGCTGTTTATTCTCTCTCTTCCCCCCCTTCCCCCGATACACTCCCTCTCCTCATTCTCATTCATCTCCTCCTATTTTCACCTCAACTGCAGTTAACAAGCCCTCACCACTGGACCCATTTGTGTAGTTGGTCTCCCTCAGTGTGCATCTAATCACAGACACTCCCTGTGTCCTCCACACTCCTCCACATTCTTTGAATTTCAAACATCTCAAAATTCCAACATTTCCTTATTCTAATTGACATTACTTGCCTGAAACATCAACTCTGTTAACTCCCTCCACAGATAAAATGCAACTAGACAAACATCTATCATGTAAAATCCATACATAGGGTCAACAAAAGTTCACTTTTCGATGAGGACAGATAGGGAATGGAGGTTGTTCAGGATTCGGTAAAGGGGGATCGATTGGATCAAGTGGCACCACAGATCAGTGAAAATAGAAAACATTTCACAAAAACGATTACCATTCAGTTTAGCGTCAGTGAGAAAATTAGACCTTTTATTCTGTGACCATAATTAACCCTTCATACTGTCAGCTCATGAGTTGGAAGAAGTGAATGTATTTACTTTTCATGGAGCGATCTCCTTACGCCAGAGGCAGAACAAATAAAACACAGTTTCTCAAAACACAGACAAAATCACAACATGATTATGATGAAAATAAGTTAAAAATCATCGTCGCTCACCTGTGTTAAACTGATGGAGTCAATAAGACTGTTCTGGGTGTTAGACTCCGTGTTCTGGCTATTTCAATTTTTACCTTCAGTTTAAAATGTTGGCATAGCTTATTAATCATCTCTGGGTGTGACACTCCAATGAAGGTTTTTGTAAAACTGAATAACCAGATGATATCATGATCCTTGAAAAGGGCAGATAAAAATCAAATAAACAAAATTCGAACGTCAAGCATATTTCCATTCAATTAAATTTCATGAGAATTGGGGTGAGGACAGAAATTGCTGAAGAGATTTCAGTAAAGCTGAATGATTCTCTGTTTCTCTCTGCACAGATGCTGCCTGACCCTTCTGAAATGAGTATTTCCATGAAAGGTCATTGTCAGTCAACATTTCAGGCTGAAACCATCCATCAGGGCTGGGAAGGAAGAGGGCAGAAGCCTGAAGGAAAGGGAAGGTGGAGGGGGAGGAGCACAAGCTGCCAGATGAGAGGGGGAAGATGATGGGTTTGGAAAAATGGGAATGATGTAAGTGAGGAAGTGATCGGAGGAAGAGGCAGGGAGGTAAGGAAGGGACACTCTGGGGGCTGTGTGGAAGGGGAAGATGTCTCGGTAGAAAAGTTAACTTGGAAGAATGAATTGGAAGGATTACAACTCCCTCCTTTTAAAAATTATTACCAAGCAGCTCAGCTGAAATTTTTTGCTTCTCTGTTCAAGGGTTCTAAAATAGCAGCCTGCATTAAAATTGAACTGGATAAAATGAGAGATAATCTAGCAATAGAGGTTATTTACAAATGGGATTCAAAATTGTTATTTGGTTCAAGGGAAACATTGGATAACCATTTGGACAAAGTTGAACAATGCAATTGGTTCAAAGGGTGGTATCTCTCCAAAAACACATTTGTTTCAAAATAATTTTGTACCTTTTATGAAGGATAATCGATTGGCATAAGGTTTACAGTGGCCTTTATAGTGCCAGTGATCGGAACAGGGTTTTAAAAAACCACACTCTCAGTATGGAGTTTGTACCTTCTCCGTACTTCCAAATGAGCTTTCCCTGTGGGCTCTGGTTTCCTCCCACTGTTTGAAATGGACCTGGAATGTAAGTTAATAGGGTGAAATTGGGTCTAAAATTGCCTCTTAGTGTGCCGTAAGTCTAAATTTTTAAAAAGGGAAAAAGATCTATCTCTCTTCCATGAACATTACAGTTAGTTGGAAATTATTCACCAATTTGTTGCCATCGTTACATCCTGTAAACTTTCTACCCAGAAAGTTATTCAGTTTGTGCCACTTCTCAGGTCCATCTCATTCCCTCAATTGTTTCCCTCATCAGTTCTCATCACGTCTATTTAATGAGCCTTATTTTACCCAGAATTTCATAATCAGCCTGTCTTTGGGCTGTAGCAGCAAACTGGAACAGTGGGAAAAATCCATCCAGTCACCAGGAGAACAAGGAAACACCACTATATTTCTCCAGATGCCAGGATTAAATTCAATTGCAGGAACTGTGGCTCAGTTTGCACTACCCGCAGTGACTCTGCACCACTTATCAATATTCCTGGTGAGGTCCTCTTGACTGACATTTTGAGCCCTGCTACAAATCTCCCACGTATCTGTGACAACAGGCCCTGATGTGTCCAATGATGTGTCATAACCATGTCAGATTTCAGATCCTGGAATCTGAAACTGAACACAATCTGCTGTGGGGACACTGAGTCGAGCAGAATCTGTGGGAAAAAAATAATGGCCAACTTTCTGAGCTGAAACTCTACATAAAGACTGAGGGAAATTAGTAGAGAAGCCAATGTGAAAGGGAGCAGGTGGGAGGGGAGGAACAAAGGATTGGTGAACCTGGCAGAGGTGAAACATGGTGGTATAATGGTGTAATGGTATGGATTGTATATGCGAATTGGCTTGGGCTGGCCTGCCCCTTGATGACACTCTTACCTGGACTCCTTTCTGGGACCCAGGCCATAAAGGTCGGGCCACCTTTCCCTTCCCTGCATTTCCCTAGTTTGGATCCAGGCCAGCTGAAGTCTTTTGTGCTATAAAGCCTATCATTCCCCTCAAGTCTTTGTCATTGCAATTTTTGGGGCAACTGATAGTGCCCAACAGAGGGAGAGGACAGGAGGACGGAAGACAAAGGGAGAGAGAGGCAAGAAAAACTATCTGATCAGGTGCAGAAAGATGAGTTAAATCAGGAAATCTTCAGCAGCTGAGGTTCCTGATGAAGAAGTGAAAAGTTGCTGCCTTTTACTCCTCATGGATGTTGTGTGACCTGTTGAGTTTCTCCAGCATTTTTGTGTATTGGTGTCATCAACAACAACAAAGAGTCGTATTGTAGAGAATATGGTGCAAGAATAACAACCGGAGAAGATGAAACCAAGGAGAAGATTGTGGACTTCAGGAGGACCAGAAACAACCACCCTCCTCTACATATTAATATCTCAGTAGTGGAGAGAGTAGAGAGCACCAAGTTCCTTGGAGTCCATTTAACAAGTGGCCTATCATGGACACTCAACATCTCCTCCCTTGTCAGGAACACACGTCAGTGACCAGCCCACATTACACAGGAGCGCAATCCTGGTATCCGAGCCACCTGGCTGCCCGCCTGTCTCCCCCCCCAGAAGTCGACCCCCAACAAGACATCAGAGCATCCATTTCGCCGGGAGTCCTCCACCATCAATCCAACCCAAACTGTTCCCCCCCGGCCTCTCCCGCGACAGCCTCCTGCCCCGAGGAGCAACGCATGGACTTGCCAGCCCCTCATCGGTCCGGTAAAAGGAAGAAGTTGCCCTGCGACTGAACCTCTAGTCAGAGGGAGAGTCTGCCTTTCCCATTTTTTTTCTTTCTTTCCTCTCCCTCTTCCCCTTCCTTGTTATGGTTCACGGAGGTCTCTATTTTAAAAGAGGGAGTGAATGTAATGATATAGTATTGTATGTTCTGACCAGTGCAGGCATGGGGTGGCTCGCCCTCCTGATGACTTCCTCTCCTACACTCCTCCCTGGACTCCTCCCCTGAGACCTAGGCCATGAAGTTGAGCCTTCCCGGCAATTCCCTATAGCTTGGACACAGGCCAGCAGTCTTGTGTGTAATAAAGCCTATCATTCCCCTCAGTCTTTGTCTCTGTAATTATTGGGGCAACTGGTAGTGCCCAACTTACAGTATAATTTTTTGCATCAATTATATTTCACCCCTCAAATATTAAAGTGGTTTAATTTAATATCATCAGATTTATGTTTCAGATATGGTAAAGAGTAAGGTTCTTTACTTCACTCAACTTGGTTGTGTCACAAAGTTGAAACATTTTGGCTGCAGTCAAACTATTTTTGGAAACAATATTAAAAGTAAAACTTGTTTGCCCCAATGTTGTTTTTAGTGGGAGTTATTAAAATGATTAGTTTAAAATTAAGATTAACTGTGGATCAAATTGAATTTTTACAATTCAGTTTAGCTGTATCTAAGAACTATTTGGCCATTAAATGAAATCTGGTATGGATTTGGGATTGGAAAGATGGCAGACTGAAGTGAAATCTTCTGTCCTTTTGAAATGATTACCTATAATTTATGGGATAAATAACATTTTTTCTCAAAAGTATGGAGCACATATTTTCAAAATGTTGATCTGAAGATTTAATCTCTCAATGGTCAGGTCTGGCTATGATTCTCCGTTTCACAGCTGTAAACTTGATTTTTGTATAAAATTGATGATCTCCTTCTATACTTTCTTTTAGTGGGTTAATTGGAGGGGTAGGAGGGAGGGGAGGGAGGAGAGTAATGGTGAGGGAGAGGGAGTGTTAGGGTTTATATACATGTGTAATCCACATAAATTCTATTTTCCTTTATATATATTTTATTATAATCAGAATGTAATTGTGGTTTTAAACTTCGTGCAGCTGAACCACAGTCAATAACTCACGAGACAGGAGTGTGGTGATACAACCACCACAATCGCTTCACTCCCACTGGTCTCCTGCAGGGGACAACTACTGTATCTGCAATAGGCAACCTGGGAGGCTGGGCCCACTCCCTGGCTGCCAATTACCAGCTTATATAAAGACTCATGTCAGCCTCTTCCTAAGGCAGTTGGCCATGTGGAACCAGGGGCTACAGAGATCTTGGTGTGCAACTTTAAGCTAATTAAAGTCTTATCGAGGTTTGTGTCTGCTTGCTGCACCACAGTGCACCACAATGAGATGTGCGTATAACAGAGGCTTTAATTAGCAAAAACATGGGAGTGTTAGCCATCTGTGAGGCTAGTCCCAATCTGAGCTAAGAGCAGTGGACTGGAACACATATATGCAAGCAAGGTGGCTACTTCCCCCTAGTTAGCCTATCGTGCCAGTCCTGCATACCAGCCAGCAGCGAGCAACTACAAGCAACTACATTCTACATACAAGCATGCAATATGAATGATCACCACAGTCACCTTCCTGTTAGAAAGCCAAAAGCCAGCCATGACAGACTGGTAAAATCATGGAGTAAAGACTAAATTAAGTGGAGTATTACAGTTACAATTACAGGTTGAGTCTGTCCAGCAGTTTGATGTGACATGTGGACCATCTGGACCATCTCAGCTCCTGCAGTGGTGAGATTTGAGTTGAAGACTCTTGCGGTGGTGATACCTGAGTTGGAGAAGGTCAAATGGTCAGTGTCGTAGGGGATGGTGGAAATGAATGGCATCATGGGTGGATGTTCAGTGCCTTCATCTGTAGGTGTAAGGTTAGATTCTTGTGAAAGAAAATGGACGTGGTTAACAATATTCATCCCTGTGGCCACAAGATTTGGGTGGGTGGGTACCATGCGGTACTTGTGTGGGTGGGGTGGGTGTTTGAGGTGGTGGAGATTGAGCTGGAGTTGGAGACTCAGGCATCCCAGTTGGTATGAGGTCTTGGACACACACGGTGTCCTCTCTCCCTTCTGGAAAAAGAACAAAGGCATAATGTGGATTTGCATAAAGGAGTTGAACTTGTTCGACTAATGGATCTGATTTGTGGGGTTTCATGGGGAGCAGCACAGATCCAGGGGTTATGAGTCATGGTTGTTCCAGTAGTCCATTTCCTTGGGAAAGAAAATATACGTTCGTGAGTTGTCACAATGGAGAGAGCAGATGAAATGTAGTGCGGTTGGGAGAAGATCCTGCCAGTGGGAGACAGAGATGTTTAGTTTTGAGAGCAAGGAGTAAGGCCTTATAGATTGTGGAGTTCTCTTTCTCTACTTGTCCGTTACCTTGTGGGTTTTGGCTAGTGGTGCGGCTGCTTTCAATGCCCCTGGCCAGTAGGTACTGTTACAACATCAAATCAGCAACCACAAAGAAGGCATATCACACAGGGGTACAGATGAACAATTACTTTATTAACAAAAATTCAGCTTCAAACTTTAATTCAAAATCCACCCTTTTATAACAATGTCCACTGGTTACTATGCAAATTTCTATAACAGTGTAAAACTAATAAATTCTCCAGCCTAAATATAACATATGTAATTAAAGTCTAAGTTATATTTCCAACCAGCCCACAGAAAAAAAATTAGACACACAAAACTTCAATCTCAACTGAAGCAAAGATCATAAACAAAATTCAGTTTGTTTGGTAAACTGAAGCCAAAAGATGTTTGAGAGACCACAAAATTTGAAGTTGTCTTCTTGTGTTGCTTGCAGAGAGAGGAACAATTCCTTGTGGCTGCATTCGGAATGTTCATACCTTTTAAAATGCCCAACATTCTAAACTGTCTTCCAGACAATGACTCATGTTTTGGGCTCACTTCCACTCCACAGCACACCCAGTGATGGTTCATCGTCAAAATCCAGAACATTTTAGATTATTTTCTGCACATGCTCAGTTTGTCTCCCACTCTCTCAGCAGTCCACCTTCACCTTGGCTCTCTAAGGCAAACTGTCACTTTTTAACATAAAACCGCACAACACATATGCCAATACACAACACAGAACTCTGTAACACCACCCTGCTAAAAAAACAATTTGGTCCATAAGAACAAACTTTCAACAATTAATGGAAGTACTACATAAATAATATAAAATAAACACTCCAAATTTTACAATATGTGATTAGATTCATATCTACCCAGATTAAGATCTTGACAATCTGCTATTACATTATCCGTCCCTTTTATGTGTGTAATAATTAAATCATACTCTTGTAACATTAAGCTCCAGTTCAATAACCATCTGTTCTTATTTTTCATTTTAGTCATTATACTCATACAATCCCAAAGGTGTAACAAATGCAGAAATATCTGTGCCTCTCTCCATCAAAGAAACGGAGATCAATTTTTGTAAAACACTTGCCTTCCCCAACTTATCTATACAAACATCTATTCTGGGAATAGGGAACGAATCAGTCTTTCTCACCATGTTTACCTTTCGATAATCTGTACAAAATCTAATTGAGCCATCTGGCTTAGGCACCAGAACACAGGGTGAACTCCAATTTGAACTTGATTTTCGGATGATGTCACTTTTGAGCATATAATCCACCTCTTGATCCAACAATCTGCTCTTTTCCTAATTACCTCGGTAAGGATTCAGCTTAATAGGCTTAGCATCACTGACATCCACAACATGACAAGCCACAATATTTCTCCTTGGAACATCTTGGAATATATCTTTAAATTTCATAAGTAACGTCTTAATTTCTTCCCTTTCTGATTTAGTCAAATGAATTAACTTGTTGTATAAGTTTTGCAAAACTATAGAATTTTCCAGCCTGGGGCTTATCACTTTCTGTGCTCCATGACCTTAAACGAAACTTATCTCCTCCTTGCTTTCCTCTATAACAAGCACCTTGGTTGGAATCCTAGTCTCCTCCTCAGTCATTTTCTCAAAGTAAGGTTTAAGCATGTTCATGTGGCATATCTGTGTCTCTCTTCGATGATCAGGCATCTCAATGACATAGGTGACATGGTATGGTTAATTTTTGATTTCACCTTAGATGGACCTGAAAACTGAGCTCTCAAAGGGTTTGACTGCATTGGAAACAAAACCAAGACTTTGTCACCAGGTTTAATGTCCCTAAAATTTGCTTTTTGATCATAACAAATTTTTATTTTTCCCTGAGCAATTTTTAAATCTTTCCTTGCCACCTCGCAAGCCTGATGTAATCTGTTTTTAAATTTGAAAACTTAATCCAACAGATTTGATTGTATATCATTATGTATCCACTGTTCCTTCAACAATAGTAATGGACCCCTGACTTCATGACCAAACACCAACTCATATGGACTAAAGCCAAGAGACTCCTGAGTTGCCTCTCTAACAGCAAATAATAACAAATTGATTCCTTCATCCCAATCCTTATTATTTTCCATGCAATAAGCCCTCATCATATTTTTCACAGTTAAATGGAACCTTTCCAAGGCCCCTTGACATTCAGGATGATTGGCAGATGACACAATTTGAACATGGGCTCCCAATTCATACACCACCTGGTTGAAATATTCCAGGCATGAAATTACTCCCTTGGTCCGACTGAATTTTCCTAGGAAGGGCAAACTGTGTGAAAAATGTTAGCATCGTCTTCACAATTGTCTTTGCTTTAATGTTTCTCAGGGGAATAATCTCTGGAAACCTTGAAGCTGTGCACATGAGTATTAACAAATATTAATTTCCTGCTTTGGTTTTTGGCAATGGGCCAACACAATCCACTATCACTTTTGAGAAGAGCTCCCCGGAAAGAGGGATGGGTTGTAAAGGTGCCACTGGTGGTCCTTGATTAGGTTTGCCCACCATTTGACAAGTGGGACAGGTTCTCCAAAAGTTCACAACTTCCTTTCTTAATTTCAGCCAATAAAATTGTTTCCTTATCTTTTATACCATCTCCTTCACTCCAAGATGTCCTCCTAAAGGTGTACTATGAACCAACTTTAATATTTCATTCCTGTAAGTTTTGGGAATTACAACTTGCCTTATTACCGCCCAGTCATCACTGGCAGGTATCATTTGTGGTCTCCACTTTCTCATCAATATTTCATCTTGAACAAAGTAACCTACTGGCACAGTTTCAATTTCATGGTAAGACAGAATCTTATCACTTATCCCAGCAAGATCAGGATCATGCTTTTGTCTCGCTATTAATTCTTCTCTTGACAATAGCAAAGTGAATCCTTAGGTTTCTCCTCAATGCTTGCCTCCACCACAGGATCATCACAACATTTTCTACCTCTACCTATACAGGAGCCTGTGGGGAGGGGCCACAGGTAAAATTGGCCAATAGGTTGCCCGACCAGACAATTATAGATAACAGAGGTTTAGCGCTATGAACATTTTTATTTGCATTAATGCAGCACTAACATGGTGGAAAAGTTTGTATTTTCAGATGTGAAGTCAGGTCCGTGTGGATAAGGGCAGAAGTAACTAATTATTCATATAACCAGCAAAATGGTAGCGTCGAATTACATTGGAAGAGTTTGTACATGTGATAGCATTCACAATTCATTCTGTTCATAAATACAAACCTGTGGAAATTCTATTATACTGTGGAGGCACAAACTGATAGTATAAAAAGTAATTCACAGTCAAAATTTAGAAACACTCCCAGTATCATTCAAAGCCACTCCCGAAAGGAGTGGAAAGGAAATGTAGAGATGGGTTGATTTTCCAATAGCCCATCATGGGTATTATTTGAATTTCTTCCAAGATGATATTCCTGTTTCCTGTTTGGGAACCTGTGCTACAGGCCCAACATAGTGATCATGTCTCCCTTGTTCATCAGCTCCACCCTTTCTTTCCCTCTCCAAGTGAAAATTGCTTCAGTGAACACTTTCGGTGTCGACTGGTAGCTAAGCAACTGTGGCAACTTCCTGACAGTAAAAGATCATTTTTCAAGTTAACAACTTTTCAGTAGAGCACTACACCCTGATCTTTACATTCTGTGCTCATTGACTGGAAACAGCATCTTGTGTTTCCCTTGCTCCATTTTCAGTTATTGACTTGTCTCTAACGAGCCGTCCATCCATCAGAGGAAAGCTTTCTCCCCAGTGAAGTGAGTAACAAGACATACATGATGATACAAAATTTTATACCCCACATCCAGTGAAAGATGTTTTGTTTGGTAAAACCATTCAGAAGTTAGAACATTCCAATTGTGAATCATTACACGTGGTGGAGAATGGTGAATTGGGGTCAGGAGTAGATGAGACTCACATTAAGTACCTTTTCTTATTGAAGGATTTACTGTGAGATTTAAAAATCATGGCATCAAAGCCAATGGAGTCAAGGGGTTCCAGAAACTTCATCTGAAACAGTACAGCACAGTAACAGGCCCCTTCTCCCAACAATGGCTAATGATGATCCCAAAACAAACCAATCCCCATCGACCAGCCCCGAGTCCTCCATTCCCTGCCTTTTCATGTCCTGTCTAAATGACTCTCAAATATTCCTGTCATGTCTGCTTCCACCAACACCCATTGCTGCATGTTCCAGCCATATGAACTTGCCCCATAAAACTACTTTCAGCTTTCCCCCTCTCACCTTTAAATCGATGCCCTCTGGTTTTTCATATTTCTGCCCTGGTAAAGACTTTGAAATCTCTCTCTGCCTCTCATTCTTTTACTAATTTCTTTTTGGTCGCCCCTTAGCATCTGAAGCTCTTGAAAAACAATTCATGTGTTTCCAACCTTTCCGCACGCCTCATACTCTCAAATCCAGACTGCCTGTTGCTGAACCTCCTGTGTTTTCTCCCCAAGTCCCCTCATCCTTCTTGTACTGCGGTGACCGGAACTGCATTGCATCCTCTGTGTGTGGTCTAACTGAAATGTGAAACAGCGGCCACATAACCTGCCTTGACTGATCAAAGCCAGTCTGTCGTGTATCTTCCTGACCACCCGATCCCCTTATTGTCCCTTTCAGGGAGCTATGGACTGCTCGTAAGGGTCCTGTCTGTTGGGGAAAATGGAGCAAGGTAGAAATAAGAATGTTGTTTCCAGTCACAGAACAGGTACAAAAGCTAAAGTTCAACTCAAGAATGTAAAGTTGAGGTGTGGTGCTGTTACGGAAGGAACAGGTGCCACCCACTTTACATTTTTGAAGTTAAAATATATTCTTCTGTCCATCGTATAATTATCAGTCAGATACTTGCAACAGGTGCTAAGCTACAAGCCAACACCCCAAGTGTTCTACTGCAGCAATTGTCACCAGGGGTGAAGAAATGCACACGAGGGAGAGAACAGGTGGAGCTGATGAACAGGAGAGGCATGATCACCATGTTGGGGATGTCCTACATGTCCCCAAATAGGCAACAGGAATGTCATGCCACATCTTGGAAGAAATTATGAATAATTCCGTTAAGGGGCTATTGGAAAAGACACCAATCTCTACATTTCCTTCACGCTTTGAACCTGGAGTCCTTACATATTATGACAGTGAATTCCTTTTTCTTCATTTATCAGGTAAAGGTATTTCTGGAAAGTTCAATGTTATATGTTTAATTATCAGTATAACAGCAGTAAGACATTCTTGCTCCATAATTCAAAACCTTGCATCATGAATGACAACAGGTGCAGATTCAGATTTCCTGTATTTCCTGTATCTTTCTTTCTTTTTTCTTTGGCTTGGCTTCGCGGACAAAGATTTATGGAGGGGTAAATGTCCACATCAGCTGCAGGCTCGTTTGTGGCTGACAAGACTGATGAGGGACAGGCAGACACAGTTGCAGCGGTTGCAAGGGAAAATTTGTTGGTTGGGGTTTGGTGTTGGGTTTTTCCTCCTTTGTCTTTTGTCTGTGAGGTGGGCTATGCGGACTTCTTCAAAGGAGGTTGCTGCCCGCCGAACTGTGAAGCGCCAAGATGCACGGTTTGAGGCAATATCAGCCCACTGGCGGTGGTCAATGTGGCAGGCACCAAGAGATTTCTTTAGGCAGTCCTTGTACCTCTTCGTTGGTGCACCTCTGACACGATGGCCAGTGGAGAGCTCGCCATATAACACGATCTTGGGAAGGCGATGGTCCTCTATTCTGGAGACATGACCTACCCAGCGCAGTTGGATCTTCAACAGCGTGGATTCGATGCTGTCGGCCTCTGCCATCTCGAGTACTTCGATGTTAGGGATGAAGTTGCTCCAATGAATGTTGAGGATGGAGCGGAGACAATGCTGGTGGAAGCGTTCTAGGAGCCATAGGTGATGCCGGTAGAGGACCCATGATTCGGAGCCGAACAGGAGTGTGGGTATGACAACAGCTCTGTATACGCATATCTTTGTGAGGTTTTTCAGTTGGTTGTTTTTCCAGACTCTTTTGTGTATTCTCCTAAATAGAATAATACCTAGTGTCGCCGAGAATGTCCTCCCAGAATTATAGTGCGGCTTTCGTGCAAACAGAGGAACTACTGACATGGTCTTTGCCCTCAGACAGCTCCAAGAAAAGTGCAAAGAACAAAACAAAGGACTCTACATCACCTTTGTTGACCTCACCAAAACCTTCGACACTGTAAGCAGGAAAGGGCTTTGGCAAATACTAGAGCGCCTTGGATGCCCCCCAAAGTTCCTCAACATGGTTATGCAACTGCACGAAAACCAACAAGGTCGGGTCAGATACAGCAATGAGCTCTCTGAACCCTTCTCCATTAACAATGGTGTGAAGCAAGGCTGCGTTCTCGCACCAGCCCTCTTTTCAATCTTCTTCAGCATGATGCTGAACCAAGCCATGAAAGACCTCAACAATGAAGACGCTGTTTACATCGGTACCGCACGGATGGCAGTCTCTTCAATCTGAGGCACCTGCTAGCTCACACCAAGACACAAGAGCAACTTGTCCGTGAACTACTCTTTGCAGACGATGCCGCTTTAGTTGCTCATTCAGAGCCAGCTCTTCAGCGCTTGATGTCCTGTTTTGCGGAAACTTCCAAAATGTTTGGCCTGGAAGTCAGCCTGAAGAAAACTGAGGTCCTCCATCAGCCAGCTCCCCACCATGACTACCAGCCCCCCGACATCTCCATCGGGCACACAAAACTCAAAACGGTCAACCAGTTTACCTATCTCGGCTGTACCATTTCATCAGATGCAAGGATCGACAACGAGATAGACAACAGACTCGCCAAGGCAAATAGCGCATTTGTATTTCCTGTATATATTGTCAGAGAACATACATGATATCACATGCAACTCTGAGTTTCTTTTCCCTGGTGATGAGGCAGAATTACTACTTATTGATAGTTCAAAAACACTCTACACAGTGTATACATGTAAAAAATATAAAGAACTCTGAACAGATAACGAATGTAAACAAACTGACTGGCAATAAAGAGAGAATTTAAAAAATCAATAAAGTGCACAAATAAGAGTCCTTCAATGTGTCCCTGATTGAGTTTGATTGAGTCAGATGGTGGAAGGGGAGCAGCTGTTCCTGAACCGGGTGGTGTGAGCCTTGAGGCACCTACACTTCTTACATGATGGCAGCAGTGAGTACAGAGCATGTGCTGGGTGATGTGGGTCTTTGATGATTGCTGCTGCTCTCTGATCACAGAGTTCCACAGAGATTTTCTCGATAGTAAGAGGGGATTTTCTGTGATGCTCTGGGCTGTGTCCACATCCTTCTTTAGGGTTTTATGCTGAGGTTGTATTGGTGTCCCTATTACAGACTGTGATGCAGGCGGTCAGTACACTTTCCACCACACCTTTATAGTAATTTGCCAGGGATTCTGCTGTAGATGCATTGATGTGCAGCCCTGCAAGTTTGTTGTAAAGTTTTGTTTCCTGTATAACCATATAACAATTAGGCCAGTTTATCCCATCTAGTCGATGCCAAACACCTTCCCATCTGATATGATGTCCCAGGTGAAGGTGATTGGGACTGGATCTCTCCTCTGTGAAATAACAATGCTATGGGGCTGGAATAACTGACCTTGACCAATGACAAGCAAATGTTTTGCTTTGATTTATTCCTTATTGGTTTGGGAAACTATGCAGTAAATTGAAATGGAGGTGATGCTGGAGCTGATGTGATGGCAGCAGAAAAAGAGGACTCCTCCACAAACACCCATTCCTTATGCAATGGTGTAGGGCAGCAGAAATGAGGAGACAAAGAAGCAGAGGAGATGACCCTACAGTAGGGTGTCCATGACGATAGTCCATGAAGGGGTCAGAGTTTGAAGGACCCACACAAGCAGTGGGCTGCTGGAGACTGGTTCAATGGGAACCAGGTATCAGAACCAGGTTTTGAGGTGATACTGAGGGGAAGAAGGGCTCCCAAAGATCCTCAGCCGCTGAACCCTTCCTGATCATGTTGGATGCTTCGATCTGGAGCTTGGGTTGTCACTAGATGAGGCTGGGATCTGTGTGGCTTCACAGGCTGCGCGACATTGGAGACAATTCCATGGACACTCAGTGACTCTGAAGGGATTCCCTTTTGCTTCTTTTGCTCTTACTGGGCAATATTAATGTCGAGTCTTTGGCGACCTTATGGTAAACAAGGGACATGTTGTGCAATATTACTTTCTCTGTATATTACATGACAATAAAAAGGATCATGAATCTTAAATTACAAAAGAAATATAGGAACAGCCTTTGTCCTTGTACCCCGAGTTTGGGAACATTCAGCATTGAGCCAAAGAGTGAGAATTGTGATTTATTTGCAGCCAATTAGAGTTTGCTAAAGGTTGGTACCCAGTCTTTGCTTTTGGTCTCCAGTTTCCTTACACCCTCCAAAAATGGACAGGGTTTGTAAAATATTTGGTACATTTAGGCTGCAGGGCCTCTGAGTCCAGAAGGGCATTTATCCTTGTTGGATTTGTAAATGTTTTAAAAAAGAATAGTCTTTACTGTGACATAGTTTCCATCGGCACAATTTTACTCTGGATCACCTCGAAAACAGCAATTCATACATACGGCTTCCCTTTCATTGACTGTAGCTCGGCCTTCAATACCTTTATTCCCTCAGTGCTGATCAATAAGCTACAAACTCTGGGCCTCTGCTCTCCCCTCTGCAACTGGATCCTTGGCTTTCTCATGGGAAGACCACAATCCTCACTGATCATCAACACAGGGTCACCCCAATGATTCGTCCTTAGCCCACTGCTCTACTTGTTATAAACCCATGACTATGTAGCCAGGTATGATTCCAATTCTAACTTCTAGTTTGCCAATGACCCACGGTTGTCGGCAGAATCACATCACCAATGAGGAAGCATCCAGGAGGGAGAGAGATCAGCTCGTTGAATAGTGCAACAATAGCAACCTGTGCTTAACGTTAACAAAACCAAGGAGATGATTGTGGACTTCAGGAGGAATTCAGGGGAATACGACCCAGTCCTCATCCAGGGCTCAGTAGTGGAGAGGGTCAAGAACTTCAAATTCCTGGGTGTCAACTACTCCAAGGATCTATCCTGGAGCCTCCATAGTGAGACAAGAAGGTTCACCAGTAGCTATATTTTGTGAGGTGGTGGAGGAGATTCAGTATGTCACCAAAGACTCTTGAAAACATCTACAGGTGTACCGTGGAGAGCATTCTGGATGTTTGCATCACTGAAAGCCTCAACTCTCAGGACAAGAATAAACTGCAGAGGTTTGTTAACACTGCCTGCTACATCACAGGCACCAAACTTCATCCCATCGAGGACATCTACATGAGGCGGTGTCTTACAAAAGCAGCCTCTATCCTCAAAGACTCCCACCACCCAGGCCATGCCCTCTTCACTCTGCTACCATTAGGTAACAGGTACAGGAGACTAAAGACGAGAACTCATTGGCACAAGGACAGCTTCTTTCCTGCTGCCATCAGATTCCTGAATAGACAATGAATGAAAGAAACTGCCTTATTTTGATGCACTATTATTTTCATGTATTTTTATTTATAGTAACATCGTAAGATGGTTCATATTATAAAAAATTGCACTCAGATGCCGCAAAACACCAAATTTCATGACTTGTTCCTGATAATAAATTCTGATTTTGATTCTGCCATCTTTACAATAAGCCCCGTGTCTATTTTTAAGTTGTTGGATTTATTAAACTCAAAATAATCATGATCATGCCGGTTAGGATTGTTTGCACACATACCAAAGAAAGATAATTCTCTTCCTGTGCTGCCTGAATGTTTGATTGCATCACATTCCCAGTCCGGACACATTCCCAGTCCGGGCACAGGGAGAGCAGCGGCGGCCTCGGCCCCGGTCCGGGCAGTATAGACCAACTTAAGAGGGGAGGCAGACCCCTCCAGCCCGCGTAAGAAACCTGCATAGGAGAAGGCCACTCCGATATAATACCTACTACCCAAGGACCTCGCTGCCACGTCCCAGCTTGCTTGGCCACGGCACACAAACCATGGGTGTAAAGGGTGGGGCCAGTACTGCGCACACTGCACTCCACCTAAAAGCTCCTTTGCGCAGGCCCGAGGACAGGTCCACGTCCTCCCCCTCCACGTCCTCCCCATCAAAAGATGCTCACAAACTCAAGCTAGCATGCTGGAACATCAGAACCATGCTAGACAAGGCTGACAGCCACCGACCTGAACGTCGGTCTGTATTCATTGCACATGAACTCCTTAGACTTGACATCGACATAGCCGCTCTCAGTGAGGTCCGCCTGGCGGATGGAGGCAGCCTCCAAGAACGCGGTGCGGGCTACACACTCTACTGGTCTGGCAAGCCTATGGATGAACGACGCCTATCTGGTGTAGGCTTCATGGTCAAGAACTCCATTGCCTCCAAACTCGAAAACCTTCCGACAGGCCACTCGGACCGGATCATCTCCATGCGACTCCCCCTTCAAAACAAGCGTCACATCACCCTCATCAGTGTCTATGCTCCAACCCTCCAGGTGGAACCAGCAGAAAAGGACAAGTTCTACACTGACCTGCGCAACCTCATTCAACGCACCCCTACAGACGACAAGTTTGTCATCCTTGGCGACTTCAACGCTCGCGTCGGCAAAGACTCAGAAACCTGGCCAGGAATCCTGGGCAAGCATTGTGTTGGCAAGTGCAACGACAATGGGCGCCTCCTGTTGGAGCTCTGCGCAGAACAGCGGCTTGTCATTACAAACACCCTTTTTCAGCAGAGGGACAGCCTGAAGACTACCTGGATGCATCCCTGATCCAAACACTGGCACCTCCTGGACTACGTCCTGGTGCGAGAAAGAGACAAACGAGATGTGCTCCACACTAGGGTCATGCCCAGCGCGGAATG
The DNA here is from genome assembly GCF_036971445.1 of Narcine bancroftii. NCBI lineage: Eukaryota > Metazoa > Chordata > Chondrichthyes > Torpediniformes > Narcinidae > Narcine > Narcine bancroftii. The sequence goes on along the minus strand of NC_091477.1, from coordinate 66,334,698 downwards.
CCACACTGACCACCGGCTGGTTCGCTGCAAGCTCAACCTTCACTTCAAGCCAAAGCCCAGGAACAGTAGAGTCCCAGAAAGTGGTTCAATGTTGGAAACCTGCAGTCAGACGAAGTGAGAGGAAACTTCCAGGCAAACCTCAAAGCAAAGCTCGAGGATGCAACCCGCCTCACGGACCCGTCCCCTGAAACCCTCTGGGATCAGCTGAAGACTACCATACTGCAATCCACTGAAGAGGTACTGGGCTTCTTCTCCAGGAAAAACAAGGACTGGTTCGACGATAACAGCCAGGAAATCCAGGAGCTGCTGGCAAAGAAGCGAGCTGCCCACCAGGCTCACCTTACAAAGCCATCCTGTCCAGAGAAGAAACAAGCCTTCCGTCGCGCATGCATCCATCTTCAGCGCAAACTCTGGGAGATCCAAAATGAGTGGTGGACCAGCCTCGCCAAGCGAACCCAGCTCAGCGCGGACATTGGCAACTTCAGGGGTTTCTACGAGGCTCTAAAGGCTGTGTACGGCCCTTCACCCCAAGTCCAAAACCCGCTGCGCAGCTCAGATGGCAAAGTCCTCCTCGGCGACAAGATCTCCATCCTCAACCGACGGATCTCTTTTCAGTGCCAACCGCTCAGTCCAAGATTCTGCCCTGCTCCAGCTCCCTCAACAGCCCCTAAGGCTAGAGCTGGATGAGGTCCTCACCCAGGATGAGACATATCAGGCAATTGAACAACTGAAAAGTGGCAAAGCAGCAGGTATGGATGGAATCCCCCCAGAGGTGTGGAAGGCTGGCGGCAAAACTCTGCATGTCAAACTTCATGAGTTTTTCAAGCTCTGTTGGGACCAAGGAAAACTGCCTCAGGACCTTCGTGATGCCATCATCATCACGCTGTACAAAAACAAAGGCGAGAAATCAGACTGCTCAAACTACAGGGGAATCACGCTGCTCTCCATTGCAGGCAAAATCTTCGCTAGGATTCTCCTAAATAAAATAATACCTAGTGTCGCCGAGAATATTCTCCCAGAATCACAGTGCGGCTTTCGCGCAAACAGAGGAACTACTGACATGGTCTTTGCCCTCAGACAGCTCCAAGAAAAGTGCAGAGAACAAAACAAAGGACTCTACATCACCTTTGTTGACCTCACCAAAGCCTTCGACACCGTGAGCAGGAAAGGGCTCATCCAACTGCACGAAAACCAACAAGGTCGGGTCAGATACAGCAATGAGCTCTCTGAACCCTTCTCCATTAACAATGGCGTCAAGCAAGGCTGCGTTCTCGCAGCAACCCTCTTTTCAATCTTCTTCAGCATGATGCTGAACCAAGCCATGAAAGACCTCAACAATGAAGACGCTGTTTACATCCGGTACCGCACGGATGGCAGTCTCTTCAATCTGAGGCGCCTGCAAGCTCACACCAAGACACAAGAGAAACTTGTCCGTGAACTACTCTTTGCAGACGATGCCGCTTTAGTTGCCCATTCAGATCCAGCTGTTCAGCGCTTGATGTCCTGTTTTGCGGAAACTGCCAAAATGTTTGGCCTGGAAGTCAGCCTGAAGAAAACTGAGGTCCTCCATCAGCCAGCTCCCCACCATGACTACCAGCCCCCCGACATCTCCATCGGGCACACAAAACTCAAAACGGTCAACCAGTTTACCTATCTCAGCTGCACCATTTCATCAGATGCAAGGATCGACAACGAAATAGACGACAGACTCGCCAAGGCAAATAGTGCCTTTGGAAGACTACACAAAAGAGTCTGGAAAAACAACCAACTGAAAAACCTCACAAAGATAAGCGTATACAGAGCTGTTGTCATACCCACACTCCTGTTCGGCTCCGAATCATGGGTCCTCTACCGGCATCACATACGGCTCCTAGAACGCTTCCACCAGAGTTGTCTCTGCTCCATCCCCAACATTCATTGGAGCGCCTTCACCCCTAACGTCGAAGTACTTGAGATGGCAGAGGCTGACAGCATCGAGTCCATGGTGCTGAAGATCCAGCTGCGCTGGGTGGGTCACGTCTCCAGAATGGAGGACTATCGCCTTCCCAAGATCATGTTATCTGGTGAGCTCTCCACTGGCCACCGTGACAAAGGTGCACCAAAGAAGAGGTACAAGGACTGCCTAAAGAAATCTCTTGGTGCCTGCCACATTGACCACCGCCAGTTGGCTGATATCGCCTCAAACCGTGCATCTTGGTGCCTCACAGTTCGGCGGGCAGCAACCTCCTTTGAAGCAGACCGCAGAGCCCACCTCACTGACAAAAGACAAAGGAGGAAAAACCCAACACCCAACCCCAACCAACCAATTTTCCCTTGCAACCGCTGCAACCGTGTCTGCCTGTCCCGCATCGGACTTGTCTGCCACAAACGAGCCTGCAGCTGACGTGGACATTTACCCCCTCCATAAATCTTCGTCCGCAAAGCCAAGCCAAAGAACGAAGATAATCTTGGTGAAAAGAATGGAATTCATCATTTCTCACCTGATGTTTATATGTAACCCTTGAACCTTTCCTTACTGCATTTATCATCCTAGAAACTTGTTCTGTCTTCAATTGTCAAGCTAATACTTTATGAGCTCTCTCTCCTAACTCATAATACCGTTGCTTAGATCTTTGAATTATCTTCTCATACTGATATGTCTGCAAAGTATTATAATGCATTTTTAAATTAGATAACCGTATCTTCTTTTCTTCCGTCATGGATCTCTGCAAGTCTTTCTCCAAAACCTTAATCTCCTCCTCAAGTTTATGACTATCTGCCAAATATTTCTTCTTAAATTCAGTTGTATAAATAATAATCTGTCCCCTTAAATACGCTTTCAATGCATCCCATAACGTAAACTTACTCTGCACTGAATTCTCGTTCAATTGCATACACAACTTAATTTGGTCCCTAATAAAAGTGACAAACATGTTGTTTTAACAACACTATATTAAATCTCCACCTGTAACTAGATTGTACCATATCAAAGCTAATGCAAGATATTAATAGAAGTGAATCAATGTCCAACTTTTATATCCTACTTTGATTAGTAATTGAGCTGATACTAAAAATAAGTTATTTCTGGAGAAGGACTCATGTCTTGCTCAGTAAAGTGAAAAATCCTTCTCTGTCGGGTTTAACCTCCAAATTTCTACCAAATTCAAATCTTTCATAACTGGAGCTAAACATTACGACATCTTAGTTTTTTTCAAATATTTTGGAGATTTGTCCAACAAAGGATCCAAACAACAAGTAAAATCTCCTCCTGCTAGAATATTATCATTCACTTGATTCAAACCCAAAAAAAACCCCTCAGTAATAAACTCTTCATCATCCACATTAGGAGCATAAACGTGTAACAATGTCCAAGCCTCAGAGAAAATTTAACAATTAACCATTAATATCCTACTCACCTTCTCTGAGACTGATTCCAATATAAAAGGCAATTTTTAACGAACTAAACATCCAACTCCACAGGCTTCAGAATTGAAAGAAGATTTAATAGCCTGTCCAACCCAATCCCTTTTTAATTTTAAATATTCTTTTTCAGTCAAATGGGTTTCTTGTATAAAAGCTATATCTACTCTCAATATAAGACAAAATATACTTTATTTTTATCAGATTATTCAAAGCTTTAACATTAAAAGTTGCAAAATTCAAACCAGACATACTAATCCAACTACAATCTGGGCACGTCACATCAAAAATACAATATTAAAATAAAGCTCCTAAAAAAAAAGTACAGATTATAAAAAACCCTTTATATAAAAAACAAAAAAAAAAGACAAAACTAAAGGAAAGATACCCCCCCAAAAAAAAACAGCTAGAGCCCCCCTCCTTTAACTGGGTGTGGTTAATACCACCAGTGGCTGACGACTTTGGAAAGAGCCGGGTCATCCACCTCTCCCCAACCAGACTTCACAATTAAAAAATATATAGTCCATTCATGATTCAGATAGAACTTGAGGATCCTCCTCCAAATCCATCAATTGTCCAATTTCTAACTTTTTATTCCCCTTTCCATTCCAAGTCTTATTTATACTCACCAAAGGTTTTGTAGACAAATCTTGAGTCAGCTTATAATCTGGCAAAGAATTAGCAAAAGTTAATGCATCCTGTACCTTTGGAAAAAATGGAGACTGATATTGCCCATCGAATACCTTCAATATCGCCGGATATCGAAAGGCAAATTTGGACCCCTTCTTCTACAAAACTGCTTTAGCTGGGTTAAACTCCTTGACTTAAATCTGCATAGAAAAAAACCCTATTACCCTGAAGCATCATTGGGCTCTGAGTCATATGGGTCTATGGAATTGTCAAATGTAAAATCATTTCACGATCTTGATATCTAAGACCACTCTCGGAGGTTGACCCAGGAAAGGGTTCTTTCTTAATGGATGGTGCATTCTGTCCAATTCCAAACCTTCTGGAAAATATTCAACCCCCAACATATCTGCAATCCAATTCCTGAAAAATTTTGTAGGGTTCACTCTTTGAATACTCTCTGGGTGTCCCACTTTTTAAATATTATTTCAATGACTCTGGTTCTCCAATGAATCAATTTTCTGTAAAAGTCTCTCTTCTGAACGTCCCATCCAGTAAATGACTCTTCAATTTGATCAACTCTGTCTTCAACATTCTTAACTCTCTCTTTTACCACATCAACAGCTGTCAAGCGCTTGTTAATATCCATTTTCATTGAGGCAATTTCTCCTGACATATCAGTTATTTTTACTTTAATGTCAGCAAACTGTTCATCAATACTGTGAAAACTGTTTGACATATATTCCATTATATTAACATTGTGTTTTGTCAATTCTTCATACATAGTCACTATATCAGGACCTGTGATGGACTCATTAAAACTGGTGAAGGTGCCTTTAATGTTCTGGGCCCACCTTCAATCGCATTAGTAGCAGCTATTAATAATTCTTGATTTTCTTCATCCAGAAATTCCAGTTCTTCTTCTTCCTCTTCTTCAGGCACTAAGATCTCCTCCCTGGTGGCCTGGCTATGGGACTCGGCCGACCTCATCGGCACAGCCCAGAGCGGGCCCCTCTGCTGCCCAGACCAGATCGAGGACCTCGTGCATGTGCGTATTCACACGCATCCTCATAGCGCTGGACGTGTGATAGCAGGTGTCTGTTGACGGCATGTCACTGCAGGCCAATGTGCCAAAAGATGTGCTGATGCACTCATGTTCGCATCCCATGCCCCCCCCCCCCCGCACTCCTCAACACAGCTAGCCACGCACGTCACCTCAACCCCATGGACATCCTGGACTGATGACAGCAAGGTTGCAGCAGCGCCATCTTGTGACGCTCTGCGCACGAAGGATGCCGACGCCTCCCCCATCCCAGCCGGAGATGTACGCTGCATCTTTGGCTCCATTGAAAACTGATCCTGAGGCTTCTTCTGTCTGGAAGACCCAACTTACATTTTTTCCAACACTTTTAAATACAGTTTTTTCGATTGTTGTGCTTTTCCTTTCTTCACTTCTTTCAACTTCAGAAATTAAGAAACTTTTCCCAATTATTCAAGCTCTTGTTCAGTCCTATAAATTTGGGCTTTATACAGTCTAGTTAGGGAGAGTTGATTTCCCATGTCTTCATCCCAACGCCATCTTGCCACGCGCCCCCAGTAATATTTCACTCTTGTCCCAGTTAACTTTGTACCCAGACATTGCTCCATATTGCTCTAAACAATCTTACAAATGTCTCAAAGATTGTTCAGGATGTGTTAAATATATCACACATCATCTGCAAATAAATGAATCTTATACTCATCTTCAGCAATTTTTATTCCTTTAATATTACTAATTTGTCTAATGGCTTGTGCCAATGGTTCTATGACCAATGCAAGTAAGGCAGGTGACAATGGGCAACCCTGGCGTGTTGATCTCAATAAATTAAATGAAGAAGTTTGTCCATTCGTTCCACCCTAGCAATGGGATTTTATATAATGCCTTAACCCAACCAGTAAAAAGTGGCCTGAAATTAAATTTTTCTAGTACTTTGAATAAAAAAGGCCATTCCACTCGGTCAAAAGCTTTTCCCGCATCAAGTGCAACTATCACTTGGTTGGGTTGATGTCTCGAAGCATCGATCAAAGTAATCAGTCTAAGAATATTATCCGAAGCAGAGCTCTACTTAATAAAACCTGCCTGATCAACATGTACCAATTGTGGTAAATATTTAGCAAGTCTATTTGCTAATATTAAAGCTACTATTTTATAATCCACATTCAATAAAGTGTGACAGGGTACTTAGAGGTGGCTTGGGAGGAATTGCTAGAGCAGCTTGCCTACACACATTTTAAAACACAGAATATTTGCAAGACTTTTGCAGAAAGCAACAAAGTATCGATAGACAGTTCGCCTGGGAGAGCATATGATTTTTGCAGGCAGAGACAGAACAGCTTTGCTCTCAGAGAAGGAGGGTGAAAAACAGAGAAAACACAGAAATCCATTCCAGAGAGACAAGCTGGCAAACTTTGGAAGGCTGCCTGATCAAAGGAAAAGACCTAAAGTGTGAAAGGTATCCTGAAAGAAAGAAGATCATCTGGAGAACCCTGGAGGGGGCAAGTTTTGTCAACAAGACTGATTGAGAAGGAATCAGTTTTGGGTGTCCTGGAAAAGGAAGCTCTCTCTGAAACCAGCAAGAACCCTCCTGAGAGGTAACCATTTGCCTGTTAAACACCAAAGCCTGGTGAACTTTGTTCATGTCAACTTCTGTGCACAGTACAAGGATTGGCTGCAATCAGTGAGAATGGATTGTGATCCAAAGAACTTTTCTAATCTTAAATGTACATTACACACACCTGTGCTTAGTATTAGAGTGGGGGCGGGGGCGGATTAAGTAGGTTAGGTAGGTTAAGTAATAAGTTAAAGTTTAATTTTGTTTTCTTGTTCAATTATAATTAAAAACTACTTTTGTTTAAGTAACCCTGTGTTGTGGTGCATATCTATTGCTGCTGGTTTTGGGGGGCGGGGTCCTCTATACTCGGTAACAAAAGAAATTGGTCGACATGAATCTACTTTCAAAGGGTCTCTGTCTTTCTTTGGAATTACTGTAATTATTGCTCTTGAAAAAGAATCTGGAAATAATTCCTCTTCTCTTGCTTGTTTAAGCACATCCCTGAATACAGAGAACAAAGCTTCATAAAACTCCTTATAAAACTCAGCAGTAAATCCGTCATCTCCTGGAGGTTTCCCATTTGGCATTGTCTGTATAACCTCCTTAATTTCATAATTTATAAATGGAACCTTCAGTTCCTTCACAGCCTCATTCCTCAAAACTGGCAAATCTAATGCAGATAAAAAGAATCAACAAAACTCTTGTCTTGAACCTCCTCAGAGGTATATAACTCTTGATAAAATTAACAAAGTTGATCATTAATTTCCTGATGTTTATAAGTGGCTGTCAAATTCTTTTTTACAGCATTAATAGTCTTCAATTGCCAAGCCAGAACCTTATGGGTCCTATCCCCTAATTCATAATAATGTTGTTTAGATCTCTGTATTAATCTTTCATATTGGTATGTGTGTAACATATTATAATGAAGTTTCAGTCTAGTTAAAGCTAAGTCAACTGATATTTTCTTCTCCAAATTCTGGCCTGAAACGTCAATAATATGCCTTTCCCTCCAATGGATGATGTGAGACTGAAAGGTAAATTATTGGAAGGTGTTCCAAGAGATCGGATATACAAGTATTTTGATAGTCAGAGATGGATTAAGAATAGTCAACATGGCTATGTTCATGGTAAGTCATGTTTAACCAAACTTAAACTGGATATTGTCTACATGATCAATAGTAAGGCCATTCACAAGGTCCCACACGGGAGGTTAGTCCAAAAGATTCAGACGCTTGATATGCATAGTAAGGTATTGCACAGTATTTGACAATGGATAGATGAGAGTGATAGTGGATGATTGAATCTCAGACTGGAGGCATGCGATTCTTGGTCTGCCTCAAGAATCGGTTCTGGGACCATTGCTATTTGTCATCTACATAAATCATGTGGATGAATGTGAGGTAAATTGGATCAGCAACTTTGTGGATGACAAAGTTTGGAGCCGTTGTGTACAGTGAGGAAGGGTTTTAAAGCTTGCTGAGGGATCTGGTCTCACTGGAGAAATGGGTGAAAAGTGGCAGATAGAATTTCACATGAGGTGTTGCATTTTAAGGACAAACCAAGGTAAAATAAACACGGTAAAATGGTTGGGCACTGAGGGACATGGTAGACCAGAGGAAGTGAAACACAAACATCTGCAGACACTGTGATTTTAGTTTAAAAAAAAAACTGGTTTACCGGAGGAACTCAACCGGTCTCACAGTGTCCATGTGAGATAAATATATATTACCAATGATTCAGGCCTGAGATGCTTTTCCAGGAACAGAGTGATATAGGAATACAGATAATGTACATAATTCTCTGAAAGTGGCATCACAGGTGGAGAGGTTTGTCAAGAGAGCTTTTTACATATTGGCCTTCATGAATCAAAATATCGTGTGCAGGTTTGGTCACTTAACTACAGAAAAAATATCAATAAGACAGAAAGAGTGCAGAGAAGATTTACCAGGATGTTTCCAGAATTCAGGAACTGTGTTCCACAGGAAGTGTGAACAGATTATGACCAGGGGTGCAGTGCTAATGTTTTAGGTGCCCACAGCTGACTAAGTGCCTGCCATTTCCTATATCCTCTCTCTATATGTGTCACACCTAGTACATGAAATGAGCAGGTACACAATTTGGATGGAACATATAGACTGTATATTTCAGAATGTAAGTCAACCTTCAGATATGTCGGGTCCTCATTTTCAGCCTCATTTTCATGTTTTATCGTTTTTTTATGTGGTCGGTGTGCTGTGCAGTGGACAAAAGAAAAATCCACACAGAAGCTGTAAGGGAGTTGAACCAAGCAACTCTCAGAAAGCTTATCAGCACCACTCCATAATCCTTTGTTCCCCCCTCCCCCCCCACCCAACCAGGACCATTGTGATATCAGCCCAATGTGAGCCTGCACCTATGTGATTTGGTTCACTTGTGGATCAGAGCAGCCCACTACATGATCCCCGCCCCCCCACACCAAATGAAACCTTTCCATCAGGCCATTAGACTGTGTGTGGTAGGCCATGTTGTGCTGTTACAGAGTCACTTAGAGGTGTGCCAGTGCAGCCCATAGGCCGGACATGAACTGTACCCACCTGTCTGACATGATATTGGAAGGAAGGCCGAAATGGGCTTTCCAGTTGGCAATGAGGGCCCAGGAGCAGGATGTTGTGGACATGTTCGAGAATGGGACATATTCTGGCCATCTAGTGAAACTGTCCAACATCTTTAACAGGTACATGACAACTTTGGAAATTGGCAGCGGCCTGATGATGTTCACGTGGATGTAGTCAAGTCGTCTGTAGGTCGGCGGGAAGGACTTAAGAAGGGTTTTCACATGCCTCCACACCTTGGATGTCTGACAGTACAGGCAAGTTCTGACCCAGGGGCTGACCTGTTTACACAGGCCATGCTGCATGAATTTGTCTGCAATTAGTTGAGTTGTCACCCAGGTGCATGGGCCAACCCATGTACCGCATTGAAGATGTGACGCTCCTACATGGAGGAAACGATGAGCCATGGTCGGCTGGTGGACACGTCACAGAGAAGTGTGATTTTAGATGGCCTGAGCGCATGTTTTCCAGCTGTAGACTTGAGACTGCAATTCGGTAGGTTGGTATCTCGCCATCCTTCCTCTGGGCCTTTGCGCGCGCCATATAGTTGATTCCGGGGGACAGTGAATTGCCAAACAGGATGGATGTACCGGGACAGTGCCTCAGCCACGAGGTTGTTCTTGCCGGAAATGTGCTTGATAGCCATTGTGTTCTCTGTGATATGAGAGGTGACGCTGCTGCCTTGCCAACCACAGATCCGACACCTTGGTGAAAGCAAAAGTGAGGGGCTTGTGATCGGTGAAGTACATAAAATCCTGTCCTTGAGGAAATAGCGGAAATGGCATATGGAGAGGTAGAGGGTTAGCAACTCCCTGTCAAATGCACTACTGCTCTGGGGGTCGCAGGTGTCTGCTGAAGAAAGCGAGTGTCTCCGATATTCATCGTTCAGCTGCTCCAGGACACCACCGACAGCTGTGTTGGATGCATTGACTGTGAGGGAAGTGGCCACATTGATGCGTGGTTGAACTAGAAGGATGGCATTGGCCAGAGCATCTTTAACCTGGTTGAAAGCTGCCGTAGATTCACATCCCAGCTGAGTTCTTTGGACTGACCAGACAGCAGCTCGAAAAGAGGTCGCGTGATCCTGGCAGCTGACGGCAGGAACCAATGGTAGAAGTTGACCATCTCAACAAACTCCTGCAAACCTTTGACCACAGTTGGCTTGGCAAACTTACAAATGGCCTTTACCTTTGACAGAAGAAGGACCACCCCATGTTCATTGATGAGGTGCCTAAGCAAATCAATGGCTATCAGGCCCAAATTACATTTCGCTGGGTTAATGGCTAGGCAGTAGTCACTCAATCACTGGCAGAGCAGCTGCAGGTGTGTTAGGTGCTTCCTTCATGAACAACTAGTGATGAGGAAGTTGTCTGGGTAGATAAAAACAAAATCTAGGTGGCGCCCTACCGAGTCCATTAGTCTCCAGAAAGTCTGCGCTGCATTTCTGAAGGTGAATGGCATGCAGAGGAACTCAAAAAGACCAAATGGAGTGATGAGGGCTGTCTTGGGAACATTGCTGGAAAGCACTGGGACCTGGAGGTGCCTCTGGACCAGGTCAATTTTTGATAAGATCCCCACTCCATATAGGTTGGCCGTGAAGTCCTGTATGTGGGGAATTGGGTACTGGTCGGCTGTCATGGCATTGTTGAGCCCGCAATGTCTCTATCCCCCAGAAGACTTCAGCACCATGTGTAGAGAAGCAGCCCATGGTCTCTCCGTGTGTCGAACGATTGCCATCTTTTCCATCTTCCTCTTCTTCCTTGACGAGCAGGAGCTTATCAAGAGGAAGCCTGTGTGCCCGGTCACGTAGCGGTCTCTGTGTGGGGATGTGGTGCTGGGCATCATCTTTCAGGACCGCGGTGGAGTAATGTGGCAATATAATAGCCAGTATTCCTGTCTGGTTCTGACAAGCTCATTGCCCGATAAGGTCAGTCAATGTGGGGAGGGTGCAGGGAGTGGGAACTGGCTTCTCAAAAATAAAGGTCTGGATGGTCCTGGAATTGTCCTGGATTTGGTTATTCACAAACACACACACACACACACACACACACACACACACACACACACACACACACACACACACACACACACACACACACACACACACACACACACACACACACACACACACACACACACACACACTTGGCAGTTGACACGACTTCCGACCAGGTTCCAGTTGGAGAGGTCTCACTGTTCTTTACATACACACACTAATCTTTACATTCTGGTGTTGAACTTCAGCTTTTGTATCTGCTCAGTGAGTGGAAACAGCACCTTATTTCTACCTTTCTCTATTTTCTCCAACTGACAGGACCCTTACGAGCGGTCCATAGCTCCCTGAAAGGGACAATAAGGGGATCGTGTGGACTGGAAGATACACAACAGGCTGGCCTTGATCAGACAAGTCAGGTTATGTGGCTGCTGTTTCAGACTTCAGTTAGACCACACACAGGATGCCATGCAGTTCCGTTCACCGAAGTACAGTAAGGATGAGGGGGCTTGGAGAGAAAGCACAGGAGGTTTACCAACAGGCAGCCTGGATTTTGGAGTATGAGGTATGTGGAAAGGTTGGAAACATATGCATTTCTTTTCAGGAGCTTCAGATGCTAAGGGGTGACCAGAAAGAAATTAGTAAAAGAATGAGCAGGAGAGAGAGATTTCAAAGTCTTTACCAGGGCAGAAATATGAAATACCAGAGTGCAAAGTTTTAAAGGTGAGAGGGGAAAAGCTGAAAGTAGATTTATGGTGCAAATTCATGAGCCTGGAATGTGCAACGATGGGAGTTGGTGGAAGCAAACATGGCAACAATATTTGAGAGTCATTTAGACAGGACATGAAAAGGCAGGGAATGGAGGACTTGGTGCTGGTCGATGGAGATTGGTTTGATTTGGCATCATCGTTGGAACATTGTTGGTGAAGGGGCTTGTTCCTGTGCTGTACTGTTTCAGATGAAATTCCTGGGATCCCCTTGATCCCATTGGCCTTGATGAGATATTTTTAAATTTCACAGTAAATCCTTCAATAAGTAAAGGTTCTTACTGAGAGTATCGTCTACTTTTTAACTCCTGACCCCAGTTTGTCATTCTCCACCATGTGTAATGATTCATAATTTAAATGTTCTAACCTGGATGTTTTTGCCAAAGAAAATCTATTTCACTTGATGTGAGTGGAAAAACTGGTATCAACGTGTATGTCTTGGAACTCACTTCACAGGGGAGAAAACTTTCTTGGATTATTGTATCACTTTGTGCTTCCACAATATAACAGAATTTCCACAAATTTGTATTTATGAACAGAACAACGTGAACCCAGTCACATGTACAAACACCCTCCACCCCATCGAACCTTCCCCTAACCCCTGCCTGGACTTCACTATCCCCTCTGATCTTCCTCTCTTGGAAACTGAATACTCTGTCCTCAATAGAGGCATCATCTTCCTTTCCCTTCACCCCCCCCCCCCCACCCACCCCACCATAACGAGATCTGTACACACCATGATGCTGAATTCTTCTTCTGTTGGCTGCAGCTCCAGGCCTACTTCCACAACCATGATTCTCCACCCTCACTACAGATCCCTTCTCTCACGTGAAACCTTCTTCATCCTCCTGGACACCTCGATCTGGTCTTATTCCTGCTCAGAACCTTGATATTTCCTTGCCTTCTTCAAACTTCTCAGGACATGGAGCTGTTTTGCATCCAGGATAGGTTGTCCTTTATAACAAGGAACTTTGTGCTCTACTCCCTCTCCAAGATAGCCATTCATGTTTAATGGAGATTTGTCGATCTTTGTCCTCCAGAAGCCCACAAACATCTCCTTTCTCTTCTCTATGTTGAAACTCAGTTTCTTGCTCTCAAATTTATGACCCTCCCAACTGTCTCTCTCTCTGTCAGCCAACTTGAATTGTTACTGATGAGCCCAACCACTGTTGCATCATCTGTAAACAATGAAATGGTTTAAACTGAATCAATCAGTGCAGATGTGAGCCAGCAACATGAAGAGTGGTGGGTTGAGTTGGTGGGCAGTGTGATGGTTCTTGAGATACTTCTACCAGTAGACTGTTGTCTTTCGGACAAGAAGTTCAGAATCAATTGCAGAAAAGGGCATGATTCTCAGTGAGTAGTTTACCCACCAGCTTCCGAGGTATGATCGTGTTCAATGTTGAGGTGAAGTCAATGAACAATGCCTGGACTAGGAGGCTTCATACTCAGGGTGGTCAGGATGGTGTGGACCAGTTTAATTTTAAATTAGGATTTACAGCATGATGACAGGCCATTTTGGCCCACGGGTCCGTGCCACTGAATTACACCCTATTAATCTACAGCTCCAACATTTTCTTCATGGTGGGAGAAAATGGAAGCCCCTGAGGAAAACTCAGGGGAAAAATGTATAAACTCCTTACAGACAGCATGGGATTCCAAGACTGGTTTCGATCACTGGTGCTATAACAGCATTGCACTAACTGCTCTGCTAACAGTGTGTTTGGATAGTAGGAAACTGGAACAGGTCCAATGTCACTGGAACGTGTAATATGAAGCGCTCCATTACAGTCACGCAAAGCACATCATGATCGCAGAGCTCAGTGACACTTATTTAGTCCAGTTACTGTTGCTCTCTTGCACAACTGGATAATGGCGGCAACTTTGAAACCCGCCGGGCCAGTAGATGGCTGCAGTGAGGTGTTGAAGATGTCCATTAGGACCTTCACCAGCTGGGCTGCCTTGTCCTTTACTACCCAACCAGGTATGTTGTTTGGTCTTGCTCCTATGAATGTGTTCCCCCTGGATAGAATCCTCCTCACCTTGGCTGTGCCTCTGCTGCCTGCCTGTTCTTCAGGGGAGATGAGTCTTTCTTTGGAGTCACATTGTTTTTCTCATCGAACCAAGGTGGCATGGTTAGCATAGTGGTTAGGACAACATTATCACATCGCCAGAGACCAGGGTCCAAATCCAGTGCTATGTGTAAAGTGATTGTACGTTCTCCCCATTTCTATGTGGTTTTCCTCTGGGTGTCCCACCATTCCCACCATTCAAAATGTACCAATGTGTGGGTCAATTGGGTGCAACAGGGAGTCATGTGCTCATGGTCTGAAATGGCCTGTTATGGTGCTGTATGTCAACATTAAACCAGGTGTAGAAGGTGTTTGACCTGCCAGGGAGGGAGGGATCATTGTCGCTGACTCTCAGCATTGATTTATAATCGGAAATGGTTTGAATACCCTGCCACATGTGCCTCATGTTGTTGGTGTCATACAGGTGTCTTTGGATTCTCTGTGCAAATCCCGGCATTGCCTTCTTGATTGCATGGATAGTTCAGCCTTGCTCATCTCAGTGCCATCTTGTCACCCATCCTGAAGGCAGGGCAATACACGTAGCTCCCCATCCAGACATGGTTTCAGATTTTCCCAACTGTGTAGTGTGCGATCACCATAACATACTCAATACCTATGGAGCTGGCCTGTATCATCTTCAATGGTTATGTGGTGATCGTAGGTGGTCACATCCCTCAATCCACCCTAGTCCGTGACTTTGATGCAGTCCTGCAGCACTGCTGTGGCTTCTTCTGGACAGAATCTGATCTCCCTGTGATTAGTTTCACCAGTGGTCTGTTTGCAGGGAGTAGCAGAATAGATATATGGGATAAATGTCCAAGGAGAGGGTGGGGACAGCTTTATATGCTCCAGTGGCATTTGTGTGGACCAGAGAGAAGAGATACGCTCATCTGGTTACAAAGTTAACTTATGGTTTGAACTTCAGAAGGACTGTTTTTCGGATGATATGTGTCAAACCACACGCTTAGGAGGGTAAACACTCAGTTGGCATGGTAGTCAGAAAGATTTATACCCTTGTGTACTGCAACAGGGGTATGATTGGTAGCTGATGGGCTTGTCATTGGATATCCAAGGAAAGTGTCAGCTATTGGGAAGATCATTAACACTGGCAAACCAAACTGATATAGCATCTGTGGATGCATGAAACTAAAACAATGCTCAGGTCCTGATAATAATTGTATTGGCTTATTTTATCAGTTAAATCCTTGTCAAGAGGGTTTTTAAATTATTATGTATTATTTTTTAATTATAATTGAATAAAGAAATTTATGTACGTTTTTTAATGCAAAATTAAATTAAATTTTCAAGAAAAAGAGTAATAGAATTCATTAATGCGTTAATTTCTAAAATACATTGCATGCCGAAGAATAAAATTAAGAGTGTTTGGGAGAGCGACTTACAGACTATTCTTTCTGAGACTATAAGGACCAAGTGTTTAAAATGGGTCCGTTCCTCTTCCATTTGTGCACGTCATTCACTTGTTCAATTCAAGATACCACATAGAGCACATGTATCCAGATATTAATTAGCTCTGATCTTTCCTACTATCAACCCTCTATGTGACAGATGTGATCATGGGGTTTCTTCCTTATTTCATTAATTTAAGTCCTGTTCAGCATTAGATCACCTTTGGAAGGAGATTTTTAATGCATTTTCCCATATTTTCTCAGTTACAATTCCATCTCATCCTATTCCAGCTTTATTTGTTGTGGTGACAGAGAACAGTCAATGATTGGTGCATGATTGTCAGGTGATAGTTTTAATGGCTAGATGTACTTTGCTAAGATGGAAGGACTCTTCTCCTTCTAGTTATGCACAATGCATGACCCAAACCTTATCGCGCTTGGACCTCTAGAAGGTTAGATGTTTTTCAAACTGAAGTCAAGTTTAATTAAATGTGGCACATTTTTATGGTATATTTTAATGTTTAATGAATAATACAGTGGTTTACTGCTTTGTATGTAACATATGAAACATTTATAATCTCTTCCGGAACTTACTTATTTACAGATAAGGCCATTCACCAATGTTCCGTTACTATTACCCTTTTGGTGGTTTAAGGAGTCCCAGTGGCTTTTTCTCTATTTTTAGTTTAGGGGCTACAGATTTAGGATGAGGTAGGTAATGTCTTTTCCTTCTTTTGCTTTTCTGCAGGGACAAGAGTTATCATATTGAATTGTGTCTGTTTATCATTAGTTGCGATGTTTGTTTTTAATCCAGAACACATTGTAATTACTCAGTACCTGTACAGTATATTTTTCTTGCTCTTACAATTTTTGTTGTATAAAATTCAATAAAAATAGTTAAATAAAGATATAAACCGGGATTATCTTTAACTTGCCTTAAAACCCAGCCCAGCCAAGCTCTGGTGGCAGAGAGCATTTCTGCAATAGTGACCACAACACCCTGAGCTGTATCATAGCTATGGACAAGGATAAGAACAGACAAAATGGTGAATTGTTTGACCGAGGAAGGGGTAATTACGTTGGGGTGAGGTAGCAACTAGGGAGTGTAAATTAGGAAGAGATGTTCTCAGGAGGAAGGGCAGAAATAATGTGGAGGTTGTTTAGGGATCTCTTGATTGGGGTTCTGGATAAGTTTGTCCAACTGAGACAGGATCAAGGAAGTTGGAAAAGGGAAACATTATGGATAAAACAGGTGAGGCAGCTCATTAAGGGTAAGAACGAAACATACATTAGATTGAGGAAGCAAAAAACAGGAAGGGCTCGTGAGAATTATATTGGAGCCAGGAAGGAACTTATGAAAGGACTTAGGAGAGTTGGAAGGAGCATGAGAAGACCTTGGCAAGTAGGATCAAAGAAAACCCTAAGGCTTATGTGAAGAACAGGATGAGGAGAGTGAAGATAGAGTCACTTAAGGATAAAGAAGCCAACAAATGCCTGGAGTTCGAGGAGATTGGGGATGTCTTAAATGAATACTTCGCTTCAGCTTGATCAAGGTGAAATCAGAATAGAACAAGCTTATGTGCTTGCTCATGTTGAGATTAAGAAAGAAGAAGTGCTGGATCTTATAAACATTAGGATTGATAGGTCCGCTGGACTGGATGAGATATGCCCAAGTTGCTGTGGGAAAGAATGGAAGAGAGTGCTAGAGCATGGACAATGATCTTTGCATCCTCCTTGGGCACAGGGGATGTGCCAGGAGGATTGGAGATTGGAAAATGTCCCCTTGTTTAAACTAGGGAGTATCCAGGGAATTATAGGCCAGTGACTCTTGTGTCAGTGGTAGGCAAACTATTGTGGGGGGTGATCCTTAATGATAGGATTTGTGAGATTTAGAAGAGTACAGTTCTCTCAGCAATAATCAGCAAGGTTGTGAGGGAAGGTCATGAATCACGAGCCTAATTGAGTTTTCTGAGAAAGTGTGAAAGGAAATTGATGAAGGTAGGGCATCAGATGTGGTGTACATGGATGTTAGCAAGGCATTTAACAAAGTCCCCCATGGCAGGCTTATTCAAAATGTCATGAGGCCTGAGTCCCATGGAACCTCGGTTGTGTGAACTCAGAATTGGCTTGCTTGCAAAAAGCAGAGGTTAGTAGGAGATGGAACACATTCTGCCTGGATGTCCATGACTAGTGGAGTTGTGCAGGGATCTATTCTGGGTCTCCTGCTCTTTGTGATTTTTATAAATGACCTGGACAAAGAAGTAAAAGGGTGGGTCAGTAAGTTTGCAGATGACACAAAGTTTGGAAGTGTTGTGGCTAGTGTTGATGGCTGCAGTAGGTTACAACAGGATGCAGATTTGGGTGGAAAGGTAGCAGATGGAGCTGAATCCAGATAAGGCTTTTGGAAGTCAAACTGGAAAATGGAGATCATGATTAATGGCAGGGATTTTGACAGGGTGAAAGAACAAAGGAACACGGTTCATATCCATAGTTCTCTCATGATTTCCACACAGGTTGCTAGGGTAGTCAAGGAAGATTATGGTATTCATTCATCAAGAGCCATTAGGAAATGTTGCAGCTCTATAAAACTTTCATTCGATCACATTTGGAATATAATGTACAGTTCTGTTCATCTCATTACAGGAAGGATGTGCAAGATTTGGAGAGGGTGCAGAGGAGATTTAACAGGATGATGCTGACATGTAATAGAAAAAACAACAGATTTACACCAATTAACAATCTTTCTGCAATAAGTGATTATTCACCAAGGAGATATCAATTTAAACTTTTCTCTTTGATTCTCAAGCATAAATCAACATTAAATTAAATGAATTCAGATGCACTTTGTTATTTTATTGTCACATGAAGATCTCAAGTCTATCTGTGTAAAAGCATCCGAAAGACAAACATATCTGCAGCTTGCCAAGCAAGTTGTCAGGCAGTGAGATTATTTTCCTTTTCCCTTTCAATCATTTACACTGCAACATAAAGTTAAAAGTTATTCCCGTTTAATCAGCCAGGTGGGCCCCAGCACTGATTTTTATCTTTGCATGAAATACGTTTGACGCTGAATTATGTGATGTTGGTCATGGGTAGTTTCTAGTGTGGATGGTTTTCTGGATGGTGTCCACCCAAGTTCACAATTATCATTCTTCAAAAATATGATAACCACTCACATTTTCACATAAATGCATGTAACAAAATCAAAACCTGATTATTCCAAAAGTATTTTTGGTCGATGTTTTTTTCACCAATGCTGGTGCTTTCCTATTCTATGGTGAGTTGAGTGTGGAAAAACTGCTGCATGTTCTCTGCTGACTGCACACATTACCAAGACACATGGTCCAAACATGGACTCAGATATTGACTTGGAAATTGGGGCTTGATTCTAATTTAAATGACAAGTGAAATGGATTTATCAAGTTTGAAAGACCAGTTGTCAGAAAACCAAATGGAACATTGAATGTGTCTCGAATTGCATTTGTCCTCAAAGGTGTTTTATGTATTTTACATTCCGTAATTTACAAAAATCCATCAATTTAACTTTGTCACTTATTGTATAGTCTCATATCCTTAATCACGCTCAACTAATTAGGATTGAATTAAATTGTTGAATGCGTTTGGACAGTATAACTTGGAAAAATATTCAATTAATGACCCACTTCCTGCAATGATTGTTTTTTTCTTTTCAGAGTTCATATAATTCCAGACGTGCGCTCCATATGTGTCGGAGAAGGTCTCCTCTATATCCTCCTTTTTCCAGGGATCATAGTACCTCATCCAATCTGGATATGGGATTGGGTAGAACCGATTTGTGATCCAAAAAGAGATGCCATTACATTCTTTGCCAATTAAGTCACCTGGGTCTTTATTGTTGCACCATCTCTTCAGCATGCAGGTAATCAGTCGAGGACCTTGTTGACCCCAAATATCTCCAATGTAATTGGCCACAAATTCTTCCATGCAATTCCACACGAATGGATGGTTCAAGTTAGGGAAACCCAAGGCCCCATTACTGAATGTCATCCTGCTTTCTGGGCATGTAAAGTTAGCAATTGGTAAAGGCCTCAGTGATATAATGTCAGTGTCCAGGTAGGTGCCTCCATATTTCCAGAGCAATGCTAACCTACAGGCATCAGCAAGCACATGGATCCAATATTTCTCCTTCTTTGGATTTACCTGTGGAGTAATGAACAAAAACCCATTTAATTCTTTGTATTAATTTCCATTCTGTTGAAACATCCCTTCTCTTTTTTCTCTTCGTGAAACTAAGAACCCGTTCATCCATGGAGCCCAGCCTGCAGTGGCTGCAGCCAACACAAAACCAGTACTCGAAGGGACATGTGAATTCTTTACTCCCCACAGCAGAATGGGCAGATCCTTCCAATTAACCCACCATAAATCCATGACCTGTCTCAATCCGTGTAAATTTGGCAGGTCTGCACCTTGGGAAACAACATTTCCTCCCCTCACCCACAGAGACAATTCTTTTTCTTTGGCTTGGCTTCGCAGACGAAGATTTATGGAGGGGTATGTCCACGTCTGCTGCAGGCTCGTTGGTGACTGACAAGTCCGATGCAGGACAGGCAGGCACGGTTGCAGCGGTTGCAAGGGAAAATTGGTTGGTTGGGGTTGGGTGTTGGGTTTTTCCTCCTTTGACTTTTGTCAGTGAGATGGGCTCTGTGGTCTTCTTCAAAGGAGGTTGCTGCCCGCCGAACTGTGAGGCACCAAGATGCACGGTTTCAGGCGATATCAGCCCACTGGCGGTGGTCAATGTGGCAGGCACCAAGAGATTTCTTTAAGCAGTCCTTGTACCTCTTCTTTGATGCACCTCTGTCACGGTGGCCAGTGGAGAGCTCGCCATAGAACACGATCTTGGGAAGGCGATGGTCCTCCATTCTGGAGATGTGACCCAAACTACCCCTTTCACCTATTTCGCCCACCCCTTCATTTCACTCATCCATTTTTAATCCTTTTATCTGCATCAGATGCATAAAGATGCATGTGTTTGCTGGAGATGCTTCCTAAACCTGCTTGTGCCTGTCTTCAGTACTTCCTCCTTTCAGATTATAAACATCATCTCTCTCCCTCTATCTCCCTCAGAATTATGTGCAGATCTAGCAGATAACCCTCTCAGCATCTAGCCCTTCAGGGAAAACAAACCTAGCTTATCCCATCTCTCTGTTCATAACTGAAATTGTCCAACCTAGCAATCTGGCTACATCTGGAAACATAGGGGCAGCATGGTTGGCGTGGTGGTTAGCACAATGCCTTTACAGGCCAGCGATTGGGATCATGGTTTGAATCCTGTGCTGTCTATAAGGAGTTTGTACATTCTCCCCTTGTCTGCGTGGGTTTTCCCTGGGGGCTCTTGTTCCTTGCCACCATTCAAAAATGTATTGGGGGTGTAGGTTAATTAAGTGTAAATTGGGAAGCATGGACTCATCTACCTTATTCACTAGCCTATCTACTTCCTGGAGGTGTTTATAAAGGTGTACCCTGAGCTCCCTATAGATCTGGCCTTTGCTGAACCCACCATTTGGAAGAAAATCCCCAAGAATCACCACCTTCCGACTGATCAATGTGCTCTTCATTTTGGTCCTAAATCACCAATATCTTAACGTGAGGTCATGCCCCTCCTCATTCCTGACTCACACATCAAGGGAAGCATCATGTCAGCATCTGAAATATCGACCATCTAGAGAATTGGATCGATTTCAGGGAGATCACCTCTGGATTTTCTGATCACTGAAGAGTATCAGTACAGTCTGCACAATCTCTTCTATCCTACACACTGCCATGGGCCTTCACTGCAGTCAATTTATCACAACTATATCATGTCATTCACATAGAAATCTTTTCTTATCCACAGGTGGAGGGAATGAACGGTCCACGAGGAAAAATTTGGAAGGTACATCTGGAGAAGCTGGAAGTCAGATGGATGCGCATGAAACACAGACGTCTGTAGAAATGCTGGAGGACTGCAACAGGTCTCGCAGCTTCTATAGGTAGTAACGATATAATCATAGTTTCAGGCCCAACCCTTCCTCAAATTAATACTTTTGACCTTTGAACCCTGAATAAAACAAATGTTCACTGATAAATATATAAATTGAATGATAAGCCAAGAAATCTTTGTGCTTGTGGCTGAGATTTTCATTGAACACAGTCGAAAATCCTTGTCATAAGCCTGACCAGGTAAAGAAAAAAACACTGTACATCTCCTAATTTCCACAACATGTGATTAAACAAAACACTTCCATTTATAAATGTTAATTGGAGTCAGACAATTAATTAGCTCATTGAAATAATTTTTTGTCATTGGTTACCTTTAGATACCAGCTTTTTAATGGAGTGCCTTCAAATAGTTCTGTGGCATTTAATGGTAGAATGACCACATTCTTCACTGAGATGAGCAAGTGGATGCCTCTGTACTCAGTCTGTGGATACTGGCTCAAGTTGCCATTGAATCCCTTCATGAAGTAATAGATTTGTTTGTCTGGGTTTTGATGAGCAGCAGATTCCACCGCACACACCCCCAGTGGTGTTGGCTCCATATTGTCAGTCGTCTCCACAAACATAATCCGGGATTCCGTGGCTGGGGTAGAAACATTACTGGTGGCCTTCTCTTTCACTGGTGATATCCTTGAAATGTAGCTTTGAATTAAATGTATACTGTTCATATCACAGTTCATGTACAGCAGAGCACAGACTCCAGTTATGAAGACAAATAAACATCCCTTACGCATCAAAATCATGGTGTGGATCTGGTCTGTTTCTTCAAAAGCTCCTGTGAAATAACATAAGCTTTTTGTAAACATAGAAACATAGAAACATAGAAGATAGGAGCAGGAGTAGGTCATTCAACCCTTCAAGCCTGCTCCGCCATTCAACACGATCATGGCTGATCTTAAAGTTCAGTACCCCATCCCCGTCTTCTCTCCGTAACCTTTAATACCCTTATACTGAAGAAATATATCTAATTCCCTCTTAAATATATTTAATGAACCTGCCTCCACTGCCGTCTGTGGCAATGAATTCCACAGATTCACCACCCTCTGGGTAAAGAAATTCCTCCTCATCTCGGTCTTAAATGGTTTGCCTATTATCCGCAAACAATGGCCCCCGGGTTCTGGATTTTCCCATCATTGGAAACATCCCATCTGCATCCACTCTGTCCAGTCCTGCCAGAATTTTATATGTCTCTATGAGATCCCCTCTCAATCTTCGAAACTCCAGCGAGTACAATCCCAATTTGCGCAATCTTTCCTCATAAGTCATTCCCGCCATTCCAGGTATCAGCCTGGTGAATCGCCTCTGCACTCCCTCCATTGCAAGAACATCCTTCCTTAGATAAGGTGACCAAAACTGCACACAATACTCCAGGTGTGGTCTCACCAAGGCCCTGTACAGCTGCAGTAAGGTATCCTTGTTCCTATACTCAAACCCTCTTGATATGAAGGCCAACATACCATTTGCATTTTTAACCGCCTGCTGTACCTGCATGCTCACCTTCAGAGACTGATGTACAAGTACCCCTAGGTCTCTCTGCACTTCCCCATCTCTTAATCTATTGCCATTCAAATAGTAATCTGCCCTCCGGTTTGTATTACCAAAGTGGATAACCTCACATTTATCCACATTGTAGTGCATTTGCCATGTATCTGCCCAGTCCCTCAATTTATCCAAATCACACTGGAGCTTCCTGACCCCCTCTTCCATGCACACAACCCCTCCTAGCTTAGTGTCATTTGCAAATTTGGAGATATTACATCCAATCCCCTCATCCAGATCATTAATGTAAATTGTGAACAGCTGGGGTCCCAGTACAGATCCCTGTGGCACCCCACTGGTCACCGCCTGCCACTCAGAAAACGAGCCATTTATCCCAACTCTCTGTCTTCTACCTGCCAGCCAGTTCTCAATCCACATCAATACTTTTCCCCCAATCCCATGAGCCTTGATTTTGGAAGCCGGTCGTTTATACGGGACCTTATCGAAGGCCTTTTGGAAGTCCAGGTACACCACATCCACTGACTCTCCCCCATCTATTTTACCTGTCACCATCTCAAAGAATTCCAATAGATTTGTCAAGCACGATTTACCTTTTGTAAATCCATGTTGACTCCGTCTGATCCCTTCTCTGCTAGTCATATGCTCCGCTATTACATCCTTAATAATGGATTCCATCATTTTGCCCACCTACTGATGTAAGGCTCACAGGCCGATAATTCCCCACTTTTTCTCTACCCCCCTTTTTAAATAGTGGGGTAACACTAGCTACCCTCCAATCCATGGGTACTGATCCTGAGTCTATCGAGTTCTGGAAAATAATTCTTAAAGCATCTGCTATTTGAATGGCCACTTCCTTGAGTACCCTAGGATGTAGATTATCAGGCCCTTGGGATTTATCTGCCTTCAATCCCATCAATTTCCCCAAGACCATGTCCTTAGAGATACTGATTTCTTTCAGTTCCTCCCTTGCATTAGTCTCTATGTTTCCCAACATCCTTGGGAGGTTATTTGTATCCTCTCTTGTAAAAACAGAACTAAAGTAAGAATTTAATTGGTCTGCCATTTCCTTATTCCCCATTATATATTCCCCTGATTCCGACTGCAAAGGACCTACTCTGGATTTCACCAATCTTTTCCTCTTGACATATTTATAAAAGCTTTTGCAGTCGGTTTTTATGTTTGCCGCAAGCTTACTTTCGTAATTTATTTTTGCTCTCTTGATTAATCCCTTTGTCCTCCTTTGCTGCATCTTGAACTGCTCCCAGTCTTCGGTTGCGGTACTTTTTTCAAACATTCCGGAACCAGATGATTAGCTTTTGGGTACGGGTAGGCCCACCTGAACCCTTCCACATTTTAAAACATCCTATATAATCTAATCCATCTTTCTACTTTATTGTGCAAAGTTGATGAGCTCAGAAAGAAATATAGAACCTTGCAACATGACAGCACATAAAAGGCCCTTTGGCCCTTCTTAATGTGCTGAACGATTATTTTGTCAATTCCCACCAACCTGCACCCAGACCATATCTCTCCATACCCCTCCCATCCAAATCAAGTCAAGTTTATTGTCATCTGATTGAACAAGTATAACCTGATGATACAGCATTCTCTGGCCCTCAGTCAAAACACATTGATACACAACCAGACGTTATGCACAAATAGGCAAATAATACAGGAGATGAATTAATAGATACAAATAAATAAATATGGTTTCATGAATATGATAGCCTCGGATGGTTAGTGTGAGCAGTTCCTTTGGTTGTTCAGTGTCCTCACTGCCTGTGGAAGGGTCCTCAATGATATTGTATGCTCTCTTCAGACTACAATCCCAGTAGATCATGCGTATGGGGGAGAGGGATGAGGAGGAAACTGTATCACACTGTGATTTAGCGGGACATGACGCACTCGATAGAGCTCCTGTAGAAGGTTGACATAATAATAGCCAGTAGCCTTGCCTGCTTCAGCTTTCTGAGGAATTGCAGTCATGACCCATGATAGCTCACGTTAAGTGAAATCCAAGCTACCTGGTGCTTTCCACTTTCTCCACCACTCACTCCATCAGTACCTGAGCACCACAGGGCTGCGTTCTTAGACCCCTTCTCTACTCACTTTACATTTACAACTGTGTGACTTTGTATGACAATAACACCATCTACAATTTTGCCAACAATACCACGATAGAGGGTTATGTAAAGGAAGGGGACAGGATGGAGATTGAAAACGTGTTCGAATGGTGCACCAACAACAATTTTGCATTCAATGTCACCAAAACTAAGGAGCTGTTTGTTGACTTCAGGAAGGGAAAACCAGTGGTGTATGATCCAGTGATCACTGGGGGAATCAGAAATGGAGAGGTGACCAAATTTAAGTTATTGGGAGTCACTATCAAAGAGGATTTCTCCTGGACCCAACACACAAATGGCATCATGAATAAATCTCTTCAGTGCCTCTACTTCCTCAGGAGTTTGCAGAGGTTTGGTATGACACCAGAAACCCTGGCAAATTTCTACAGAGGTTTGGTAGAAAGTGTGCTGACCAGCTGCATCATGGTCTGGTATTGAAACACGTGAGCGTAAAGCCCTCTAAAAGGTGGTGGACACAGCCCAAGACATCACAGGCATCAGGAAAGAGGTGTAGGTGTCACAAGACTTGCACCACCAGGTTCAGGAACAGTTGCTCCCCTCCACCAGCAGACTCCTCAATGCCAAACTCAATCAGAAACGTATTTAATGACTCTTACTTGTGCATTTTATTGATTTTCTTTTTGTTCTCTCTGTATTGTGCAGTCAGTTTGTTAACATTAGTTATCTGGATACAGTTCTTTCTTTACATGGTGTACGCTGTTTACAGTTTATTTTTTGGTAATTCTACCATGTCCACAGGGCAAAAGAATCTCAGGGTTGTATATGATGTCATGTATGTACTCTGACAATAAATCTGAAATCTGAGATGTTGATATGTCATGGAGGTTTGTCATTCCTGGTCCTCCTGAAGTCCACAATCATCTCCTTCTTCTTGTCCATGTTGAGACCCAGGTTGTTACTCTAGAGACAATATCACGTGAATTTCCACCTCGATACTGCGATTCATCAATGGTGGTGATGAGCCCAATTTCTATTGTGACGCTTGCAACATGATGACACAGTTGGACCTGGATCTGGTGCTGCAGTTGTGGGTCAGTAGCGTGAAAAGGAGCGGGTTGAGCACATGGCCCTTTGGTTCAGCAGTGCTCACCATGATAGCGATTGATGTTCTGCCGCTGACCAGGCCAGTTTGTGCCATGTCAAAATTGAGCCTACGTTTATCAATTCAGCTGGCAGCTCATTCCACACTCCCACCATTCTCTGCGTGAAGGTTAGACCAAAATACCAAAACACGCTGGAGCACAAATAGGTTATTGAGCCAGTTGAGCCTGCCTGCCCGCCATTTTTCATGAGCTGATCCATTTTCCAATTTATCTCCACTAGCTGGCCTTCTTACCATAACCTTTGATGCCCTGGATAATCAAATACCTATCAATCTCTCCTTTAAATACACTCAATGACTTGACATCCACTGCGCAAATTCCAGAGATTCACCATCCTCTGGCTGAAGAAATCCCTCTGCCACTGTTCTAATTGGAAGCCCTTCAATGCTGTAGTTTTGCTCTCTGGTCCCAGACTCTCACACCATAGGGAAAAAATACTTTCTACATCTACCTTGTCCATGCCTCTCAATATTCGATTGGTTTCAATGAGATCAGTTATAAAGTATCAATTATCAGGTATAATTAAATCAAGATAACATTATTGAGACCCAGTGATTGTAGAAATGCTTCTTGACAAAGGACAGTACTACATAGAAATAATTTTTCAGAGATTAAACAATGTGTAGAGCGCATTAAAAGAACCAAAGACTTGTTGATCCAAACCAAGGCTTTTATTAACTAAAAGACTGGAGCGTATCACAAGTAGGTCGACCAGTCCAGAATGACCTGGTCTGGTTAAGAGCAATCCTTTAAGACCTGCCAGTAGATGTGGCTACACTCTCAGCCAATCACAGTCATCCTACACTACAATCTGTACATATACACATTGGTGATAGAATCTGTACTATCACACAATGGCACAAGTAAAGACTGGTTGCAAACTAGATGTTAAAAATGTCCACCAGTTCAAGTGGAACTGAGGGGTCACTCACCTTCCCAATTCAGGTCACCCGAAATCTCCAGGACAAGTTGTTGAAAAAGACTGCCATAATTTACGGAGCTTTCAGAAGCAATGGATTTTACCATGAGGCCGAGGGCAACATATCTTTAGATCTCTGAACCTAGCTCAGCTCCCAAACTCCAGTCGCAACCAGACATGATTCCATTCTCTTCTTTCTACCCACGATAGCAGGCATCCCCACCATTGACTGAAGATTCGGAAAAACCACCAGGCCACAACAACTTTGCATCTGGATCTCTGTTATTCAGCAATCGAGTTCTCTGCAACTTCGAGGCATCAGCTCAGATCCTCCTGTTCCCTTTTACAACACTCGACTCACTATGTTCCAAAGTCCAACCTCATCAAATCAAAAGTTGTGCAAGGCACCAGCTTGTAAGTTTTTTGAAGCAATCATTTAACAGAGTAGCCGCTGCGGATTGGGTCCATGCTGCCATCATGCAACATCTTATTCCCCCTCATTCTCCTAAATTCCAAAGATTACAGGTCAAGAGCTATCAAGTTTTCATAAGATAAACTTTTCACTCCCAAAATCATCCTTGTGAGACTGCTCTGAGCCATCTCTAGTATTAGCACATCCTTTCTTAAGTGTGGAGTTAAAACTGAGGCCTCATCAGTGCCTTGTAAAGACTCAACAACCCTGCACTTTCTGACATTGAATTTAATTTGAACTTCTCTGCCCATTCTTCTAATCTGTCCAAGTACTTCTGCAGCCTCTCAGTTTCCTCAATACGACCTGCTCCTCCAACTACCTTCGTATCATCTGCAAACTTGGCCGCAAAACCATTCATTCAATGATCTAAATCATTGATATGCAAGGGCAAAAAGTGGCCCCAACACTGACCCCTGTGGAATTCCACCAGCAACTGGCAGCCAACCAGAAAATGATCCTTGTATTCCAACTCTATTTCTTGCCAATAAGCCAATGCTCTGCCCACAGTAATATGTTTCCTGTTAAACCATGAGGTTTTAACTTGTTCAGTAGCCTCATGTGCGCCACTTGTCAGGCCTTCTGAAATTTTGAATACTTAACATCATTACACATCCCCTCTCTACTCTGCTTTCCATTCCTTCAAAGAATTCCAACAGACTTCTCAAACAAACATTTCCCTTCAGGAAACCATGCTGGTTTTGGCCTATCTTGTCATGTGTCTCTAAGTACTCCAAAACTTCATCCTTGACAATTGACTCCAACACTTTCTCAATCACAAATGTCAGGCCAACCGGCCTATCATTTCCTTTCTGCTGCCTCCCTCCCCTCTTGAATAGTGGAGTGACATTTGCAATTTTCCATTTCTCCAGGGACCATTCCAGAATCTATTGGCTCCTGAAAAATCATTTCCAATACCTCCACAATCTACCACTACTCCTTTTAGCATCCGAAGGTACAGTCCATCTGGTCCAGGAGACTTATCCACCCTCAGACCATTCAGCTCTGATCACCTTCTCTATTGAAATAGTAACTGTGCTCACTTCCCTTCCCTGATACTGTTGGGCACCCGGCACATGGCTGATGTCTTGCAGTGAAGACTGATGTAAAATACTCATTTAGTTCCTCTGCCATCTTCTCTCCCAGATTCTAGCTGATTCTCACTTCTTTAAGTCTTCATATACTTGAAAAAGCTTTTTGTATCCTCTTTAATATTATTTGCTGGCCAACTTTCATACTTCATCTTATCCCTCCTTATGAGTTTTTTGTTACCTCCTGTGTTTTTTTTAGCTTTCCATTCCTTTCTCTTCCCACTGATATTTGTTTCCCTGCACGCCCTCTCTTTTGCTTTGATGTTGACTTCAACTTCCCTCATCAGCCACAGTTGTGACATTTTTCCATATGAATATTTCCTTTTCTTTGGTCTGTATTTATCTTGCACCTTCCCCATTTCTTGCAGATACACCATCCATTGCTGCTCTGTCATCTTCCCCGCCAATGCCCCCTTCCTGTCCACTTTGGCCAGTTCCTCTTGTTACACGTCCAGAGGACCCCAAAACCCAGCAGCAATAGATATGCACCAATACAAAGGATTATTTAAATAAAAATTGCTTTTAATTATCTTTGAACATGAAAGTAGAATCAAACTTTAACTTATCTCTATTGACTTACTTAACCTACTTAACCCCCTTTTAATTCTAAGTGCATGTGTGTGTAATGTGTATCGAGTAAAATAGGAGAAGATTCTATACAGGATTTTATTTATAAATGGAATTCAAAATTGTTAACAGGAATTCGAGATACTCCTTCTCCTATTCTGAGACATGTGACTGAATTATGGAATAGAATAAATAATGAAATAGGTTGAAAAGGTTTGATATCTCAAAAAATGCCTTTGTATCACACTAAACTTCTACCTTTCTCTATTTATAATCAATTTTTGAAAATTTGGAATCAAATGGGAATTAAGAATGTAGAGGACTCTTTCGAAGCTAGTAAATTTATTACTTTTCAATGAATGAAGGAAAAATGTAATTTTCCAAAAAGCTTTTTTTTGTTATCATCAGGTTAAGCCTTTTTTGACTGACAAGTTAGGTCATAATTTGATATTACCCAGGCAGAATGAATGTTAATTTTGATAGTAAAGGGGGTACAAATATGTTTGTTTCAGTGATGTATAGATTACTTCAAAAATGTGCTCCTAAATTAGGAGATTCACAAATCAAGATTAAGATGGGAGGTTGATTTAAATAGATGAAAATGACTGGAAGCAATTGTGTAAAGAAAATATGCCAAAAATTATTAATGTTAGGTATAGAATGATTCAATATAATTTTATACATCAACTATATTTAGCTTCTCTAAAATTAAAAAAGTTGAACCCTACATTGTCCGGTTTATGTTTTTGATGTGATCAGGAAGTTGGTTCCTTTTCTAAAGTAAAGCCTTTCAGGTTAGAGTTTAAAAGTTTTTGGAGAAAATATTAAGGGTTAAACTCCCAGAGGATCCAAGGTTATTTTTGTTGGGTAATATTAAAGTGGTTAGTTCTAAATTATGATTAACTATGTATCAAATTTAATTTTTACAAACTAGCTTTATCTGTTTCTAGGAAGTGCCTAGTCATTACTGGGAAATCAGAAATGGATTTCGGGATGGAGAAATGGCATGTTGAATTGTGTACATGTATTCCACTTGAGGAAATAACTATAATTTATATAATAAATATAATTTTTTTCTTGAAAATATGGATCCCATATTTACAGTATGTTGGTTTGAAGGTGTACGGTACTCTTGAAGACCCATCTCACTGATAATCCTTAACTCCATCATTGTTTGCAATAAGAATAATAATTCCTTTTGGCACCCTCGTAGTTTCTTTTTTTCTTCTTTTCTTTCTATATTTAGCTGAGTTGGGAGGGGATGCGAGGGATGAGGTTTTTTTAATATATATATACTTTATTTTTTATATACCTTTATTGAATATGTATGTATGGATGTGGTTTTAAAGTTCTTAAATAAAATGTTAAAAAAAAAAGAAAAGAGATGGGACACTTACACAGAGATGAGATCATGAGTCATGTGTTGGGACTTAAAGAAATAGGTTTCATTATTGATCAGGCTGTCATTTGATAAACACAAAGGCTTTGTATGAAATGGACAATTTTGCTGATTCTCCTTGTCAGGAAAATTATTGAACCACCATGATGATTGTAATGGTAATTTGATTGACCCATATCTGGATAAAGGAAGCAGGATCATTCCTGAATTTGGATTGTGACCATTTTGATGGTCATTTCTTCTGACCTGTGCCTGGGTTTTGGAACCATGGAGGAAGTAACACTTCACTTCCCCATACAAGGAAGAGGGGAGTTGCGACGACTTCTAGCTGGTGTCTACATGGTGGAGAGGCCAGTAGTCAAGAGCTTTCAATCATTTACTGCACATTCAGCTTATTTTCTTTAACCAAAGTGGCTTAAACTTTGTAACTTCATTATTTAATATGATTGCTTCTGAAAATGATGATGGCTAGAGGTGCCAAGGCAGCCAAAATTGGTAAAGAAAGAACAGTCCCTTTTTGATGTCAGATCTCACCTCAGACATGTTGAAAAGTAATCATGGGTGATAACAAAATAATTTACTGTGGTTATGAAAGAATGTCCTCAAGAGATTGATTCGAAGCTTGAAAAGGTTCTACAATCAATTTCAGTAAATGAAGATTGTCTGGATACTGTGGAGCTTGATTTGGTATCTGTTAATAACCAAAATGAAATGTTAGAATCTCATTGTGAAGAAATGGCTGAGAGCAAATTCAAGTTAACCTAGAGGGTGGTCAATTTAGAGAGCAGGAGCAGATGTCAAAACATTGAATTTTTGGCTTAAAGGGAGATTCTAAGAGAGGCCAGTTAACTGAAATTTTCCCTAAATTACTTATGGAGGTGTTTGCAAAAGAGTTCTTTTGTTACTGAGGTCATGCTTGATAGAGCACCCGAGAAAATCATCCATATTCATTAATTCTTCATTTTGATTATTTCCAAGAAAAGGAGCATGTTGTCAGTGAAGCCATCAAAACAAACATCTCAGCCATTTGGGACAAGAAATTATTTTTTGATGATTTTTGTCCTGAAATCGTGGAGGTGCAGAAAATATACAGAGATGTTATGGCTTCTCTTTACTACAAAGGACTCAGACCTGCTCTTCTGCACCCAGGTTGTCTGAGAATCATGATGGAAAATGGCTGCAAGATATTCTTGAACTTGGTGGAGGATGCTCGCAAAATTCTGGCTGACTGTTTGAAGTTCAAATCCAATATATCTGTTAATGCTCCGTGTCTGAAATTTTGTTTTATTCTGAAGGGTTTTGCCTTCTCTCTGGTGGGAGAAGTCTGAATGATATTTTTTTTCCTTTTGTTAATTGAAGGGTTAATTATGTGGGTGTTTTTTTAACTTTAATTTTGTTTATTTAGTTTATTCTTGATATTAGGCTGTACTAATTTTACTTTAGTAACTTAGATAGTTTTTGTCTCTTCTGACTATTCATTTACTAATACCTCAAGTGATATAATATAGGCATGTAGCTAGTCACACTGAGCTGACATCACAATGGTCCCAGTGGGAGGAGCCCACTGGGAGTGGTGCTGATCAGTTCTCGAAGAGTTCCAGTAAAGTTGATTGGTTGGTTCAACTCACTCACAGCTTCTGTGTGTGTTTTTTTTTTCTTTTCTTTTGTTTCTTTTCAGCACACAGAGGTAACCCTGACTGTCCAAAATAGCATTTTGGACTCCACAATCAATGACACATTTGCACAGAATGCTGAAGGTGCTGACCTTTTGGACCTCACAGCTGCTAGTTTGGTTCAAACAGGCTGAGGTCCAATTTCAGGTCAAGCAAATCAACACAGACTCCATAAGATATTACTACATGGTCAGTTCAATCAACCAGGAGACTTTTCAACTTTTTACATCAACCACCAGCATCTGACAGGTATGAGGCAATTAAGCTGCTCCTTATCCACACCTTTTGCCTTTCCCGCTCCACCTGGATGGCCTGGGTGACCGCACGCCGTCCGCCTTCATGAACGATATGCTGGTATTAATGGACGGAGACAGGCCCTGCTCAATCTTCAAACAGATACTTCTGATACAGATGCCGGAAGACAGGCAGACTTCAGCAACGATCGCGCAGACGACGACTTCAGTGACCCACACAGGTTGGCAGCACATGCAAATGTCCTGTAGCACACCAAGCAACAAGGCAGGGCATCTGTTGACAGTTTCTGCATCACAGCCAACGATTCATCTGTCTCCCACTCCACCGAGGATGCCAGTGACAGCAACACCAGGTTGAGACTGAAACTCGGACCAGTGGTGTTTCTACCATCAAAAATGGGGTTCTCGAGCCCACCACTGCTGTCCACCTTGCTCTCATCTGAGATATGCTGGGGCCAGCTGATGGCGACTGTTGGCTACTTAGACAGCCTCCTTTATCTACGGGTTCAGCAGTCAGGGTAGCATTTCCTCATGGACACAGGGGTGGAGGTCAGCATCTTGCCCCCCTTAAACTGGCATTGCCGCTGACAACAGCTTTAATTGGTTTAGGTGTTCCCCATAGGGAAACTCTTTGCTTTGTTGTGGTGTGTGTGAAGTCTTGTGCATCCGCAGTTATTCCTGTGACATCTGTAATTCAATTATCTTCTTCTGGACTCCAACACAGTCTTACCCAGCTCTCCAGATAGGTGGCATTGGAGTCATATATATCCTTGCCATTGTAGTGTGGGTCACTCTTGGAGGAGGAGGAACTTGAGCCCAAGGCTCCATCATTATAAAGCCCAACTTCTTCAGCTGTACTAAGTTGTTTAACAACTGCTTTCTTAGTCATTTGAATCTTCCCTTTCCTTAAAGTCATAGTATATCAATTTATGAATAAATTCCCAAAGTTTTTAAGTTAAAAAAAATTAAAATAAGTTTTGGTCAGTTTTTGATTAATTCTGCCGGGAGAGGTTTACTTCCACATCTCCAAGCTATGCCATCACAACATGCTCCCCCCTTTTTTTATCCTCTTCTTGCTGTGAACTGGTTGATAATATGATAATGAGATATCGTTTGAGAATATGGGCACAATTTGGAAAGTGTTTTGGATATCAGAGTTTTTCTCTTGTCAGCCCTATAGCATCTTTTTGAACCTTCTTTACTTGATACTATTTTTAAGGACTGGCATAGATTAGGTATAAAATGGATTAAAGGCCTTTTTGATCAAAACACTTTTGGTTCCTTTGAACAACTGGTGGTAAAATTTAACTTATCGAGCATACATCTTTTTAGATATTTTCAAGTTAGAAATTTTGTTCAAAGATCCCTGACTTCCCACAAATTCCTGAGGCAAATATTCTTGATCTACCTTTTGAATGATAGCTTTCTCATAATGGTTCAAGAGCAATTATTTATAACAATTTGCCGGACGTAAGAATTGCCTTGTTAGTTAAGATCAAGAATGATTGGGAAGAAGATTTGAATGTATCGTTTTGGGATTCTATTTGTAATCTGATTAATACAACCTCCTTTTGCACTTGGCATTGTTTGCTGCAATTTAAAGTGGTCCACAGAGTAGATATGTCTAATGTTGAATAATCTCAATTTTATTTAGTTTAGAATAATTTTTTTGGATACTTCATTGATTCACATGTTCTGGACTTGCCCTAGACGAGAAATCATTGGAAAGACGTCTTTCAAACTTTATCAGTGATCCTCATGGTCAAATGAGAACCTTGCCCTTTAATTGCTCTCCTCGAATCATTTCAAGAGGATGTTTTACTGACTCCAACTCAAAATGTAATTTTAACTTATACTTCATTGTTAGTCAGATCTGCAATTTGGATTAAATGGAAAGATAATGCTCCACCTACGCACACACAATGGTTAAGTGATGTAATGTCTTATCCAGGTCTAGAAGAAGATTAGATTTGCTATTAAAGATTCAAATTTTAACTTCCAAAAGATGTGGGGGCCAATTATGGACTAATAAAGAATTAGGGTGATTTGATGCTCTGATGCTGGTGTCATCTGATTCCTATATATCTTTTTTTAAACCTTTCTTAGTGGTCTCTGGGTTTTGATTTAGAAGGTTTTATCCTTTTTTTATTTTGTGATTTTCCTTTTTTCTTTTTTCTCTTTTTATTTTGATATAAAAGATAACAGTTTTATTCAACTGTGATTATGTAAACATTGATAAAATTATTATAGAAGGAGAAGAGAGGGAAAAGGAATTGTAAATCTTTTTCATTGTTATATCATATTTTATTGTTATGATTGTGCTCTGTGCTCTAGATGGTCTTATTATGACAATATTGTATATATTTTTTCTTTTTCAAATCTTGTAGCACATTGTATAATTGTACTGTTCATTTGTTTATATTGTAAAGCATCAATAAAATACTTTAAAAAGAAAGAAAGAAGTTGTGACAACCAATTTTTATGAAAGGACATTTCTCTGGAAATGTTTTTGGCATATCCCACCTCATTTGTTCAGGTACACAATCCTTTATCTGGAACCCTGTGTTCCGAATTTTGGAATTTTCCAGATTTTGGAAAGCCATGTTTAAGCCCAGCCAAAATGTGCTGCCACATCCACCCCTATCGCCTTCCAGTCACACTGCCATCTCCCCCTGTCATCTGCCCAACTCGCGCTGCCGGTCTGACCCCCTCACCTGCCCAACACGCACTGCCAGTCTGCCCCCTTGCCCACCTGATTCACGCTGTCAGTCTTCCCCCTCGCCCGCCCAACTTGCGCTGCTGGTCCCTTGCCCACCTGACTCGCACTACCGGTCTCTCCCCCTCACCCGCCCAACTCACACTGCCGTCTCTCTCCCCACCTGCTGGATTTTGGAGCTTTCCGGATTTTGGATGTCCAGATAAAGGATTGTGTACCTTTAATTACTTCTGAGCATCAGTTTAAAATCTGAGTTCAACACAGAATCTCTAAGAAATAACTTTGATTTAACTTTCCAGAATTGTGCCTAAGCACAATTTATGTAATGCTCACGCATGCGCATACACACACACACATACACACACACACACACACACACACACACACACACACACACACACACACGCACGCACGCACGCACGCACACACACACACACACACACACGTGCACACACACACACACACTCACACACACACACACACACACACACTCACACACACACACACACACACACACACACGCACACACACACACACACGCGCGCACAAATGTACATTCATGCTTAGGTAGTTTTAAGTAAGATTTTATATAATTACCAAATATTGATAAATGTATTGTTTTAAAATAACACTATCTTGTGAATTTCTCTTGCTGCTGTTGTGTGATGTAATAAATTGTGGGCTTGTCTGGGATGTAACCAAATTGAAGCTTATTGATTTATTGATTTTTGATTTGATTGGTTACTTCCTTTTTGAAAGCAAATTAAAAGGCTTGATGTGTGGAAAAATAGCAGGAATGGATATTGATGATATTTTGGGGACAGATCTGCAGAGGGTGAAAAAGTAGGAGCTGGAAATTCTGGTGGTAACACCATTGATAAAAATTGTGGTGGTAACGCCATTGATAAAAAAGGCAGAGATCAAGAGAGTTGAAGTTGACTACTATATAACAGAGGGGAAGTTTGAAGAGGAGACTAAAGACAATTTCTTGAGAGTAAATCCCTTGAGCAGCAGTCACCAGTGGAACAAACTGAATTAGAAAAACAGGTGAGCAGGAGATAGAACAATGGCAGTTTGAGGAAGCAGAGAGGAGAAGGCAGTTTGAGTTGGGAAAACATAGATTTGAAAAGGATGAAGCAAAGAAAAGAAGGAATCCAATGTCTGGTACCAGTGAGAGGTTTATGACCAGTAGGGAGGTGAGGTTAGTCCCACCATTTCATCAGGAGGAGATGGATAAATATTTCCAGCATTTTGAGGAAGTTTTCAGTGGCCTAAAGACCATTTGTCCCTCATGTTACAAAGTGTCATTAAAGGTAAAGCCCAGCTGAATTACTCTCCCCTTACAACCCAACAAGTTGAATTCAAATATTTTGTGTCGTAGGGGTTTGTTACAGTAAATGAAGGGTCACCACAAGTGACAGTTAAAATCCTTTAAGATACTGGGTCTGCCCAGTCACTTGTGTTGGACAGTGTTTTAGAATTTAGCAACAAGACTGCCATGGGTGAAATAAATTTGATTCGAGGTTTGGGGAGTGATCCAGAGTCAATATCTCTGCAGAAGATAATGTTGAAATCAGAATTAGTCAACAGGGATCCAATCAAGTTTACCAGTGGAGGGGGTTTCATTGTTATTAGAAAATGACCTTATAGGGGGTAAAATTGTCCCTGCAGTGAGGTTGAGAGCTAATCCAGTCATTGATGAGACAAAGACAGATTCTGATATTTATCCAGCCTGTGCAGTGATTCAAGTTAGGGCTAAGGACCTAGCCAGTGGACCGGGATCCATGATAGTCTGACACAGAACTCAGGCTGTAACGACCTGCCAAAGACTTTCTAACTTTCTTCATTGGAACAGAGTTTTGATGTTAAACTTGAGAGTAAGGATTTGTTGTTATTTTGTAAGGAGTTTAAAGAGAGGCAGAAGAGAGAACTCGATCTTACTGAAGTGAGAGATAAGGCTCTCTCTGCTAGTGAAATTAAGAAAGTGCTAGTTGGATATTATTTCAAGGAGGGTGTGCTGATGAAGAAGTGGAGACCACCTGATATCCCTGCCAGTGATGAATGGGCAGTTGTTCACTAGGCTGGAGTTCCTAAAGCCTACAGGGATGAAAATTTAGCTTTGGCCCAGACTATGCCCTTGGGTAGTCATGTTGGTGTATGGGAAACTATGACATTTTGCCAGACATGGCACATTTGTCAGGTTTTGGGTCAACCTAATCAGGTTCCCTCAGTGGCTCCATTACAATCCATTCTTGCTTTTGGTGAACCATTTTCAAAAGTTTATTAGGGAATTGGTTAGATCAGCAAAGTTACTGATCTCTTATATTTTCTTTGCTTTGTTTTTCAGTTTGGATGAGAAGTGCGATATCAGCCCACTGGCGGTGGTCAATGTGGCAGGCACCAAGAGATTTCTTTAGGCAGTCCTTGTACCTCTTCTTTGGTGCACCTCTGACACGATGGCCAGTGGAGAGCTCGCCATATAACATGATCTTGGGAAGGCGATGGTCCTCTATTCTGGAGACATGACCTACCCAGCGCAGTTGGATCTTCAACAGCGTGGATTCGATGCTGTCGGCCTCTGCCATCTCGAGTACTTCGACGTTAGGGATGAAGGCGCTCCAATGAATGTTGAGGATGGAGCGGAGACAACGCTGGTGGAAGCGTTCTAGGAGCCGTAGGTGATGCCGGTAGAGGACCCATGATTCGGAGCCGAACAGGAGCATGGATATGACAACGGCTCAGTATACGCTTATCTTTGTGAGGTTTTTCAGTTGGTTGTTTTTCCAGACTCTTTTGTGTAGTCTTCCAAAGGCACTATTTGCCTTGGCGAGTCTGTTGCCTATCTCGTTGTCGATCCTTGCATCTGAAGAAATGGTGCAGCCGAGATAGGTAAACTGGTTGACCGTTTTGAGTTTTGTGTGCCCGATGGAGATGTGGGGGGCTGTTAGTCATGGTGGGGAGCTGGCTGATGGAGGACCTCCATTTTCTTCAGGCTGACTTCCAGGCCAAACATTTTGGCAGTTTCCGCAAAACAGGACGTCAAGCACTGAAGAACTGGCTCTGAATGGGCAACTAAAGCGGCATCGTCTGCAAAGAGTAGTTCGCGGACAAGTTTCTCTTGTGTCTTGGTGTGAGCTTGCAGGCGCCTCAGATTGAAGAGACTGCCATCCGTGCGGTACCGGATGTAAATAGCGTCTTCATTGTTGAGGTCTTATTACTATGTAACAATTTACACACACAAAAGTAATAATCCTTTATCTATTAACTACGCAAGGCCACCATAATTAATAGAAGGCCGCAGGTAGCAGGATATGATGAAACA
The DNA here is from genome assembly GCF_036971445.1 of Narcine bancroftii. Classification (NCBI taxonomy): domain Eukaryota; kingdom Metazoa; phylum Chordata; class Chondrichthyes; order Torpediniformes; family Narcinidae; genus Narcine; species Narcine bancroftii. The sequence continues at coordinate 66,296,080 of NC_091477.1, read as the reverse complement.
CGTGGTTCGAAACAAGATTAAATTAATGGGTGGACAATAATGAAAATGATTATGGTGAGCCAAGGGATGACGTCCTGTTAAGGTATGGGGTTATGAATGATTGGGTGCAGAAATGTGATTGTCAGGACTATAATATGAAAAATGGGCAGTGTCTTATAGCGAGGCTTCGAATTCAGGGTTTGAGTTATCTCAGCCTTTACTTGCAAATAAAGGTTTAACTTTTCTGAAGAATTCCCTGCATTGCCTGACTCATATTTGGACATCAAAAAACCACAACAAAATTGGTGCTACAAGCACGGTCAGAAAGAGTCTCATCAGAAAAGAGGTGGCTGGTCAAGAGTGCTTCCCAAAACCTCAGGGATCTTCTCGGAATCAACAGATAAAGGGTGGCCACCCGCAAAAATGGTAAGCAGTTTTCACTTTAAATTTAGAGTAAAATCAAATGGGAACGGGAGGTCTCTGGGGACTCTGAAGTGCCAAATTAATGTCAGAGGATCTCTCTGATCCAAAGAATCTGCTGACAAATTGACCTAAAAGGAGGATCAGAGAATTGGTCATGAAAATGATGTGTAGTAATAAGGGATAGAATTTGATTAAAGGAAAAATTCCACGTGGTGTTAGTAAGTCCTCGTGGATAGCAAACGAGGTAAATAGTGGTCAGCAAGGATGAAGCATTCTGCAGATACCACCCTAAGTAAATAAGGGTCTGCACAATTGAAACATCCTGCAGATACCACCCTAGGCAAATATGGGTCTAGACGGACGAGGCATCATGCGGATATCAACCTAGGTAAATAGGGGTCTGCATGGATGAGACATCCTGCGGATATTGCCTTAGGTAAGTAGGGATCTGGGTAAATAGGGGACTGTACAGATGAGGCATTCTGCAGACACTGACCTAGGTAAATAGGGGTCTGCATGGACAGGACATCCTATGGATAACAAGGTACATAGGGGTCTGCATGGATGAGACATCCTGCGGTTACCACCCTAGGTTAATAGGGATCAACACAGATGATAAATCCTGCAGATACTGCCCTAGGTAAATACAGGACTAGACAGGTGAGGCATCATGTGGATATCACCCTAGGTAAATAAGGTTCTGAACGGATGAAGCATCCTGTGGTTACCGACCTTGGAAAATAGGGGTCTGCATGGAAGAAACATCCTGCAGATACCGCCCTAGGTAAATAGGGGTCTGCACAGAAGAAACATCCTCCAGATACCACCCTAGGTAAATAGGGGTCTGCACGGATGAGAGATCCTGTGGATACCCCCCTAGATAAATAGGGGACTACATGGACGAGGCATCCTGCGGAAACCCCCCTAGTTAAATAGGGGTCTGCACAGACGAGATATCCTGCAGACGCCACCCTATGTAACTAGGGGTCTGCATGGACTAGACATCCTGCAGATACTGCCTTAGGTAAATACAGGTCTAGATGGGTGAGGCATCATACGGATACCACGCTATGTTAATAGGGGTGTGCATGGACAAGACATCCTGTGGGTATCGCCCTAGGCAAATAGGGGTCTGAACAGATCGAACAGGTAACTTTAGATAAAATTTGGATCAATTAGACAAAGTGTTAGATAAAAAGTAGAAATAGCATTGAAAATAGCACAGTAACTGGAAAAAGTGGACTGGACAGAAATAAAGACCATGACTGGACTAAATGATGAAGTGAGTTGAACAAAATAACAGAATGAATAAAGCAACTGCAGTTAAATCTGAAAAATGCGAGTAAAGAACAGAAAAGCTGTCAACCCAGTGGCCAAGGGAAGACACCTTTGACAAAGAATGGAATGGAAGTACTGATCTAAAATTATTTGGTCTGAAGATAAATCTGAGATATGACAATGAAAGAGAGAGCAGGAGGTGGAGATACTGAAGCTTTTCAGGACAGGAGAGGGACTGGGGAAAGCATGCCAGGCAGTGAGGAGAACTACAGAAGAAAGTAAAATACTGGAGAAACAGCCTGGAACAGGAGGAGAATCAGGTAAAGAGTCCAACATTATGTGAAGTAAATGGAACTCAGTGTTCTTCTTATTCAACCTTGATATGGGATATAGAGGAGGGGGCTACAGGGGGTCTGATTTACTTTGCATGGAGAATAATGATGTAATCTTTTAGCTCAATTTGTTTTCTTGAGTGTATAAAAATTGATGCATCCCTTTGCTGAATAGAGACCTCCAGAGACGGCTTTCAAGGCTGAAAGCAGTAAGGGTTCTTTCAGGTTAACTTAGTGTCCAATAAAGAGTTAACTGGACCAGTTCTGTGTGCTGTGTTCTTTGCATCAGGAAGCGGCAGTTTCAATACATTTGGCAAACCAGCCAGGAGTCCAAGATTGAGGAACGCTTACTGGATGATGTCAGTGATCGGCTGAACTAGCATCTAAAGACTAAAGAATGAGCCCATGAGACACTTTCCTGGTTCTTCTCTTAAGGTGTCAGATCAATTGATCCTTCCCTCCCTATAGCATAACTTTGACGGATTCCATATGAACTATGAGTGTCACATCCCGAGCACACAGAGGATAAGGGCTTGAGGATTTGCCCAGTGAGGCAGTAAAAGGACAGTCCAACATAACATGTTGTCCTAGTTCTGACACCCTGTCTTAGACTGGTTGTTAAGAGGGGAAAATCCCCCATGCGAAGGTCAGGACCCTGAAGTGGGCACAGAGGAACAAAAGGACAACATGGAACAAGTATGTGATCAATTAGGAGTAAACACTCCTATGGGTAAAATGTTGGAAATGAATGATTTGGGGACCCTGGGCAGGCAATGTATCATTTCTGTCCAAAGTTTGGTAAAGATTAAGGGTAGAAATTTAAATTGGACAGTGAGTTGCGCAACTCAGAAAAAGGCAGGAATTGAACAGGAGTTTAGAGAATTAAAAAGGTAATGATGTATCAGAAATGGGCGTGGTTCTGTCCTGTCATTATCCAATTACACGGAAGAGGAAGAAGAATTTATAAAGGTAGTAATACAGACTGTAGACAAACAATAAATTTGGAAAAAAGAATAAGAGCTGGAGAGATATTGGGAGCCACAGGGAGGAACCTTTGGGGATCTCAGTTATATGTCTGGATTATTGCTTAATGATCAAATTAAAGTTAATCATGATTGGCAGCTGAAATTAAACTTTTCTCCATGTAAGATGTGTAATAAAAAATAAATTTAAAAAAGGACCAGACCAGCACCAACTACAGAATGTGAAATTGATTTAGATTTCAGATTAAGGATATGATAATTATGATTAGAATAGTAACACATTCTTTCTCAGGCATCAATTAGTTAACAAACAAAAGGTGAAGAAAGAAAGCCCCAGGGACCCAATGTCAGCCAAGCCTCCTTATTCTTGCAGAATGATGAGCATGAGGAATCAAGATTCATTGTGGGAAACACTACCTCCATATGTATCCTTGCAGCCACAATGACCAGACCTGTGTCTCACTAGTTACGATAAAGAAGAAGGTTTCTGACCTAGCTTTCATGTAAAATTGCTGATCATTTTGGAAAAAATAAACTTGAAAGTTTGTTTGTTGACAGTAGAAAGACTGTGCATAAGAGAGGAAGAACGGATTAAAGAGCTTGAACTGAAAGTTATCTGTAGTCATTTGAAACCTGCCTTCCAGAGAGCTTCAATCATGCAGCAATTTCACAAGTTGTTGGACTTTAAAAGTAACAATGAAGAAATGGTCTTCCACTTCTGTAGTAAGTATTTCTTGGTACTAACTTGTACAGAAGGAGTAAAAATGAATCACACAGAAGAAATAATAATTTTTTTTTTAAAAACTCCAACATTGTTTAAGACTAATTGAAACTGGTCGAATACCAATGACAACCTTGAAAAGCAGTGATCAACTTCAGGACAAGGATTAAAGAGAGAGAGCTGAGGTACCTTTGAAACCTAGAGTCAAATACATCCAACATTTAGGGGCAGCTCTCCTGATGTCTAATCCAATAGACAACTCAAGCACTTTTGAGCCACTATGAACCTTTCCCTTAGTGAATTCATCTGACCTTCTAGGATTGTATTACTGTTAAATCAATGGCCTTTTTAAAACTGTCTTGTGAAAAATACAGAAATGAAGTAATGAAGAGGGCTGGCTTCTATCATCTAGTTTGCCCAAGAATTTGAATTGTTTGCCCTTGTCAGAGCCTACATGATAGAGAAAGAAATATTTGTGCCCAAACCAGGTCTTTTTATCCCTTGGGAGTGCTTACGCAGATGTTACCACAAAAGCTGCTGTTATAAACAGTCCCTTCACCGATTGCTCAGAAAATGATGAACTGCTTGAATAGATCGGTCTTGCCTGATATGGAGGATGAAGCATAAGTTCAGGAGGACACCCTTACCATTTCATTAAACTCTGTAAACAGCAGGGGTGTGCCAGAATCAAATTATGAACCACCCCTGCCGGACAATTTCTGTTACAAATGCAATTTATTTCACTTGTATCACTTAATTATATATTATATATATGCAGTAATAATTGACTAAGGAGGAGGGCACATCACTAATCTGAGAAAATAGAACATTCCAAAAGGAAGGAATTATTATCTGCCGACAGCATGATCCTGGTGAAGAAGTTGAATGCTGACCATTTGAGTGTATATGTATTGATTTTATAGAATTAATTACATAACTATAAGCATTATCTTATTATTATTGATTTACGTGGGTCCTTAAAGAATAAATTGACTAAGTTGTCCGCAGGAACTAGGTTGAATTGGATAAAGGAATTGGGGTTCCATTACTCCCATTAACCCCAGGCAGCCAGAATAGTGGAATGTGCAAACGGAAAAAAAAAAACACTAGCCAAATTGTCTGAGGAAACAGGGCTAAAATTGGCTAAAAAGTGCTACCCCAGCATTGTTTTAAATGCAGATTACACTGCAGACTAAGTCAGGGCTATCTGCTGCAGAGATAGTCCATGGACAGTCAATACAGACATCTTGGGGAGCAAAGCCCGCATGGCCAGTAGGGATGGATTTATTATCATTAGGTGATGATATGAGCAAATATTTGAGAAATCAAACTAAAAAAATTTTGAGAGATGTGTTCACAGGTACAACAAATTGACCTTAAGGAGGCTGATCCAACAGATTGAACCACAGTGGTGAACATCCTAATGTCAAACCTAAGAATTAAGTTCTGGTAAAGAATTGGGATCGGAAGAAAATGGGAGCTCACTGGAAAGGACAATTCCAGGTCCCGGTAGTTACATTGAGTGCACTATTGCTTAAAGGACAGCCTCACTAGATACAGCAAACAGACTTAAGGAAAAAGGCCCAGCTAAGAAATTAAGACGTTTATTAGAACAGACTGAAAAAAAGAGAGGACCACCTACAAAGTGAGAACTTTATTGTTATGCTTCTTGTGCCCTGACATTTGAACTGAAGACTGGAGTCAAGACTGAAAAGAGGAATTTTTGGTGATAGCATAATACATCTTTATATGTATCTTACTGATATGTTGATAAGATGAATGTTTAAAGTACTAATCAGAAGTTAGGGCTATTGGCTAATGAATCAGTTAAGTGGTTTCTAGCAGCTAATGGATTGTGTATAGAAAGCTGGTCATACTTATATGATCAGATAGACAGTATGACTAGAGGGGTTGCCAGGGTACTCGCTTTGACAATTAATTAGCACAGCCAGCATATTTCTTAAATAACAGGTACCCCCTGTATTTTGATGGTCTGAGATGGGGATGTGGGATAGTAAAATTGAAAGATGGTTTGCCTTGTATAGAATTAAACTGCTGGGAACACGATTGTGAGAATAAGGAAGGACACTTCTCATGCACTTTTTAAGGAAGGAATGTTTGAATTTAACTCGAGGAATTCTGGTTTGTGGGGATGCTGGTGGGAAAAAAAACAAAGCAAAATATAAAGTAAAAATAGGAAAACCACACTCGAATATGTATTATATGTATATGAAGAGAGAGAACGAGAGAGAGAGAGAGAGAGAGAGAGAGAGAGAGAGAGAGAGAGAGAGAGAGAGAGAGAGAGAGAGAGAGAGAGAGAGAGACAGACAGACATTGGTACCACAAATGTACTGAGACCCCACTGCATGTTCTTAGTTAAAGAAAGGCTATCTAGTATCTAGTACAGGAAAGTCTCCCTGCCTTGCTTGCCATTGGGACGTTAGGACCACTTCTCATCCCATGCCTAGAAAACGCTAGTCAGAAGACGGATCATCGCTCGAGGAGAGACAAAGGAATTTGTTTGGACCATAACAATCCTGTTACCCTAGGATTTGACATTGGATGGAGAGTCATCAACTCCATATCCTTTGTGGTGGCTGTCAAGAATCACAATAATCTCATCTGTGGCTTAATGGCATTGGGCAATGAGATAGTGGCAGGGTTGGAGGCTGCTAATTGAGAATTGGTAATATCGAGGCTTTTCTCATAACCAATCAGATATGCGGTGGATTATCAGTTTGCACCCCAGGGTGGGGTATACTCGATTAGTGACAGATAAATCCTTCAATATCTCTAAGGCAATATAAGATACACATTATCAGTTAGGAAGTTTTAGACAGGGGCAAAGGGGCAGAATAAATGGCTTGCTTGGCTAACCTGAATATTTGGAGGGTCATTGGGGGGGTGGGGGGGAGGGTCGGTCATATATCTTACATCCAATTATGATATTAGCTCATTAAAAATTACAAACCAGAAAATAAATCTATCGGGAATGTAGTATTAGAGTGAATTAAAACACAAAATGGAAGCCTGAATAAGGGTACAGATTGGTACGAGTGGTAGGACCTTCATAACGCACCAACAGATGGCTTTGGAATGCAGGCAGTGCAGTTAAAGAAATACATTTTGGGGATAACGACTGTGGTTTAATCTGACCTTTTGTGTGTGGCTCTGTCTTCTCTCTCTCTATGTGAGACCGTTTAGGTCCCAAAGGGGAGATATATGGAAAATAAACCACATGAACAACCATCATTCCTATGTAACAATTTACACACACAGTAATAATCCAGTATGTATTTACTACACAGGGCTACAGTAATGAATAGAAGACACCAGGTGGCAGGATATGATTAAACATGTGGTTCGAAACATGATTAGATTAATGGGTGGAGAATAATGAAAATGACTGTGGGATGATGTCCTGTTAAGGTATGAGGTTATAAATGATTGGGTGCAGAAATGTGATGTAGTCAGGACTATAATATAAAAAAGGGCACTGTCTCATAGCAACAGGCCTTTGAGTTGATTCAGTTTTTGTTCGCAAATAAAGGCTTAAACTTTTCTGAAGAATTCTCTGCATTTCTTGACTCATTTTTGAACATCAAAAAACCACAATGAAGAATGGTGCTCCATTCTATCCTTGATTAATGATTCCTCATTTGGTGCAAGACCTGCTTATTACAATTTAAGGTAGTGCACAGAACTCATACGTCCCACCTTAAATTATCTTGTTTTTATGCATATATTGGTCCACTATGTGGATAGTGTAACATTTTTGAAATTTCTCTGATCCATATGTTTTGTGAGTGCCCATATTTAGAGAGATTTTGGAAAGACATTTTCGAAACTTAATTAATGATTTTTAAGGTCAAAATAGAATCTTGTCCGTTAATTGCTTTGTTTGGTTTTTCACGTGAGCCAGATACATCTCTGTCTGCAACTCAGGAGAAAGTTTTAGCCTTTACCACGCTAATAGCCAGACAAGCAATTTTATTGATGTGGAAAGATGACTCTTCACCTACCCATACACAGTGATTACAAGATGTAATGTCCTATGTAAGCATGGATAAAATTAGAAACAACATTAAAGACAGAAAGTTTCAATTTGTAAGGATGTGGGGCTCATTCATAAAATCAAGTACTTGTGGCAGCACACATCTTCATGGCAAACCGGCCCCACTTGTATTGCCACGTGGCGGGGCAGCCATGGGGAAATGGCATCATCAGATGTTTATCTCTGACTCCAGCCTCCCTTCCAGCGCGCACCCTGGGCAGTGATTATGATGACACAAGGTACCAGGTGACTGAGCTCATGCTGCCCTTAATTTGCTGAATTTGAATAAAAACTGTCATTAACGACCCTCAACATGGTGGCTGTGTTTCTTCCACTGCTCATACCACCACACCCCGACAAGCCCAGACATTTATCTGGACTCAAAACATCATGGATTCAGCAAAGGTTAATGCTGTCTCCATCAAGCTTCCACCCTTTTGATGCCAGTGACCGAGAATGTGGTTTGGGCAGGGGGAAGCACAATTTCAACTCCTCAACATATCCTCAGACGCCACAATGTTCTATCATGTCATGAGCGCTCTGGACCAAGATACGGCAGTGAGGGTGGATGACATCATCCACAGCCCCCAGGCTAAGTGGCAAGTACACCGCCCTCAAACACCTGCTGCTTGGAACTTTTGGGCTAATTCCCCAGCAACGGGCTTCCAGGCTCCTTCACCTAGATGGGCTTGGGGACCGGAGTCCGTTGGCGCTGATGGATGAAATGCTGGCCCTGGTGGAAGACCACAAGCCTTGTTTTCTCTTCCGCCAGATATTCCTGGAACAGATGCCGGAGGACATCCAGCTGCTCCTCACAGATGAAGACCTTGAACTCGAGGAAAGCAGCAGCCCATGCGGATGGCCTCTGGTGCACGAAGAGGGAGAACAAGGCAGCCCTCAAGCAGGTGGCACAACCAGGAGCCAACCAGCTGCAAGCTGCTCCCAAGATCAAGCCAGAGGTGGGCCAGTCGACCTAATATTTCTACCACCAGCACTGGGGAGTGCAAGCCCATAAGTGCCACCAGCCCTGCAGGTTTCACAGAAACGACCAGGCCAGCCGCCGTTAATGGCTGCGACGGCTGGCCACACCAACAGCCTCCTTCATGTGACGGACAGATCCACCAGCCGCTGATTCCTGGTGGACACGGGCTGAGCTCAGCATCCTTCCTCCCACAGCATTAGAGACTTGCACCCGTTTTTGAGGTCCAACCCTGCAGGCGGCCAACGGATCCACCATTAGTACCTACGGCACCTGCAGGGCACAGATCCAGATTGGGAAGGAGAAGTTCCACTGGAGGTTTGTCCTAGCCTCCATGGTCACCGTGCTGTTAGGGGCCGACTTCCTCAGAGCTCCCGGCCTACTGGTTGACATGAAGGGCAAAAGGCTAGTCAATGCCTGAACATTCCATTCCACCCAACTGGACACAGCACAAGCCCACAGGCCTGAGATCACTGCCATAGCTGCCACCAGGGATGTTCAATGGGATCTTCCATGAATTTCCCACCATGTTAGACCCTCAGTTCAATGCAGCCCTGTCCCAGCATGGGGTCTTCCACCACATCGACACACAGGGCCCCCCACTGCACTCTAGACCCAGACAGCTGCCACCCAAGAAGCTTCAGCAAGCAAAGGAAAAGTTCTCCAGGCTCCAGGAATTGGAAATCATCTGGCACTCGGACAGCGGCTGGGCATCATTGCTCCATATGGTCCTGAAATCGTCCGGGGGCTGAAGACCGTGCAGGGACTACCGTCAGCTGAACAATGCAACCACCTCAGACATGTACCCGGTGCCCCACATACAGGACTTCTCTGCCAACCTCCATGGTGCACGGGTCTTCTCCAAAGTGTACCTTGTACGGGGATACCATCAGATCCCGGTGCATCCAGACGACATTGGTAAGATGGCCATTATCACCCCTTTTGGACTCTTTGAGTTCCTGCATATGCCCTTCGGTCTAAAGAACGCAGTCCAAATGTTCCAGCGCCTCATAGACGTGGTTGGAAAAGACCTGGACTTTGTGTTCATTTACCTGGAAGATATTCTCATTGCCAGTCACAACCGCGACGAACACAAAGCCCATCTCCGCACACTCTTTGCCCAGCTGGCAGACTTCAGGCTCACGGTCAATGAGGCCAAATGCCAGTTAGGCAAGGAGTCCATCCAGTTTCTGGGACACACCATTTTGGCAGCTGGGGCCATGCCGGCACCGGAGAAGTTCGCGGCTGTTCAAAGATTCTCCAAATCCTCCACCCTGAAAGGCCTCCAAGAGTTCACGGAGATGGTGATCTTTTACCATCGTTTCATCCCCGGAGCCTTGCACACCATGCGCCCATTGTTCGCACTCATGGCCTCCAAAGAAAAGACTTTATCATGGTCAGAGGCGGACAGGGCTTTCATCGTGATAAAGGAGGCTCTGACCAGCGCCATGATGCTGGTGCAACCACGGCCGGAGGCGCACATGACGCTCTCCGTTGACGCCTCAGCTACAGCAGTGGGGGTGTTCTGGAACAGTGACTTGATGGACAATGGCACCACTGGCCTTTTTCAGCAAGCAGCTGCTCCGGCAAGAGCTCAAATACAGCGCCTTCAACTGGGATCTCCTGGCACTGTATTTGGCCATCCGCCATTTCCACTACTTCCTTGAGGGCAGGCCGTTCACAACCTTCATGGATCACAAGCCCCTCACTCCAGGACTGGTGATGGCCAAGGATCCATGGTCCACCAGACAGCAGCGCCACCTCTCGTACGTGTCTGAGTTCACGTCCAACATCTGACACAGGGCCAGAAAGGACAATGTAGTGTTGGATGTGCTCTCCCATCCAGTCATCGACACTCTCGTGCCCGGCCTGGATTACGAAGAACTGGCTCAGGAACAGTGGAACAACGCGGAGACACAGGCCAGGATGTCCGGGTGCCCAGCAGCCCAGACACATTGGTCTGCGATGTCTCAACAAGCACTCCACGCCTGGTGGTCCCGCTGCAATGGAGGACAAAGGTCTTTAGTATGATCCACTCCTTTAATCCGATCTTGCTCAACCAGCAGTAAAGACAACCGTGCGGTTGGTCGGGGAGTGGTTTGTGTGGCACGGGCTGTAGAAGGAGGTGGCGGAACTGGCCAGGAACTGTACCAGGTCCCAGATCTCCAAGGTCTGGTGACACACACGAGCCCCCATCCAGAACATTGACCCGGTGGTTCAAAGATTCAAACACATCCACGTTGATGTCGTTGGGCCCCTGCCGGTGTCCATGGAGGCCCGTTACCTCCTCACAGTGGTGGATTGGGCCACAAGGTGGCAGGAGGCTGTCCCAATTAAGGAGGCCTCCGCAGAGACATGCACCAGGACTCTGGTCAGCCAATGGATCGCCCATTTCAGAGTCCCGGTGCACATCACTAGCGGCAGAGGGGTGCAGTTCACGACTTCCCTGTGGACTCAGATGGTGAAGCTCCTGGGGGGGTCAAGCTCCACCACACCACAGGATACCACCCACAGTCCAACAGGTTGATGGAGAGATTCTACAGGCATTGCTTATGACCAGTCTACCCTGGGTTCTCCTCAGAATTAGGGCAGCACCCAAGAAAACCTGCAGGCTTCAGCAGTGGAGATGGTCTATGGCACACTGCTTTCCCTGCCGGGTGAGTTTTTCGGCCCACATCCTGACACCACAGCCACTGACAAAAATCTGCTGGCGAACCTATGCAGGCGACTAGCCTCCCTAGCTCCCCCACCACTGGCACCCGGCTGTTTCATCTCCCCAAAGACCTTGACTTGGCCCAGTTTGTTTTCATGTGGAGGGGACCACAAGGTGCATCGCTACAGTGACCGTACGAGGGGCCATGCAAAGTTTTGCACCAGTCCTGTGGAACCTTCACCTTCACCTTGGGCATTGGGGGGAGAGAGGAACTTTTTAATGCAGACTGCCTGAAGGTGGCCCATCTGGTCTTATCACAGCCGGTGCAGATGGCCGCACCCAAACGCCGGGGCCGTTGCCAAAACAACAGAACGCGTAGCCAGTTCTGGGGTTGGGTTGTGTTGTGGCGCACATCTAATGGTGAACCGGCTCCGCTTGTATCGCCACATGGCGGGGCAGCCATGGGGAAATGGTGTTGTCAGAGGTTTCTCTCTGACTCCAGCATCCCTTCCAGCATGCAGCCTGGGCAGCGATTAGGATGTCACCATGCACCAGGTGACTGAGCTCATGCTGCCCTTATAGGAGCTTGCTAAATATGAATAAAATCAGTCGTTAATGACCCTCAACATGGTGGCTGTGTTTCTTCCACAGCTCACACTGCCACATAGTATCATGGTTGGAAGAATAAAGAATTTTGAATATTCTGGAGATTCTCTGTCCAATGTCTGGAGGTTGCTATCCAATCCATAATTTCCCAATTCTTTGACAAAGGGAACCTTGATTAGAGGGAGGGGTTCGATTATATTTTGTTTTTAGGTTTTTTTTTCTTTTTATCAATTTTTATTTGGATTGATTTGGCAAATATGGGTTTAACATGGATATCATAGATTAATTCAATTACTTGCTTCTCATGTGGATTAAGGAAACTGTCTAATGCAACCTCATCCTTTTTTTGCATTTGTATGTTTATGAGATGACTTGTTAAGTGTTTCCTTAAAATTTAGTTTGTAAGTTTACATACTAAATTTTAAAAAGTTAAAGAAACATCTGAAGATAAAGGAGGATGAGGTGCTTGCTGCCTTATAGCAAATAAGGTAGATAAATTACACAGGCCAGATGTGATATTCCCTCAGATCTTAAGAGAGATTAGTGTAGAAATTTCAGAGACTCTGGAATTAGAGGGTAGATCATGTCCTGTTGTTTAAAAAAGGCCCCAAAATAAACCAGGTAATTATAGGCTGGTGAACCTGGTGTCAGTAGCAGGTAAATTATTGGAGGGAGTTCTGAGAGACAAGATATATAGGTATTTGGACAGTCATGAGCTGATTAAGGATAGTCATTAAGGACAGTCAGCATGGCTTTGTGTTTAACAAAACTTGTCAAGTTTTTCGAGGAGGTTACAGAGAAGGCAGGTGAAGGAAAGGCTGTGGATGTTGTCTACATAGTCTTTATCGTCATAAGCTTCTGAGCTAACTTCTCACATGGGAGGTTAGTTCAGAAGCTTATGACACTAGGTGTCCTTGCACAGGTTGTAAACTGGATTCATAATTGGCTGTGTGGGAGAAAACAGGAAATGGTAGTCTTAAAAAAGCAGCCTCTATCCACAAAGAACCCCCACCAGCCAGACCCTGCCCTCTTCACTCTGCTACCATTGAGCCTAAAAATGATCACTCAGGGCTTCTTCCCCTAAGCCATTAGATTCTGAATAATCAATGAATCAAAAACACTGCCTTACTTTTCATGCATTATTATTTTTACTTTTTATAGTAATGTTGTTAGATGGTTATAATATGAACGTCTGCTCTTTGATGCTGCCACAAACACCGAATTTTATGACTTGCTCATGACAATAAATCCTGATTCTGATTCTAACTTTGATGCCCTTAAGATAAAACATATTCCCTAATTAAGAACAATATTACAATGTGATCAGAAAGAAAATGTGTGAAAAATCATTTTTGCCTGCTTCAGTTAAAAGATGCTAATGGGCCTGTTCTGTGTCTGACAAGGTGTCAAAGCAGTTTGAATTTCAAGATTTTCATGCTCCCGATTGAACTGTAAATTTATTTTCCAATAATTTTATTTATTTGATCAAGTAATTGTTACCTAGTTACATGATAATAAAGTATTAACAAATCCCATACAGTAATAAAGATGGTGATAAGACACATTGAAAAGAAAAATCACCTAAAAGAATCATTATACTTATTGTCAAAACGTAAACAGTCCACTACCTAATAATAAAGGGAAGGTCATTAATGGGGTCAACAAAAATCAAAAGTAAACTATCCTTACAAATTTTGAAAATAGTTAACAAATGAAGCCAATAAGGAAATAAAATTAAGATTCATTTCAGTGGTGGAGCATCTAATTTTGTCCAAAGTTAGACATGCCGTCATACCGGACAACCAATGAGTGTGAGTAGGAGGGAGGGACAGCATCTTTCCATCTCATTAAAATGGCCCTTCCAGTGATAATGGAGGTGAGGTCAATGATGTGGGATTGTGAAGCCATCAATATCAGATCCATTGGCCCATTTACTCCAAAGAGAGTAAGAAAAGGATTTCGAGACAAAGTAATGCAAAGAACTAAAGACAAGGTATGGAATCCCCTTCCCAAAAATTGGAAAGAGAAGGATATAACAGAACATATAATAGAGTGAACCTTCTTCAGTTAGACATTTATTACAGTTAGAAGAGTGATTGGAATATAATTTGTCCAATTGGACATTGGAATAGTGGGCCTGGTGTGCATCCTTAAGTTGTAATAATGAGTGTTGAGCAGAAAGAGAGGATTAATGCTCTCATTTCAGAATTGAATTCCATGTCGTTTCAGAAAGTGGCTACTGAAAATCCTGTTCCCAAATGTTTTTAATTCTGTCCAGGAAACTGTCCCTAGATCATAAAGGACTGATAACATCTGTTTATGATCAGGTTTATATCTCCCCTATCATATTAGGTTCCAGATCTTGAGAGAGCTTCAAAATTAAAGAATTCTGGAAGCTCCTAACCTGTAAATAACAAAGTGATGTTTAGGTATTAAAAGTTTGGTGGATAATTGTTCAAAGGAAGCAAGATTTTGGTCAATAAAAAAAATCCAAAAAAGATTGAAGATCTGAAATTGACCTTTGATGTTATCTTGAACCAAAGGTAAAAAGATGTTTGTTTTGAACTCTTCTTGCTCTTTAATCTCCACTATTCTTTTTAAAATAGTTCAATATCAATTTAACTATCTAGGTATTGTAGCTATCCATGGCTACAAAATTTCATTTGTTTAAAGAAAACTTTCTTTCCTTAATGAATCATGTCACTAAGTCCTTAGCACAGTTTCTCCTCGTTCAATGACATTAATTGGACGCATCAATATTATCAAGATTAATATCTTACCTAAATCTTTCTACATTTTTCAAGTTGCACTGGTCTTATGGAAAAATAAGTTCCCCTGTCTTAAAAAAAATTCCTTTAAAATATTATAAAGAATGGGAGTTTAGCATTACCCAGCTTTAGGTTTTGTTACTGGGCAGCCAATATTAGATATGTTAATTTTGGTTCCATCATCAGGACATCTCGGTGCTTTAAGATGGATTAATTTTGAAATTAAATCTACGAAAAAGTATTCTCTTTTTTCAATGCTTGGAGCACCTTTACCTTTTACGGCTTCCAAAATAACTGATAATATACATTGAGAAATTGGTTTCAATTCAGGAAACATTCCTGGTACCATAGATTCTTATTATAACCATATAACCATATAACCACTTACAGCACAGAACAGGCCAGTTCGGCCCTACTAGTCCATGCCATAGCAAATCCCACCCTCCTTGTCCAACTGACCAGCACCTGGTCCATACCCCTCTAGTCCCCTCCTATCCATGTAACGATCCAGTCTTTCCTTAAATGTAACCAATGATCCCACCTCGACCACGTCTGCTGGAAGCTCATTCCACATCCCCACCACCCTCTGCGTAAAGAAATTTCCCCTCATGTTCCCCTTATAATTTTCCCCCTTCAATCTTAAACCATGTCCTCTAGTTTGAATCTCCCCCTTTCTTAATTGAAAAAGCCTATCCACATTTACTCTGTCTGTCCCTTTTAAAATCTTAAACACCTCTATCAAGTCCCCTCTCAATCTTCTACGCTCCAGAGAAAAAAGTCCCAGTCTGCACAACCTTTCCCTGTAACTCAGACCCTGAAATCCTGTCAACATTCTCGTGAACCTTCTCTGCACTCTCTCTATTTTGTTTATATCTTTCCTATAATTTGGTGACCAAAACTGTACACAGTACTCCAAATTTGGCCTCACCAATGCCTTGTACAATTTCATCATAACCTCCCTACTCTTGAATTCAATACTCCGATTTATGAAGGCCAACATTCCAAATGCCTTCTTCACCACACCATCTAGCTGAGTATCAGCCTTGAGGGTACTATTTTCCATAACTCCTAAATCCCTTTGTTGCTCTGCACTCCTCAGTTGTCTACCATTCAATGTATATGACCTATTTAAATTTGCCTTTCCAAAATGCAGCACCTCACATTTCTCTGTATTAAATTCCATCAGCCATTTATCACCTCCAGCCTTCCTAAATCACCTTTTAATCTACAGTAATCTACCTCCCTGTCCACAACACCACCAATCTTTGTGTCATCCGCAAACTTGCTTATCCAATTCTCTACCCCTACATCCAGATCATTAATATATATAACAAATAATAGTGGACCCAGGACCGAACCCTGAGGAACTCCACTAGTCACCGGCCTCCAATTGGACAAACAATTGTCTACCACTACTCTCTGACACCTTCCATCCAACTACTGCTGAATCCATTTCACTACCTCCTTATTTATACCTAATGCCTCCACCTTTTTTCTTAACCTCCTGTGGGGAACTTTGTCAAAAGCTTTACTAAAATCTAAATAGACAACATCCACAGCTTTCCCTTCATCAACCTTTTTTGTAACCCCCTCGAAGAACTCAATCAGGTTTGTCAAGCATGATCTACCCCTGACAAAACCATGCTGATTACTCCCTATCAATCCTTGTACGTCCAAAAATTTGTAAATAGCATCCCTCAGAACACTTTCCATCAACTTGCCCACCACAGACGTCAGACTTACAGGCCTATAATTCCCAGGTTTGCATTTGGACCCTTTCTTAAACAGAGGAACCACATGCGCCACCCTCCAATCCTTTGGTACCACCCCCGTGGCCAGTGACGTCCTAAATATCTCTGTTAATGGCCCCACTAACTGTCCACTAGCCTCCCTGAGTGTCCTAGGGAATATTTTGTCCGGTCCAGGAGATTTATCCACCTTTATCTTTTTTAACACAGCCATCACTACTTCCACGGTTATCCTTATATGCTTCATGACCTCCCCACTATTAATTAGTCCTATTTTAGGTATTCATCTGCAATTTAATTTTGTTTAATTTTTGTTTTAAAAATCAATTTAAATTTCTTAATTTATATTTAAATTTAGACATATAGCACATTAACAGATCATTTCGGCCCATGAGTCCATGCTGCCCAATTTACACCCTATTAGCCTACACACCTGGTATTTTTGAATAGTGGGAGGAAACCAGAACCCCCGGGGAAGACTCACACAAACTCATGCAGAAGGTACAAACACCTCACAGACATCGCAGGTCATGATCACTACCACAGTAACAGTATTGCACAAACCATTACATTAACCTTACCGTAATATAACAGTCATGGGGAAGGAAATATGTAAATTAGAAAGTCAATGCTATAATTTAGGGAAGATAATTTGCAATGTTGATTTTTATGTTATATACTTCCCGACTGTCAGTACCTGCAATTCAGGATAGATGTGGTGTGATGATACACCACTCTATACTGTTACTTGGTTACTGGCGCTGCATGGTCCATATATATGGCTGGCCCACCTTTCCTCAGTGACTCCACCTCCTGGAATCCCCTTATAAAGGCAGTTAAGCCAAATCCCTTCCTCATTACAAAGTCCTGGGATTGGGCCACATTACGAGCATGTTTCAAGTCTTATTGTATTAAAATCCTCTCATCCTGCCACTTCAGGCATTTGGTATTATTGATAGTGATTCAAATTTTAATGTTGTGACAGATTATGTTGTATTTTATATTATATATAGATATGTTTTGAAGCAGATAAATTGTGGCAGGATTTTTTTAGTGTAGATCACATGCAAACACTTCAAAACAGATCTCATTTAAAATGCTGGATTGCCTGAGCGTGGATTTCAAGGGCCCCCTGCCTAGATATGACCTGTACTTCCTCAACATTGTTGATGAGTCCACCCGTTTCCCCTTCGCCATCCCCTGCCCAGATATGACCATGGCCACTGTTAAAAAAGCACTACACAGCATTTTTGCCCTATTCGGGTACCCAAGCTACATCCACAGTGATCGGCGTCTGCTTATATGAGCAACAAGCTGCGACAGTACCCGTCGGCATGGAGCATCACCACCAGCAGGACCACGAGCTATAACCCCTGGGGAATGGCCAGGTGGAGCGGAAGAATGTTAAAATATGGAAGGCAGTCCTTCTATCATTAAACTCCAGGGGTCTACCCATATCCCAGTGGTAGGAACTCTCCCCGATACCATCCATGCACTCAGATCCCTCCTAGGTACTGGCACCAAGACTGTTTCCCTTTCCCAGGAAATCAGCATCAGGGACAATGCTATCTGCCTGGCTGATGTCACCGAGCCCAGTCCTGCTCAGGAGGCATGTACGCAGCCACAAGACCAACCCACTAGTAGAGGAGGTCTACCTCCTCCACGTCAACCACCAGTGGTGTACCCGAACGGATGCGAGGACACAGTTACTCTTCAGGATGTGGCCTGCGCAGAAGACCCCGAGATCACCTCTAACGCAGCATCACCCCCACACCAACTGATTCCCCTAACCCCACCCCTGGGCACCCTACCCAAACCCAAGCATCAGCTGCTATAACAATTATGGTGGGGGAGAACAAAGGGAATGTCAGAGATGGGGGAACAAAGGGAAGGTCATTGATTGGGGGAACAAAGAGAAGGTCAGTGATGGGGGATGTAGGTACTGGTATGTGCCCAGAGAACCCCAAAACCCAGCAGAAGAATTGAACATATATAAAGTTCATCATGCTTTGATGCATGAAAAATAAATGGTTACTGCTCAGGAAGGTTCTTGTCAGTTTTCAGAGAGAGATTTGTTGTTCCAGGACATACTCAACTGATGTACTTCCATCAGCTACTCCAGAGTCTTGCTGACGAAACTTGCCCTTTCAGGGTTCTCCAGATGATAACTTCTTTTTTTCAGATCACCACATAGTTCCTTCTTGTTTCACTTATTCCAAGTGAAATATTAGACAGCCAGTCCTCTCCTCTTCCATGAACCACGAGGGCTTTGACCAAGCCATATTCCAAAATAGAGGCCATTCTATAAGCTTTCCAGTTTGTCCTGTTGCAGTCCCAGTTGCTGTCTGCTGCTGTAACTCTGTACATGTGATCTCTATCTCTGTCTGTCTCTGTTCTTCTCTCTCTCTCTCTCTCTCTCTTTCTCTCTCTCTCTCTCTCTCTCTCTCTCTCTCTCTCTCTCTGAGAGGAAGCCTATTTGACTCTCTCTGATTGCAAAACCACGTGACCCTCTTAGAACAGCAAGTTCTCTTCCAGTCATAGTGACTCAGATATGCTCTTTCCTCTGTGCTTTTTGTAAACAACAATCCATTAGTGAAGTCTCTTGAGCACTCTTCAAAGCTCTGGAGCAGATACATCTACCATGGGGCAGAGCTCCAGTATTTTAAATAAGATCTGTTTTAAAGTGTCTTTATGTGACCTACTCTAATAAACCTTTCCCAATTTCCTCCCAAAAACGTTTCCATATATATATATAGAAATAGATATATATCTATATATCTATCTATATATAGATAGATATATATACTCTGTCACAGGGAAAATGTATAACTCCAAAGCTATGTATAAATTTGCCAATGGTACCACAGTTGTTGGGAGAATCACACACAGCAATGAGGAAGCATACAGGAGGGAGATTGATCAGCTTGTTGTATGCTGTAACGACAACAATCTTGTGCTCAGTGTCAGAAAAACCAAGGAGATGATTGTGCACTTCAGGATGAAGTCAGGGGAACATGACCCAGTCCTCATCGAGGGCTCAGTAGTGGAGAGGGTCAAGAACTTCAAGTTTCTGGATGTCATCATCTCCGAGGATTTGTCCTGGAGCCTGCACGTTGATGCAATCTCAAAGAAGGCTCACCAGCGGTTATACCTTTTGAGGTGTCTGACGAGATTCAGTTTGTCATCAAAGACTCTCGTAAACTTTTACAGGTGTACCGTGGAGAGCATTCAGGCTGGTTTCATCACTGCCAAATACAGAGGCACCAACTCTCAGGAGAAATATAAATTCCAGAGGATTGTTAATTCGTCCTGGGACATCACAGGCACCAGAATTCATTCCATCGGGAACATCTACATGAGGGGGTGTCAGCAGCCTCTATCCTAAAAGACCCCTACCACCCTGGCCATGCCCTCCTCACTCAGCTCCCATTGGGGAAAAGTTCAGGAGCTAGAAGACGAGCTCTTCTAGGGAGCTCACAAGGACAGCTTCTTCCCCGCTGCCATCAGATTCCTGAATGATCAAATGATCAAAGAACCAATGACACGGCCTCACTTTTCCTGCCCTATTATTGTTATTATTATTTTATTTTATTTTTTATAATAATGTTGTAAAATGGTTACATGTTTGCACGAAAATGCTGCTGCCCAACACAGAATTTCACGACATGTTCATGACAATAAATCTTGATTCTGATTCTGATGTGGGGGTTTGGGTGGTCAGAGAAAAGTAATGAAGACTTGGAATTTAGAAAGAAATAGGAAAACACTGAATGTAGTGAAAGGGGAAGTGATTTGCAGTCCAGGGCAACATTGAGAGCGAGTCGCTGCTATCACCGTGAGCGGTCAAGGCGATATATGGATATTTGTGAATCCTGAGTGAATTTAACAATTTCAGATCATGAAGTTTTCCTACTTGTATCAGTTCTGGCCAATAAAGGGTCATGGAGTCACACAGCAGGAACAGACATTTCAGTCCAACGAGTCAACAGCCACTATCATGCACCATTTACATATCTAATACTTTATTCTCCACACACTTGCCCATCAATATTCCCAGATTCCGCAACTCACATACACACTTGGGATCATTTATACGGCCAAATTACCCAACATTCAGCATGTTTTTGTGAATCTTGAAGAAACTGGAGGAAACCAACACTGCTACAGGGATGACATGCAGACTCCACATAGACAGTACCTGATGTCACTTCATTGGCACTGTGAGGCAGTGTTTCTAATGACTGTGCCAATGTGGGGTCTCAACTTCTCCCTCCACAGATGCCGTTTGACCTCTTGGGCATTTGTAGTCAGTGCTGTTTATTCTCTCTCTCTCCCCTTTCCTCCGATACACTCCCTCTCCTCATCCTTATTCATCTCCTCCTATTTTCACCTCAACTGCAGTTAACAAGCCCTCACCATTGGACCCATTTGTGTAGTTGGTCTCCCTCAGTGTGAGTCTGATCACAGACACTCCGTGTCCTCCAAACTCCTCCATATTCTTTGAATTTCAAACATCTCAAAATTACATCATTTCCTCATTCTAATTGACGTTATTTGCCTGAAACATCAACTCTGTTACCTCCCTCCACAGATAAAATTCAACTAGACAAACACCTCTCATGTAAAATCCATACATAGGGTCATCAAATGTTCGCTTTTGGATGAGGGCAGGTAAGAAATGGAGGTTGTTCTGTAAAGCGGGATCTATTGGATCAAGTGGCACCACAGATCAGTGAAAATAGAAAATATTTCACGAAAAGGATTACCATTCAGTTTGGCGTCCATGAGAAAGTTAGACCTTTCATTCTGTGACCATAATTGGCCCTTCATACTGTCAGCTCACGAGTTAGAAGAAGGAAATGTATTTACTTTTCATGGAGCGATCTCCTGAAGCCAAAGGCAGAACAAATCAAACAGTTTCCCAAAACACAGACCAAACCACAACATGATTATGATGAAAATACGTTAAAGATCATTGTCGCTCACCTGCGTTTAACTGGCTGAGTTAATAAGATTGTTCTGGGTGTCGGACTCCGTGTTCTGGTTGTTTAACTTTATATCTTCAGTTTGAAATGTTTACAAATCTTATTAACCATCACTGGGTGTGACACTCCGATGAAGGTTTTTGTAAAAATGAATAACCAGGTGACGTGATGATCCTTGAAAAGGGGAAGATAAAAATGAAATAAACAGAGTTTGAACGTCAATCACAACATTTCCATTCAATTAGAGTTCATGAGAATTAAGGTGAGGACAGAAATTTCAGTAAAGCTGAACGATTCTCTGTTTCTCTCTGCACAGATACTGTCTGTCCTGTTGAAAAGAGTATTTCCAGCTTTTGCTGGCAACTGCAATTAATCATCTTCAATCACCAAAGTCACCATGTTCATGGGGTCAGCTGGGGGGGGGGGGTTGGGGTGGGGGGGGCAGGAAACAAAGGAAGAGAGAACAATGTGGTCTGATGGGAACAGATGGAGTCAATGTTGAAAGAGTTGAAAGAGAACGATCAGGGCAAGTGAAATTAGCCATCAAGATGTACTGACAATAACCACACCAGTGGCTGGAATACTGGAGTATAAGACAGCTTTAATAAACTAATATGTACATTAAGAGGTCTGGTCTCTCAGCGAGACCAACCTGGAAGGCTGGACTGGTTTATATCCAAGGTCACCAGGATGACCTCTGGTGACCTAGTGGTGGAATTACATATCACCACACAAGATATTGAGGAAGAAAAATGAAAATAAAAAATTTCAGAAGCTCAAGTGTGAACAATACAAAGGGCTGGAAACAGTTCATCAGACAGTCTCTGGGGTAAAGAGATTGAGTGAACCTGTTCCTTTTGTGCAGCAGGAAAAAAAGAGAGGAAACAAGATGATTTAAAGTTTGAGAGAATATGCTGCAAAAGAAACACATGAGAGGAAGTGAACACTGACGAGACAAACAACACACAGAATGCTGGAGAAAATCAATGGGTCGGGTAGATCTATAATCGTCAGTCAATATTTCAGGCCGAAACCATCCATCAGGGCTGGGATGGAAGAGGGCACAAGCCTGAAGGAAAGGGAGGGTGGAGGGGGAGGAGCACAAACTGCCAGATGAGAGGAGCAAGAAGGTGGATTTGGAAAAATGGGAATGCTGTAAGTGAGGAG
This sequence comes from Narcine bancroftii, assembly GCF_036971445.1. Taxonomy (NCBI): domain Eukaryota; kingdom Metazoa; phylum Chordata; class Chondrichthyes; order Torpediniformes; family Narcinidae; genus Narcine; species Narcine bancroftii. The sequence continues at coordinate 66,273,404 of NC_091477.1, read as the reverse complement.
GTGATTGGAGGGAGAGGCAGGGAGGTAAGGAAGGAACACTCTGAGGGGAGGGGACATAGATCATGGAAAGCAGAGGATAGGAGGGAGCTGGAGGAAGGAAGGTGTGAGTGACAGGCCGGTCAAGAGGGCAGGGAGGGGAAAGAAAAGAAAAAGAAGAGGAGGGTGCTAGAGAAATCAGGGACACCAAGGAGGGGTAGAAAACATCATTGACTGTCTATTGCCTTGAATGGGTGCTGCTGATGTACTGAGTTCCTGCTTTGCTCCAGTATTCCAGCCACTGATAGGCCCAAGTCAAGGATGTTGAATGTTAGTTGAGGACATCATCTTGTCAATGTGCGCTGATAGTTTTCAGATTTCAGATTTATTGTCAGAGAAAATACATGACATCGCATACAACCCTGAGATTCCTTTCCTTGCGGTCATGGCAGAATTTACCACTTATTGGTAGTGCATAAAATAAACTGTACACAATTTAAACAAGAAAACAAATAAAAGAACTGTAAGCAGATTATGAATGTAAACAAACTGACTGTGCAATACAGAGAGAACAAAAGAAAAGCAATAAAGTGCACAAGTACGAGTCCTTAAATGAGACCCTCATTAAGTTTGTTGTTGAGGAGTCAGATGGTGGAGGGTAGCAGATGTTCCTAAACCTGGTGGTGTGAGTCTTGTGGCACCGATGCCTCTTTCCTGATGGCAGCAGTGAGAACAGAGCGTGTGCTGGATGATGTGAGTCTTTGATGATTGCTGCCGCTCTCCCACAGCAGTGTTCCCTGTAGATGTTCTCAATAGTGGGGAGGGTTTTGCCTATGATGTCCTGGGTTGTGTTCTCTACCTTTTCATGGACATTATGCTCAGTGGTATTGGTGTCCCCATACCAGTCAGTCAGCACCACGTCATGATTGGTGTGACATTGCATGATAGATGCGAGAATAACAACCTGAGTTTCAACACGGACAGGATAAAGGAGATGATTGTGGGCTTCACAAGGACCAGGGATGACCTCCATCCACTATACATTAATATCTCTATAGTGGAGAGAGTAGAAGACACCAAAACTCTCAGAGTCCACTTTAGATGTGTTCTATTCTGGACACATAACAATAAAAGGAATAGCTTCTTTCCATGGGCAGTGAGAACACTCACACAAACCATCCGAGACTTTAGGATGTCCAAAACAATATTTACTTATTTGTTTTTCTAGATCTAATACTAGTTCTGTAGATGTATTGTTTGCTGTATGTGTGTTCTGTCTGGTTGTGTGACTACATGTTTGCACCAAGGATCAGGGAACGCTGTTCTGTTGGGTTTTACTTGTGCAATCAGATGACAATAAACCTGACTTGACTTGACTTGTTAGGAAGACAGAACAGAGACTGCACATCCTTAGATGCCTGAGTCAGGCAAGGCTCCCAGCCAGCATTCTGTCAATTTTCTACAGGAGCTTCATGGAGAGCGTCCTGGCCACCTACATCAGAGTGAGCTGTGGTTGCTGTAGCCCGTCAGATTGCAGATCAATCCACAGGACCATGAATGTGGCAGAGAGGATCATTGGGAATTCCCTCCCCACATCGATGTGATTTGCCGGGATTGTTGTTTAAAGAGTGCTCACAAAATCAAGGAGGCTGCCTTCCCCACCGGCTGCAGCATCTTCCAGCTATTCCCTTTTGGAAAAAGAGATGTGTATTAGTGCCAGAACCACTTGAGACTGAGAAACAGCTTTGTCCCATGGGCAGTGAGACTGCTGAATGACTGTAGAACTGGTAAAACCACTCTCCAAGACTCTACTATTTAATGATAACATTGATTTGAATGTGTATCTGTATCATTCATCTGTATGTGTGTTACGTTAGTTCATCTGTTCTGCACCATGGACAGGGAACGTCATTTTGTCATGTTTTTCTGATACAGTTGGATGATAAGTGAATTTTAATTTGATTATGGGGGTCATTGTCACAGTGAGAATTGACACCCCATGAAACTTATTGTAATCACTGAACTAAAGCACTGATTGTCAGTCCATTGACATCCCATCGGTTGATGCTTCAAACACTTGGTCAGGACTTCTGCAAAAATGATCTGAGGTGTGTCTATTTCAATGCAAGTATTGCAAGAAAGGCAGACGACTTAGAGTGTGAATTGGTATGTGGAATTATGACATTGTGGCCATTAGTTAAACTTGTTTTTACAAGAGGCAGGACTGGCAGCTCAATATTCCGGGATTCGGTTGGTTCAGATGCCATAGAGGGGGAGGGGTGGCATTGCTAGTCAGGGAAAATGTCTTAGCAGTGCTCAGACAGCACAGACCAGAGGGCTAATCTGCTGAGGCTATGGAGGGACTGCGGAGCTGGCATGGTGTGACCACGTTAATGGGGTTGAATGATGGCCCATACAATCTCAGTGAGCATTGGAGGAACAAACCTATAGGAAACATAAAGTTGTGAGAGTAGGTGACTTTACCTTTCCATGTATTGACTGGGACTCCCACACTGCAAAATGGCTGGATGGGTCAGAGTTTGTGTTCAGGAAAGATTCCTGAATCTATATATGAGAGAAAGTGTAATATTAGATCTCCGATTTGTGAATGATACAAGGCCAGTAATGGAATTCCGTGTAGGGGAACAGTTTCGGTCCAGAGATCATCATTTATTTTCCTTCAAGATTATTCATAAGAATACGTGTTGTGATTCTAATTTGGAGAAAGGTTAATTTTGAGGAAATAAGAATAGATCTCAAAAGTGTGGACTGGGACAAGTTGTTTTCTGGCAAGGAGGTGTTTGATAAGTGGGAGGCCTTCAAAGGTACAATGTTGACGGTGCAATGTATGTCCTTTTCAGGATTAAAGGCATAAGGCAGAATATTGTGGAGCTGTGAAAAAGATGAGTGGTTTATAGAAGACACAGGCAACAAGGATCAAATTAGGTAAATGACGAGTATAAAGAATGCAACTAAATCTTATGAAAGAAATAAGGAGGGCAAAAATAAGACACAAGTTTGTTTTGACAGACAAGTTGTTGAAAAAGCTGAAGATCTTATCAAGAGCACAGAGATATTAAGGGTCATAATTGGTTGCATGAAGATCAGAATGGTCGGCTAGGTATGAAGCCAAAAGAGATGCATGAGATCTTAAAATGATTCTTTGCATCTGTATTTACTCAGCAATCTGGAATCTGGCACAGTCTATGGAAGTGAGGCAAACAAGCATTGAGTGTATGGAATGTATACAGATTAAAGAGAAGGAGGTGCTTGCTGCTTTAAGGCAAATAAGGGTGGAAAAATCCCCAGGGCCTGACAAGCTATTTCCTTGGACCTTGAGAGATACTAGTGAAGAAATTGCAGGGGCCCTGGCAGATACATTTAACATGTCCTCTGTCACAGGTGAGGTGCCGGAGGATTTGAAAATATCTCATGTGGTTCCTTTGTTTAAAAAATGCTCTAAAAATAATCGTGGATTTTATAGGCTAGTAACTTTGGCATCAGTCTTGGGTAAACTACTGGGAGATGTTCTCAGAGTTTGGATATACAAGTATTTGGATTGACATGGATTTTATATTCAATATTTTATTTATTAAATTATAATGCATATATTGAAACATACAATTAATGAATAGAATTTTAAAACAGATCAAAAAATACATACATGATATTTTCAATAAACTAAACCCCTGCAATCCCCTGCTCCCTCCCTCACCCTCCCACCCAACTTCACACCCAACTAACTTACCCCAAAGAAAAGAAAAAAGAAAAGAAAGAATGAGAAAGAAGAGGAGATCAACCATAACAACAGAATTCATCAATTAAATCCCATGGATTAGAGTAACACCGCTACTGTGGGCCAGGGAGTTCAAAAACCCAAACCACTATAATTCAAATGAGGGCTTAAGTTTTACGATTAAAACAAATAATTATCACTCAGATTATATGTTATCTTCTCCACTGGAATACAAGACCTCAACTCCATATGCATGGTGCTTCTGCGTAGACATGTGCAGGCACACAAGGCCGAACCCCTGGTCGAGCAGGTGTTCCTCCCACACGCAAACCATAACTACGCATACATTAGGTTCAGCAGCGGCAGGGAGGACACCCTCTCTACAAGGGACCTGGAACCAGCAGGAGCACCCACCACAGCATAACAGCATCCTTCATCACAGGACCATGCCAGCCTGACACACTCTCCTGACCCCGGACAGCTGTGGGACACCCAAGACCCCCTGGGCACCCTGGACTCACTCCGATCCTAGAAAACGAACCGGACCCCCCACCCATCCAATGCCTCACACACACTTCAACTCCATCCACCCACCCCACCATACTGCACTATGCCAGCTGCTCCAGACCCGCTCGCGACTAGCCCCCGTTTATCCTCTCCAACCTTTGACCAGGATCCAACCCTGCGACAGTCGCAGAGACTGGCGGCCGCCAGACCATCTAAACTTGTAAATAATGTATATATGTTTGGGGCTTTTGGTAGAACATGAAATGTAACCTTCCCCCCCCACCCCCCCACTGGAAGGGGGTGAATGTGGTGATATTCCACCATCCTACTGCAGGGGGCAACCTGTGTACCTGCAAAAGAGCACTGAAGGACACGCCCCACCCTATTGGCTGCCAATAAAAATCTGGGATATAAGCTAGATCTGGCCCCTCAAGGTCAGTCTCAGAGCTTGCATAGCCACTCTCACAACACCAGCTCCGTGAAAATTTATATCGAATAAAGCCTGTCGGACAGACTTTATGCTTTGTGTCTGCTTTCTGCTCGATAACGCTTCACAATGAGTGATGTGGATCCTTGATGATTGTTGCTGCTCTCTGATGGCAGCATTCCTTGTAGATGATCTCAATGGTGGGAAGGGTTTTGCCTGTTATGTCCTGGGTTGTGTCCACTACCTTTTGGAGAGCTTTATGCTGAGGCTGTCCCCATACTAGACTGTGTGATGCAGCCAGCCGGTCAGTAAATTTTCCACCAGACGTCTGTGGAAATTTGTTAGGGTTTATGGTGTCATACCAAACATCCAGAAATTTCTGAGCAATTGATATGCATCCTGCAAATTTGTTGCTGAGTTTTGTTTCCACTTTGAACCATCTGATGGAATGTCCCTGGTGAAGGTGATTGGGCCTGGGTCACACTTCTGATAAACAAACAATGTTATGGGCCTGGAAAAACTGACCTTGGCCAATGACAACCAAATGTTTTGCTTTGACTTATTCCCTTATTGAACTTGTTTGATTTATTTATCACATAATAATCATGACCAGGATTGTTTGCATAGGTACAAAAGAAAGATAATTCTCTTCCTGGTATCTGAATCTTTGATTGCATCACATTCCTCAAAGGTTGAACAAATACATCGCATTGAACCTATTGTCCCTAAATCTCTCAAATCTCTCATTTTACATTGAAAGAGTGTGATTTCCCAGCAATACTTTATCATTATTTACTTGGTTGTTTTTTAAAATTATTAAAATAAATAGATATTCTTCCATTTTCTGAGCATGTGATTTCATCTCACCTCACTGACAATGGTTCATGTGGTGATATGTAATTAAACCACTAGGTCACCAGAGGTCATCCTTGGATATAAAGCAGTCCAGAGCTACAGACCAGCCTTCCAGGTTTGGCTTGCAGAGAGACAAGACCTCTTAGTGTACATATTAGTTTATTAAAGCTGTCTCATACTCACACTGCTGATGTGGTTATTGTCAGTACAGTTCACTTCATGGTTTCATTTACATTGACATTTGAAAGTCAAAATCAAAACACAAATTTCCACATTTTCAGCCATGCCTCATAAAGGAGTGTTTCATTGGTCCTGTTTCAGGAACATATCTGAACCAGTCAGACGAATTTGAACTACCTCATATGTTGAAACCCGGTAACATGACATTTTGAAGAGTTGCTCAGTGGGTTTGGGTTTAAAACCAGGGACCTTTGAGAATGTTAAAAGTCACTCAGCAGTTGGATGGAACAGAGTGAGAAGGAGAAGCCCTCAATGGGGCATGTGTCGTGAAAATGACCCTGGCCGACGGTGACTTATCAACCAGTCATGTCCGCCACATCATTCACCCATAATGTAAAGGAAATGAAAACAAATAAAGGAACAAAAAGAATTAAGTTCCATTTAAATTGAAGTTGCAATGTCAATGTATGTTTATGTATGATTAATGTAATGGGGAGATGTGGGGGGGCTGGTAGTCATGGTGGGGAGCTGGCTGATGGAGGACCTCAGTTTTCTTCAGGCTGACTTCCAGGCCAAACATTTTGGCAGTTTCTGCAAAGCAGGACGTCAAGCGCTGAAGAGCTGGCTCTGAATGGGCAACTAAAGCGGCATCGTCTGCAAAGAGTAGTTCACGGACAAGTTGCTCTTGTGTCTTGGTGTGAGCTTGCAGGCGCCTCAGATTGAAGAGACTGCCATCCGTGCGGTACCGGATGTAAACAGCACTTTTGAATTTTCTCAAAAAGAAGGGTCTCAGGGTGAGTGAATCCAAATTACAATTCGTACAACCAGAGGTTAAATACCTGGGTCATTTGGTAAGTCAGGGAACCAGAAAGATCAGTCCCAAAAGGATACAAGGTATTCTACAGATCCCACCTCCTAAGAATGCCCAAGAACTCAGGAAATTCCTTGGTCTAGTGGGATACTGTAGAATTTGGATAGAAAATTATTCTAATCTAGTTCGATTCCTTTACGATAAACTTGCGATTCTAGGGGGCGAAGCGCTAGTTTGGACGGAAGAAGAGATTAATACTTTTAACTTGGTGAAACAGCGCCTTATTAGTGCCCCAGTGTTGGCTTTGCCCAACCTTAATAAGTCTTTTGACCTTTTTACTAACGCAAAAGAGGGTGTAGCAACCGGTGTTTTAACACAAGAAAGGGCAGGCAGCAGGCAGCCAGTTGCTTTTCTCTCAAAAGCTTTGGATCCTGTTTGTCGTGGTTGGCCAGAATGTGATCAAGCTATTGCAGCCACTGGTATTTTAGTTGAAGAAGCACGAAAAATTACATTTGGCGCCCCAATGATAGTGCACACTCCTCACACCGTTCGCAATATTCTGTTTCAGCGTGCTGGTAGGTGGCTTACAGATTCTAGAACCTTGAAATACGAAGCGATCTTAATGGATAGAGATGATCTAACTCTGACTACAAGTAGAGAACATAATCCAGAAGACTTTTTAGTCTCTCCAACCTCTCCCAACGCAATCAATGAGTTAGAGCATATATGTTTGGAAGTGATAGACCTGCAGACTAAGATCAGAGAAGACTTGAATGATGAGCCTTTACAGGAGGGAGAACGGTGGTTTATTGATGGCTCTTCCCGCTGTATTGATGGCACTCGCTATAGCGGATATAGTATAGTGGATGGGAATGAGGGGGTAGTTATTGAAGCCGGTCGCATTCCCGGTCACTGGTCAGCCCAGTCTTGCAAATTATATGCCCTCTGTCGAGCTCTCCAAGGTCTGGAAAATAAGGTGGGCACAATCTATACAGATTCAAAATACGCTTTTGGGGTAGTGCACACCTTTGGGAAAATCTGGAAGGAACGAGGAATGATAACGGGAAAAGGACAGAAATTGATGCATGAGAACCTAATTGTCCAATCCTTGGAGGCTCTGATTTTACCTGAGGAAATACCTGTGGTCCATGTACGGGGCCATCAAACTGGTGACAGCCCTGAAGTACAGGGCAACAGACAGGCAGATGCAGCTGCTAAACAGGCAGCGCTCACTGTGAAAGTGGACATGCAGCTGTTACTCCCCATCCCACAGGAGCTTAAAAAGACTCGCATCTTTTCACAAGAAGAGGAGGTTTATATGAGGGATCAGGGGATGCGTCAAACAAGTGATGGGTCGTGGTGGACAGCCGAAGGACACCAAGTGCTGAATAAAGCTTTGGCAAGGCAAATGTTTGACCAGATCCACCAACAGACACACTGGGGAGCCCAGACACTTGTCGACACTTTTGTTCGCTCCTTTCATTGCTCAAGCATATACACTATAGCCAAGCAGAGTACCCAGGGGTGCCCAGTTTGTCAGAAGATTAATAAGAAGGTCATGCGCCAGGTAATGCCTGGCGGTCGCGATATCGCTGTACGCCCTTTCCAATGGATACAAGTGGACTTCACAGAGTTACCAAAGATAGGTGTTTACAAGTACCTGTTGGTGATGGTAGATCATTTCACACGATGGGTTGAGGCTTTCCCGACCCCGAATGATCGTGCCAGCACCGTTATCAGAGTACTGCTGGATTCTGTAATTCCACGGTATGGGATGATCCAGACCATTGACTCGGATCGTGGTACACACTTTACTTCTCGGGTACTCCAGGGGGTTTGTAAAAGATTGGGCATTGACTGGCAGCTCCATACCCCATGGCACCCCCAGAGTTCGGGCCGGGTTGAGCGAATGAATCAGACTTTGAAATACCACCTCACTCGACTTCATGAGGAAACTGGCCTCTCCTGGATTAAATGCTTGCCCTTAGCTTTAATCAGGATTCGCACAGCTCCTCGTAAAGACCTTGCTGTCTCACCATATGAGATGATGTTTGGTCTTCCTTACATGGGATTCCACACTGATACTCCCATCCCTGAGGCTAATGACCAATATATCTCTAAATATTTACAGCAACTGTCTGCTTCGCTCCTTGATTTAAAACAGAAGGGTTTACTAGCTCAAACTCCCCCCCTGGAGTATCCTATTCATTCTATTAAACCTGGTGATTGGGTACTTGTTAAAGCTTGGCAAGATAAACAACTAAAACCTGTCTGGGATGGCCCCTACTGTGTACTCTTGATTACAGACACCGCTGTACGAACAAAAGAAAAGGGTTGGAGCCACATCCAACGAATCAAACGAGCTGCTGAACCACAGACTACAGATTTTGAAAATCCACCCTCCACCTGGCGTGCAGTCCTTCATCCTGACTTGAAAGTCACACTACGCCGAGAAAAAGTCTTGTAATGTTGTTTTTAATTTTTATTGTACTATTTAATTGTTGCCTCCCAAATTCTGGGACATCACTGAAGCTTTCAAAATGTATTAAGTCCTCCTGGAATAGGGGCAGCATAGATGGCCATTATTTTACTTTAGAATGTAGACGGGACATAGATATAGGGTACGATCATAGTAACGTAGGGGTTAATATAGATTTCAAATGTGGACCAGGGGCACAGAACACCTCTCAATATGATGATTTTAATGGGTTTTTGGACTCTGCAGATATTTACAACATCAGTTTTAATGGTTAAGCACAAGGCAGATGTGGGCACAAAGGCAGACAGGATAATTGTCAGGATTGTACATGTGGCAGAGAGAGAGTTGATACATATGCTAATGTTCGCAGGCAGGCTACAACTCACAGATTAAGTTACAAGAAACACCCCTCCCCAACCTGTGCTATTCTAAAGCATCCTTTGGGTTACACAGCCATTCCAAATGTTAAATGCCACCACTGTAAGGGGAGTTCCAATTATCAACAAAGTAAACAGCTCCAGAATACTAAAGCTGCTGGGCATTTAAATCGTTTGTTCAGACTCCAGGCGGCTTTGGAGATCCTTGCCGAACGAACGGCGATGGTCCTGAATGTAGGGGCTGAAGAAAGACGACAGCTACAAGCAACGATTCAACGAAACCGCCTGGCTCTCTATTGCTCATTGGCTGCTGGAGGCAGCGTCTGTGCGAGACTCAGTACTGACAATGCTTACAACAGTCAGGCGGTTAAAGACACTGCTTCAGAACTTCGACAAAAATCTTCCCATGCCCAAGTTCAGACTTGGCAACCTTGGACTGATGTGGGATGGACTCGACTTTTTACTGAGAAGTGGAGCCTGATACTCACAGCCCTGATAGCAGCAGGACTCACTATTCTGGTCAGTGTGGTGCTCCCCTACCTAAAGGCTGATATTCATTTCATGATTTTGTGGACCCCTATTTCTATAACCCAAGGGGTGTGTGTTTCCCAAATGGATGCTTATGACACTGCAATTCGTTTATTGACCCGCTGGGAGAAAGACCAACTTTAGCAATAGCACATTTCATTTGACATTGACAGATCAGTGACACTGATCTAAAAGAGAAGTGGGATTGTGAGAGATGAGGAAACTTGACATAAAAATATGAAAGATGGGGAAACTAGTGCAGACATGTGGAGTGATGGATTAAACCAGTATGAACAGGCTAAGCATGGAAATTAGAATGCAGGAAGCATAGTCAGCCTCTGTAAGATAAGAATCTTCTAGTCTTTTCGACAGGTCAGTGAGCCCACCTTATGAATAAGATAAGGAGAGGTAAGGAATGTAGGGAGTTGAGATAGTCTGGATGAGATAAGGGTCTCCTAGCTTAAGTACCAAGTTCTACATATATAATTAAGTAAACCCTAGACAGGATTAGCGAACTCTGCATATGAAGAGACTGTAGCTCTGAGAGTTTGAAAGGTGTGAATGGGGACAAGGGCAAGGTTGTGAATAAGGACAATGGGGATAATGACATGAGAAGACACCGACAGGATACCATCTGGTCCTCCAAGTCCACTGAAACTGCACGTAGGCAGGAAGGATTGCCTATGCCAAACCCATCCAGGAGGCAGAAGAATGTAAGGGGGAGGGTATTCTGATACTGAAATTCACTGTATAAAAGTTGGGTGAGCCCCAGTGTATGTGTGTATTCCCAGGGTAAGGGGAAGCACCCAACTTTGCATTGTTGTTATAATAAATGTTCTTTGTTCTCAATTTTTGTCTCAAGCAATTTCTGTTAAGGTACTTCTATTTCTAACAAGGGCCATCACTGTCTGTTCGGTGATGATCTCCAAGGCTGGAGTCTGATTAAACGATTTAAATGCCAAGCAGCTGTGGTGTTCTGGAGCATCTTACGTCATTTACAACTGGAACTCCCCTTACAGTGGTGGTTCTTAACATTCCGAATGTCTATGTGACCCAAAGGATGATTTTTACAGGAGACCAAGTTGGGGAGGGGTGTTTCTTGTCACTTAACCTGTGAGTTGCAGCTTGTCTGCGAACATTAGCATAAGTATCACTGAACCTGTGAGTTGCAGCCTGTCTGTGAACATTAGCATCTGTATTCACTCTATCTCTGCTACATGTACAATCCTGACTAACATTCTGTCTGTCATTGTTCCACCATTTTCTTTGTGCTATCCCTTTAAAACTCCTCTTTTCAAAACCTGAAGAGGCCAAAATACAAATCAAATCTACTCCTCTAGAGCCGTTCTGTTCTCCTGGTTCATGTTGGGATCCTATATTAACCCTTACCCGACTATGACTATATATCTGTGCCCTGTCTACATTCTAAAGGTAAATAATTGTCACCTCTGCTGCCCCTATTCCAGGAGGACTTAATACATTGTGAGTAATTTAGTGATGTCCCAAAAATTGGGAACCAACAAGTAAACAATACAGTAAATAGTAAAAACAACATTACAGCACTTTTTCCCGGCGTAGTGTAACTTTCAGATCAGAAGGATGAAGGACTACATGCCAGGTGGAGGGTAGATTATCGATGTCGTTAGTCTCTGGTTCAGTAGCTTGTTTAATTCGTTAGATGTGGCTCCATCCTTTTTCTTTCGTTCGCACGGCAGTGTCTGTAATCAAAAGTACACAATAGGGGCCATCCCAGACAGGTTTTAGTTGGTGATCTTGCCATGCTTTTACATATACCCAATCACCAGGTTTAATAGAATGAATAGGATACTCCAGGGGTGGGCAGTAACAGCTGCATGTCTATTTTCTCCATGAGCGCAGCCTGTTTGGCAGCTGCATCTGCCTGTCTGTTCCCCTGTGCTTCAGGACTGTCACCACTTTGATGGCTTCGTACATGAACTACAGCTATTTCCTCAGGTAATGTAAGAGCATCTAGAGATTGGACAATTGAGTTTTCATGGATCAACTTTTGTCCTTTTCCAGTTATCATTCCCCGCTCTTTCCAGATCTTCCCAAAGGTGTGCACTACACCAAAAGCGTACTTTGAGTCTGTGTAGATCGTGCCCACCTTGTTCTCTAGACCCTGGAGAGCTCTACAATTCACAAGATTGTGCTGGCCAATGACCAGGAAAGTGACCGGCTTCAATCACCACTCCTTCTTTCCCATTCACTACACTATACCCGCTATAGCAAGTGCCATCAATGCAACGGGAAGATCCATCAATAAACCACCTTTCACCCTCCTGTAAAGGCTCATCGCTTAAATCCTCTCTAACTTTGGTCTGTAAATCTATTACCTCTATACATACATGCTCTAACTCATTTATGGTTTTGTCAGTATTTGGAGAAACCAAGAAAGCTGCTGGATTGTGTTCTTTATTCGTAATCAGGGTCAAATCATCCCTATCCATTAGGATCGCTTCATATTTTAAAATTCTAGAGTCTGTGAGCCACCTTCCAGCACGTTGTAAGAGAATATTGCGGACTGTGTGAGGGGTTTGAACTATCATCGGGGCACCAAACGTAATCTTTTGTCCTTCCTCAACTAAAATAGCAGTGGCTGCGATGGCTTGCACACATTCTGGCCAACCACGACAAACAGGGTCTAAAACTTTTGACAGAAAAGCAACTGGCTGTCTACAGCCTGCCCTCTCTTGTGTTAGTACTCCTGTGGCTACACCTCCTTTCGCATTGGTATATAGGTCAAATGGCTTATTTAGGTTGGGTAAAGCCAACACTGGGGCACTAATAAGGCGCTGTTTCACCAAGTTAAAATCTTTAATCTCTTCCTCTGTCCAGACAACAGCTTCGCCCCCTAGAATCATGAGTTTATCATAGAGAAATCTGACCAGGCTAGAATAATTTTCAGTCCAGATTCTACAGTATCCCACTAAACCAAGGAATTTCCTAAGTTCTTGGGCATTCTTGGGAGGTGGGATCTGTAGAATACCACGTATCCTCTCTGGACTTATTTTCCTTGTTCACTGACTTACCAGATGACCTAAGTATTTAACTTCTGATTGAACAAATTGTAATTTGGATTCGCTCACCCTGAGACCCTTATTCTCCAGAAAATTCAAAAGTTCAACAGTATACTGTTTAACTAATTCGTAAGTTTTTCCCGTAATTAACAAATCATCAACATATTGTATCAACTGACAATTCTCTCTCCTAGGAGCCTCATCTAATATTTGTTCTAAGACCTGGCTGAATAAATTTGGTGATTCTGTAAAGCCCTGGGGAAGGACAGTCCACCGGTATTGATTCTTGCGTCCAGTAAAAGGATTTTCCCATTCAAAGGCAAACATGTCTCTGCTCTCTGTTGCTAACGGACAGGTCCAGAAAGCATCTTTGAGGTCAATCACACTAAACCATTTACTATGGGGATCGATTTTACCCATTATTGTATAGGGATTAGGTACAACCGGGTGATGGGTGAGAATAATTTTGTTCAGCTCCCTCAAGTCCTGCACTAATCGATAGGTACTGTCTGGTTTTTGGACAGGTAAAATTGGGGTATTAAAAGGTGACATACAAGGTTCGAGTATACCATCTTTCACCAACTGGTCAATTACTGGCTGCAGCCCCTTTCGGCCAGCTATAGGAATTGGATACTGTTTTCATCTAATTACTTGCTCAGAATCTTTTAAAGTAACTTGCAGGGGAGGAATATCTAACACTTCTCTATTGCCTCTTTCTGCCCATACTCCAGGATTTATTAGTTCTCGATCTTCCCCGATACCTGATTCCTGTGGTCTGGTGCCGATAGCCAATTGGTCCTGTAAATCTCGTCCTAACAAACAAACTCCAGCTTGGGGAACTAGTAAAATATCCTCTATTATTACCTTTTATCCCATTTGTATTCTTACATCTCTTAATACAGGGACTGTAAAGTCTCTTCCTTCTACTCCCGAAATCATCACTGTCCCCTCTATCCTAACACCCTCGGGTGGTTGTAAAATACTAGACCGGGCTGCCCCAGAATCTACTAAAAAGGTCATCTTGTTACTGTGGGATCCTATGCTTAAATTTACCAATGGTTCTCCGTGCAGCCCCACGGTGGGTATTGAGTGAGAACCGTGCCCCACCTATTTATAATCTGCTTCCATCTGTCGGACTCTGGCTTTACCCAAGACTGACCCCTATTGTCCAGTTGGCTCAGTTTATATAGATCAACCTTATCATACAGAACAAAAGTTGGCTTCCTTTGCTAGATTTCTTGCATAAGATTTATCACAAGTAATTTCCTGCTCTGCAGTTATCTGGGGTGTAGAGCTCCCATCTTTTTTTTAATCCTCAAGGTCAGAATATCCTGTTTATTTTGATCAGAAATCAATTCATACCCCAGATATTTCTAATTATTTCTTTGTTCTCATCTGGCCATATTCTTCTGTTCTATTAAACACCTCTTTCTGTCTTAGCTTCTTACTGATTCCATTCTCTTTGTTTCTGACAGTCTCTGAGGATTCTTTTTGTTTGTGCTAATCAACACCTCCTTTTGCCTTAACATTCCTACTAAATTGTTTCATACATATACTCTCTTTAGTATTTTGGGAGCAGGCAATTCTAAACCTACTGTAATCAGCCAACTTTGCTACATTCTGTGGCTGCCCCTTACTTACATTACTCTTTCCCTTCACCATGAGGTAAATATTAAATTGTTACATAGTACTGGATTCATGTATACAAACTGAATAGTACATAAGCATATATTCTACATATTTTCTACGATTAATTAACCCCTATATTCCAACACATCAGTGCGTAAGGTCGCGTCTCCCTGGCTTGCATTGGGCACTCTGTCTTAAAATGTCCCTCCTATTACAATGGTAGCAAACTAATGCTCCTGTTTCCAAATTCCTACCGGGATTACCACGAGGTCCCGGGAACAGTCGTCGTCCCCGGAATTCCCCTCTACCTTTGCCCCTGCTCTGGTCTCTACTCTCCCACTCCTGGAGCTCCTCCCAATGTCCAGGAGCTGGCACACAGCCCCTACCCTTTCCTTGCTGTCCCTCCACGACTTCCTTGACTGCCTGCATCAAAATCTTAGCCTTTCCTTTCTGTTTATTGGGCATTCTCTCTTAAAATTACACACCTCCGTACTAGTCAGGGGCACATTTACAAAACCGAGACCCCCTCCCATGGGAACTTCCCGTAAAGGTCTCATCCAGGTAATTTCTGGCTTATCCTCTCCTTTATAATGTCTAGATTCCTGCTCTCCGGGAAATGAATCAAAGGGTCTGCCCTTCCCTGCCGGAGGGTCTCACACTGTTTTGAATCAAAGTCTCCTCCCTCTCTTGTCAATTGAGGTGGTAATCTAGTACTTTGTGAACAGGTCATCATACCACCCCTACTTTCTTCTCCTTTCTTTAGCTGTGGGGTAGGAGGGGAAGGTGCAAAAGGGTAGAGCATAGGAGAGAGGGGAAAGATAGGAGCCGGCATAGGAGGAGCATAAGGTGGAGGAAGGGAATGTAACACATCCCATCCTTGTGTTTTAGGGACAAAAGATTCCTTATCTTTCTTGTCCTTGCATTCCTTTTCATTCAAAACCAGTTGATCAAACGATCCCCTGAGCCAGCAGGCTGCATATTCCTTGCTCTCAACATTATCTCTTTGGTTTTGAACTATGTTCAATGCCTGATACATCCAGTCATCCTTGGATCCGAGCTTTGGCCAATATACTGAACTCCCTTTTATCGGACTTTTAACCCATTCCAAACAGCAATACCTGACCATGGTCAGTTTGTCTTTCCCACGGGTTCTCCCCGCACCCAAATCAGATAACATTAATCCTAACGGACTTTGCTTGGTTATCTAATCTTCCCATCCTTCCTTGGGACTCTCTTCCTTACTACTCACACCTCCCATACTAACAGGTAAGTAAACTTTCTCTTACCAAGATCCAATAGCTAGCTCTAGCACGCTTCCTTAACGTCCTCTCGTTGTTTGTTCTCAATGCCTCTTCTCGGGTATCACTCACTTCATCCACTGACCAGTCACCCTTCGTCTGTGAGTCCAGCTGACTCAGCTGGGGTGCCCTTCATCGGGCACTCTGTTATTGGAAGGAGTGGGATCCCGGACGAGCCCCCATTTGTTAGAAACAGAAGTACCTTCACAGAAATTGCTCGAGACAAAAATTGAGAACAAAGAACATTTATTATACAACAATGCAAAGTTGGGTGCTACCCCTTACCCTGGGAATACACACACACACACTGGGGTTCACCCAACTTATACAGTTGATTTCAGTATAGGAATACCCTCCCCCTTACATTCTTCTGCCTCCTGGATGAGTTTGGCATTAGGCAATCCTGTCTGCCTACGTGTTGTTTCTGTGAACTTGGAGGACCAGGGGGTATCCTGTCAGTGTCCCATCATGTCATTGTCCTTATTCACACCTTCCTGACTCTCAGGGCTGACTAACTTCTTACATGCAGAACTTGCTAATTCTGTCTAAGGCTAGAAGATCCTTATCTTATTCAGACTATCTTTACTTCCTACATTCTATTATCTATTATCTATCCTTATCTTATTCATACTGGTGAACTTGCTGATTCTGTCTAAAAGGCTAGAAGACCCTTATCTTATTCAGACTAACTTTACTTCCTACATTCTAATATCTATTCTTATCCTATTCAAACTGGCTTTATTCATTACACATATATCTATACTAGTTTCCTCATCTTCATATTTTTATATCAGTTTTACTCATCTCTCACAAGAGTGTTCAGCAATGATCTAATTCTGACCCTTTCATAGTTTCCAATGATGTGATGCGACCCATTGGTAATCTTTTCACCAACTCAGATGTTAAGTCCACAGTTGAGGTTTGAGTTGCCTTCCATCTGGAATGTGGAGTCACATCGCAACCAGCACCGACAATGTAGTTTGGATTGTCCATGCGGATGCAAAAAGGGAATGAGATTGTTCACAACTGGTGTAGAATGTACGATCAGTCATGGCCCATTGAGGTATTAGGTGCCCATCACTGGACTGCACCAATCAACACGGTAAGTGTAATGGTTTAGCACAACACTGCTACCGCAACAGCAACGTGGGTTAAAATCCAGCACTGTCTGGAAGGAGTTTGTAGGTAATTCCTTTATCTGTGTGGGTCTCCTCACGATGATCCTGTTTCCTTCCCCATTTCAAAAACATGGGGGTTGTAGGTTAATTGGTGTATTTAGAGGGTAAAGGCTCATGAGTTCAAAGGGTCTGTCACTGTGCTGTTTGTCTACATTCAAATTTAGTTCCCACTAGGACCAGGTACTGATACCTTGATGAATTATTCTGGCCCTGAAATGTCGGAAATGTATCTTTCTCCCCTTTGGACACTGTGAGGCGTTAATGTGTTATTACAAGGATCTGCAGATTTTTGTGTTTGAATCAACTCAATGCCGATTAAAGCCCAGAAAGGTTGCTACCAAAAAAAAATAAAGTTGAATGTGGTGTTTTGGCTGTGAGTCAGTACCTTAATGCAATGCCTGTCAAAAGGACTATCTTATCAATCATCTCTACATACTCTGTATGTCATCCTTAACAATCAACTCCAACAGCTTCTCCAACATCAGGCTCATTGGTCTATAATTTCCTTTCTGCTGCTTCCCTCTCTTCTTAAACAGCGGAGGGGTGTTCGTGATCCTTCAGTCCTCCACAGCCAGGCCAGAATCCATTGATTCCTGGAAAATTATTATCAATGTCTTTACAATCTCTAAACCCACATCCTTCAGAACACAAAGGTGTATTTGATCTGGTCAGGGAGACTTATCTATCCTGAGACCATTTTCCTTCCTGAGTATCTTCTCTGTTGTGATCTGTCTCTACCCAAAGACCCTTAAGAGTCCCGTATGTGACTAATGAAGACTGATCCAAAATATTCATTCAGTTCCGCTGCCATCTCTCCCATTACAATTCCTCCAGTATCATTTTCTATTGGTCCTATGTCTACTTTTGACTCTGTATATTTATTAAAGTTTTTAGTATCCTCTTTGATATTATTTTCTCATCTCCTTTCATAATGCATATTTTCCTTCTGAATCACCTTCTTCGTCATCATCTCTAAGTTTTTAAAAGTTTCCCATTTATTTTTTGCTTCCTTGTTTGCCCTCACTTATGTTTTTACATGGTCCTTACCTTCCCTCATCAGCCACAATTCTCTCATTTTTCCATTCACAAATTTCTTTCTTTTTGGTATGTTCCTGTCCTGCACTTTCCTCATTTCCTGCCGAAACTCCACCCACTGCCAATCTGCGGTCTTCCTTAACAGTGGCTTTTCTAATCGACTTTGGCCAATTCCTCTCTCATGTGACTGTAATTTCCTTTCCTCCACTGAAATACCGACACATCGGGCTTTATCCTCTTGTCTTCAAATTTTACACTGAACAATCATATTGTGATCACTGCCTAAGGGTTCCATTATTTTAAGCTCTCTAATCACCCCAGGTTCATTACACATCATCCAATCTGAAACAGCCATTCTCCTGGTGGGGTCAACAGTTGTTCCAGTATGTTTTGTCCAAGAAAGTTCCTCTGATATAGTGACTCCCAGGTGTTAGGGATCTGTGTTAATATTAATCCTTAGTTTTAATGTTAAAACTATATTTTATCTAGATATGTTTTAATAAGTTAGTTTATGGGGCACAAAGAAAACATATTAGCATTTTAAGTGCACATGGTTCTTTGAGAAAAAAGACAAAAGCCAAGCTGAGACGAGAATAGCTGCTGATTGATGTTAGAACCAGAAGATGAAAGGATTTATGATGGTTTTTGGAGATACTGAAAACAATAGTTGTTATTTCAGAAGTACCTGTATAAATGCACAGCCATTTTATTTCTGAGGAGACCAGACCTCTCGGAGATGTGTGGACTTAAATGCTTTTAGCACATGTGTCAAAAGACCTTATGAACTTAAAGACAGAAATGATGTCATATATCTTGTGTCATGAAAGATTTGCTGGAAATATATTATCGAAATGGGAGACAATGAGATCAGTTTTCAGAAGTCAAAACTCTGTCACACACACAGGAGTTGGAACCTTGTGAAAGCAAGGTTGAATTACAGTAACCAGAATAGGTGCTGGTATGTGAAGGGGGACACAGAATAAGTAGATTTCAAAAGAGAATCTACTTCTCATTGTCTCTTTAAGATAAGGAGGCAGCCTTATCGTTTGGAAAACAGATTCCAGTCTTCATTCAAAAGGAGATTTTATCCTGGTAAGACAGGAATTGTATTCTCCTTTTCACAGGAGGTATATTAGTGGCTCAGAAGATGGCAACTTCTATTGAAAGAATATCTCTCAAGACATCTCATCGAGTTTAAAGAGGCCTGAAGATATAATTTTTAAAAGCTCTTTGTAATTATATCTGAACTGAGAATTTAAGACCTTCAAGCAAGACTAAAATTGTGCTGAAGTTTAAAAATTGACATTTCAGAGTGTGACTTTAATTAAACACACAGATTTACATTTGTGCATAGTGCAATTAAATCTAGAGTTAAGTAAGAAATGTTTATGTTATTAATAGTTTAATAACAACATTTATTTTGAATTTACCATTTTCTAGCCAATTTTCCATTGTTGCTCCTGGGCTTGTGCTAACAAAGTCTCTTTAGTCCTTAACAAAAATTAAATCTGGGCTCATGCTAACAAAGTCTCTTTAGTCCTTAACAAAATTTAAAGGGTTGTTAGATTATAACATATGAATTTCAATTTGCTCACCCTCTCCATCCCATTAATCATGAACGTACACCTCTCGTTTTCCTTTGCTCAAGACTGTAGTCAGTTTCTTGGTTTTGCTTGTGGTTGGTACTCCATTCAACTAAATTTTCAATTAACATTTGAAAATAGTGGCATTGTTAATTAAGAAATCCTGTATTGATCAGGACCTTCATTCAGTGCCCATAAGAACCTTACTGTACTGGAGCTGAATACATTGCCAAATCAGATCCCTGCAGCCACTCAACGCATTGAGCAGTGCTAATCAGGACATTTTGCAATAACCAGCATGACCTTAATGCAGCGCCTAAATAGACATTATTGCATGACATAGAATTGTAGACAGATCACATCCAGACTTAAGAAATAGGGATGTTAGGCCATTTAGTCCTTCAAGCCTGCTCCTCCATTCATCAAGGTCGCGACTGATTGATCCGAACACCATTCGCTTATCAATCCTATTATGAATGAATTCATTGACTGAGCCTTTATTGCCCTTTGGCTCCATAATTACATGGAATCATGACTTCTCACAGAGCAAAATGAACCACATATTCTGAGTTATGATCTCTAGCTCTATATTCTTCAGCCAGGACAAGTAAACTCCTGCTCCCAGCTGATGATCTCCTCAAGAATTCCTCATCATTTTAGTGCTCCATCCAAATCGAGTCCAAGTTCTTTACTTCTTATATTACTTAGAAGAAAGATCTCTGGATTTTTTGGTATGTTGCTTTTTGTGATTTTATTTAATACCTGATTTTGATCTTCCCAAAACTTTTCCACTTTCTCACATGCCCAAATCGCATGTACTGTTGTTCCCATTTCCTTCTTACAGCGAAAACTTCTGTCTGATACTGTTGGGTCCCATTTATTTAACTTTTGGGGCGTGGTGTATAGCCTGTGTAACCAATTATATTGTATCATACGTAACCTCATGTTTATTATATTTCTCATAGTTCCGGAGCATAGCTTTTCCCATGTTTCATTCTTTATCTTTATGTTTAGATCTTGTTCCCATTTTTGTTTGGGTTACAGCTTGTTTCCTTGTTCTCTTTCTCTTGCAGTTTGATGTACATGTTTGATATAAATCTTTTACTTATCATTGTGTCTGTAGTCACATATTCAAAATTGCTTCCTTCTGGTAACCTCAGCCTGCTTCCCAATTTGTTCTTCAAGTTGGTTTTCAGTTGGTGCAATGCAAATATTGTACCATGAGTTATTCCATATTTGTACTTCATTTGTTCAAAAGATAATAATTTATTTCCCGAAAAACAATTTTCTATTCTTTTGATCCATTTTCTCTCCCATTCTCTAAAGGAAAGGTTATCTATTGTGAAAGGGATTAGTTGGTTTTGCATCAATATAAATTTTGGTAGTTGATAATTTGTTTTTTTCCTTTCTACGTGAATCTTCTTCCAAATGTTGAGCAGATGGTGCAGTACTAGTTAATTCCTCTGTTAAAAGATTCCTATGTTAAAAGATTTATTATGATAACCTTAGCTGTAGCAAAAAAATGTATTACGTCAATCTGGAAATTAGAAGATAGCCTGAGAATACAGCAATGGTACATAAAAATGAATAGATTTTTTCCATTGGAAAAAATAACATACAATTTAAGAAATAGCATCACAGTTTTCGAACAAATTTGTGAACCGTACATGGAACACAGCAGAGAAGTCCTACCACAGACCTCCACCACCTAAAATGACAGAAGGAGAAGAAGACGAAATGAACTGACCCAGTATGTAAAAGTAGATGACACAAATTTCATGTTTATTTTCGTTGTGTGTTGACATTGTTTAATGGGTTTAATGTATCATATATGTTGAACGCTGAGTGGGTGGGGAGGGGGGTGAAGGAGGAAGGGAAGAGAGGGGGGGAAAGGGGAGAAAATGACACTGTGTATATTCAAGAGGGAAATGTTTGTGTGTATTTTGGTCAGTATGGTTCATAGTGTGAAAAATTTTTTAAAAATTAAAAAAAAGAATTCCTCGTCATTCTTTTAAATCCTCAAGAACAAAGACCTATTCAACTCAGACTTTCCATGCATCTCAAATCACACCCAGACTCAGTCTGGTGAATTTCATTGCGCTCCATCTTTGGCAAATACTCGTGAGGTAAGCAGAGCAAAATTTTGGTCTTACTAAAGCACTGGAAATATGCAATAAAACATCTTTACATATATATTCAAAGCCTGTCATAATGAAGGCCAACTTACCAATTATATTCCTACTTGTTTCCACCATCTGCAGGTTTCAACCATTGGACTTCTGTTCCTTTGAATATTAACAGTTTCTTGCTCTTTAGAGAATATTCTCCATTTCTCTTTGAAGGCCCGAGTGATAATATCAGTTTTCTACATGTTACTTTGACCTTGCCCACTCACTCACCTTGTCTGTATCCCATTAAACCTTCTCGTCCTGACTCACAATCTCACTCAGTTTGATCAGCAATTTGGTCCCTTCATTCAAGCTGTTGATGTACATTGTGGATAGATGGGGCTCAATAACCAATCCCTGCGGTTCGTCACCAACCACAGGTTGCCAACTTGTGAAACATATTTATTTACCTCTTTGCTCACTGTCCAATAACTAATTCTCCATTGTTGTCAGTATATTACCCCAAGCTCTGTACACTTTAACCTGTTGACGAATTCCTGTGTGGAACCTTAACAAAACCTTTCTGAAAATCCAAATACACTTTGCATGTGAAAAGCTGGGATTTCTAAATTGATTCCTGGAACACCTCACCAGTCACTGCCTGTCGCCCTAAATTGAATCTACTCTTATTGTGTCTTTCCTATCTATCATCTATCATTCACATCACTGTTTTGCCCAAATCCCATTTTTACATGTATATCCCTTAGAACGCCTTCCAATAACTTCCCTATTGTTGACACCTGGCTTACAAACCTAGGATTAATTTTAGAGCCAATTTTTAAATAAATGAACAAAAGAACTTCCCTCCAATCTTCTGGAACCTCACCCATGGTAAGGACATGTAAAATATATCTACCAGGGCCCCTAAAATTTCTGCACTAGCCTCCCTCAAGATCTGAGGGAATTACATGTCAGGCATTGGGAACTTAACCACCCTTATTTGCCTTAAGACAGCAAGCATCTACTCCTTTTTAATCTTTATCTCTTGCATGAACTCACTGCCTGTTTTTCTCACTTCCATAAATTGTCCCTGAATAAAAACAGATGCAACAAACCCTTGCAAGATCTTCCCCCATCTCTTTTGGTTCTATAAGTAGCTGACCACTGATGTTCAAGAGGATCAATTTGTCCCTCACTACCCTTGTGCTCTTAATATACCTGTAGAAGCCCTTAGAATTTGCCCTCACCTTGTCTGCCAAAGTAACCTCGTCTTCTTTTACCCCTCCTAATTTCTTTCTAGACATTTTATGCATTGTTTCTATTTATAAGTGCGGAACTTTTTCCTTGTTGCCAAGACATTCTTTACACCACTCTTGTTAAACGGCTCCCCGATATCCCTTGAAACGCGACAACTGGCAAAGCATCATACGGGCAGATACGCCCATTTCCTTAGGCCGCTGGCAGAGCAGTGAAACTGGCCAATCACTGCCAGTGGATCACAGGGGACCCAATCGCGGCCTAGGCATCTGAGGTAACCAATCAGCAGCTGGACCACTCATGCCATGCCCTGGTGGTGACGCGGTCGAACTGACTATAAAAGGCAGAGCTGCCACTGAATAAACTCAGTGTTGAATACACTCCATTGGTGGTTGTGTCTTTCTTCTCCAGCGGATTCAAGCTACAGCTTTAGGGCTATAACTGAGAGCTATAACCTAGCTGTAGCCATAGTGACCTCGCTACAGTGGTGACCATGACTAGTCCAAACAGCGCTTTGGACTTGAAGATGGAAGAGCACCGTGCGGTCAACACCACAACGTTGAAGCTGCCCAGCTCTGGACATCGCAACCACAGGTGTGGTTCCAGCAGACCAAGGCGCAGTTCTTCATTCAACAGATCGCTGCCGATGACATGCGCTACTATAACATGGTCAGCACCCTCAATCAGGACCCCACAGCCCATATCATCGACTTCTTCCACTGGCACGTGCAACAAGGAAGGTATGTGGCCATCAAAGAGCTGTTAACCTGCACTTTAGGGGTCTCAAAGCACAAACATGCTGCCCAACCATTGCACATTGTCAGTTTGGGGGAACAGGGTCCCTTCCACCCTCATGAGTGACATGCTTGCTCTCAATGATGGCCACATCTCCTACCCGCTGTTCCTGCAGATCTTCCTGGAGAGGCTGCCTGAGGACATCCGGCTGCACATCGTGGAGGAAGACTTCCATGACCCCAGGAATGTAGCTCCCCGAGCAGACCTGATATAGGCAGTGAACTGGGATGCCTGTGCTTTGCTCAAGCAGGTGACAGCACCACATCATCAGTGCCCAGCCAGGAGGACTATCAACCGACCGACCAACCGACTGTTTGACCAACCAACCAGCCAAACGCAACGACCCACAGGTGAGCAGTACTGTTTTAATCACCAAAGGTGGGATTCTGAGGCGCATGGATACCGTTCCTCCTGCGCGTTCCAGGGAAATGCCCAGAATGGATGTCATTAATGGTGTGATGACCGGCCAATGACTTAGTCTGCTGTTGTATACAGTTGAAATTTGGGACTATTTTATGCTGGAGCATGAACACTGCAAGACTGTAAGAGGTGCATCACACTTGAGTGGTGAGCATGCTCAGTGCAACAGTGTATTCCTACATGACCTACAGCCTGAGATGTGAGTAAATGTTTGTGCTGTAAACTTACAAGCTTCTCTGAGTGTTTATTAAGACTTCCGATGGTACAACCAAAGACATAACATGGTGGCAGTGGATGGATTGACAGACACCCACATAATATAGGAAAAAAAAATCCCTATAAACCAAAATAAACACGAAGAGAAGGAAACAAAGGAAAAAAAAAGCACCATTACCTGACAACCAGTGCTGGAGAAGAAACTGGCCACAGCAGCATTAAACCCAGTCATGAACTGGGAAGCCGACAACATCATAGAGGTTTTTAAAAAGTTCAAGCAGAAGTGCAACCTGGCATTCAAAAGTCTCCTCAAGGGAATCACACCAGAGGAAAAGACTAGTTACATCCTTGTTTGAACGGGCGAGCGAGGACTAGACCTGTTTAATAGGTGGGAGCTGGCTGAAGGGGAAGAAAATAACCCAGAAAGGATAATTGAAAAATTCTCCTCCCATCTGGAACCATGATCCAACCATAGAATAAATCGAGACGAGTTCCAGGGATTAAAACAAGAGCCTGACGAGTCAGTAGATAATTTCCTCACAAGGCTAAAGAACATTGCAGCAAAACGCAAGTTCAAAGGAATAGAGGAGAGAATAGTCTACCAACTAATCTGGGGAAGTGCTCATCCTGAAGGGCAGAAAGCTTTCATAGGAAAAGATAGGTTGAAACTAGCAGATGCTGTAGATGCAACTCGGGCCTTTGAGGCCACTAGGAGGCAAATGCAATCCCTCTCCGTGCAGGCCAACATGCAGCACAGAGATAAAAGGGTCGATGCCATAAAGCGCACACAGAGAAAGTCGCAAACAACCGAGAACTACAAAAGGTGCAGCAGAATACACCCCTTCGATGACCGCAAGAAATGCCCGCATATGGTTCGAAGTGCAGGGCCTGTGGGAAGGTCATTTATTGGGAATAGATGTGTAGGTCTGACATGAAAAGAGAAAGAAACCAAGAAGACAGAAGGAAAGTGCACCACGTCAAGGGAAGTGACAGCAGTGACTCCGACTCATTAACGCTCGGCAACGAAACAATACTCCTTCATGAGATGTCCAAGAAATGGAAGGGAGAAAAAGATGAATTGCACACCAGAATCCAAGTTAAAAGAAAGATCAGAAACAAATCAACAATATTCAACTTGAAAATAAAGTTGGATACAGGATCACAAAGCAACATCCTCTCACTTAGACTGTACCGCCAAATGTTCCCCGAGTACATAAAGAATGGGTACCCAGAGGAAGGCACACTAGAAGCCGCAAATGTAATGCTCACAGCTTATGGTGGCCCTGTGATTAAACAACTAAAAAAAGTCTAAAGAAAAGGCAAACATAAAGGAAAGAGCATCATATGCACATTCTTTTTGGTTGACGCTGACGGACCTTGGCCTGAATAGTTGTCAAAAATTACAGCTAATCTCTGTAAACAATGAGATCAGAGAGAAGAAAATGTCCAAGAGGATCAATCACGACATCCCACTTGAGCTATGGCTTCCGATCACAAATAAGGCCAAGCTCATGGGCATGTGCCCTGTAGAGCGCGTCGAAAGAATCAAAGACTTATTGATCCAAACCAAGGCTTTTATTAACTAGAAGACTGGAGCATATCACATGTAGGTCGACCAGTCCAGAATGACCTGGTCTGGCTAGGAGCAATCCTTTAAGACCTGCCAGTAGACGTGGCTATGCTCTCAGCCAATCACAGTCATCCTACACTACAATCTGAACATAAACACATTGGTGATAGAATCTGTACTATCACATACCCTGAACGCTTTGATGACACATTTCAGTGCTTTGGGAACTTTGAATACCACATTACTATAGACCCAAAATACAAACCAATAATCCATGCTCCATGGAAGGTGCCAATAGAGCTGAAACAAAAACTAAAGCAAGAGCTGGAAGAAATGGAAGAAAAACAAGTAATAGCAAAAGTAGTTCAACCAACTGGCTGGGTAAATTCTATAGTAGTGAAAGAAAAACTGAATGGTTGCATAAGAATATGTCTGGACCCCAAAGACCTAAACCAAGCAATCAAAAGACGGCACTATCCAATACCAATGCTGGAAGACATCACTTCTGAACTAGCGGGATCCAAAATCTTCAGTAAGCTAGATGCCAAGAATGGGTACTGGAATGTGAAGCTGGATGAAGAATCGACACTGCTAACAACTTTCAACATTCCATTCAGCCGCTACAAGTTCCTGCGCCTACCTTTTGGCCAAAAGATGACCCAAGACATCTTCCCAGCAAAAGATAGATGAGAACTACATGGGATGTCATCGCAGATGACATCCAGATTTTTGGCAGAGACGGGAAAACCCACAATCTCCACCTTCATGAGGCCATGGAGAGAACAAGAGGGGCTGGCATCAAATTCAATGCAGACAAATGCATCATCAAAGTGGAGGAGTGCCAGTTCTTCAGAACGGTGTACACACCTGAAGGGGTCAGGCAAGCCCAGAGCTGAAATGGAACACCCAAAGGACATAAAGGAACTAAGAAGTTTCCTCGGCCTGGTCCAATATATGAGTTCCTTCGCCCCACACATGTCAGCCAACCTCAGAGAGTTGCTGAAAGAGGATGTGGAGTTTCAGTGGTCACCATCGCATCAGCGAGATTTTGACAAGCTTAAGGAAGTGGTCTGCAGAGAAGTAGAACTGAGTTACTACAACAGGAAAAAAGTTGTCACAAGTAGACACTTCCATTAGAGGCCTCGGGGCAGCATTGGTGCAGGAAGGAAAACTGATAGCCTTTGCCTCAAAAGCCCTGACAACAGCAGAGACCCAATATTGAAAGGGAGCTGTTGGCAGCCGTATATGGATGCGAAAAGATCCACAAATTCCTCTATGGGAGACAGTTTGTGGTAGAGAGTGATCATCGCCTGCTGGAACACATCCAGAAAAAGAACCTAAGCAAGGCACCAGCCAGATTACAGAGGCTACTCCTCCGGCTCCAATGTTACAACTTTACCTTGAAGTACAGGCCTGGGGAGGAAATGGTACTTGTTGACGCTTTGTCACGTCTTTCCCCAAATGAAAAAAATGAAATGAAAGACATGGAGATCAAGGTACATCACCTCGACAGGTGCACCAATAACAAACTAAACCAGATTAAAGAAGAAACAGCAAAGGATGAAGAGCTGCAGCTGCTCTCGCAACAGGTGATACAGGGATGGGCAGAAAGAATAAAACAGGTACAGCCTACAGTACATCAGTATTGGTCTATCAGGGACGAAATTTCCCTGGAGAATGGAATACTGCCAGCAGGGTCTTGGCTGATAATACCAGAGACAATGAAAAAAAGAAATTCTCCAGAAAATACACCAAGGCCACATGGGAATGGAGAAATGCAAACTCAGAGCAAAGTCAGCAGTTTACTGGATGGGCATGTACCAGGACATCGAAAACATGGTGGCTACATATCCAGCATGCCAGAAATACACAACAAAAAGAAGAGATGATACCCGCGGAAATACCCTTCCAGGACACGGCACACAGTGGGAGCAGACCTCTTCACAGAAAACCAAGAATGGTATCTGATTGAGTCCTGTAACTACTCCAAATTCCCCTTCATCAAGAAAGTGAAGGCCCTGAAAGCATCAACCATCACTGCTGCTCTTCACAAAACAGGGGATACCCAAACAAGTGATATGTGACATTGGGACCCAATTCACATTGCGTGAACTCAGAGAAATGGCTGCAGAATATGGGTTCACCATCATTACTTCATCACCACGTTACCCCAAAGGCCATAGATTCATTGAGAGGCATGTACAGACAATTGAACGCACTCTCACAAAGTGTTGAGAGATAAAGGAAGATCCCTACCTCACCTTTCTGTCACTGTGAGTCACGCCTTTGAGGGCCAACATGAAATCCCCGGCAGAGCTTCTGAATGGCAGAAAGTACAAGACAACCCCGCCAAGCAAAATCCATCCACAAAACGACCAAGAGGAAACAGGAAGAAAGTTGACTAACATACAGGAGGGAAGTCGTCAACATTATAATAAACATGCACAAACACTAACAGAACGCTTCAGAAGGCAGCATGTGCATGTTCAAGAGCCAGTGATCAAAAGCCTGGAGCCAAGCAAAGATTGTTAGAGAAGCTGAGATGCCAAGGTCATACATCATTGAGACAGAATTCGCCCAACACCAGATCTTACATGGAAAGCACCAGAAGCACCAGCAGCTTCTAAAAATCCAACAATTTCTGAGGGAATGCAGAAGAAACCCCAACCAAGAACACCATAATGACTGAACATCAAGGAACAGGAGAACCAAGGCAAACAGCACCACTACCCACAACCGTACTAACACCACCGAAGCAAACAGACACAACAATGTCTCCAAGGTGGAGAAGCAACATCCTACCACCAGTGCGATTCTGCTGAAAAGAATATAGAACTGCACTTGTATAACTGCAAATGTATAATTAGAATATTTAATTCTTAATGGCAAATGCAGGTAAAGAAGCAGTAACAATTTATTTTTAAGAAATTTAAATTTTAATAAATCTTTTAATTTTTAGAATTTTTTTAAAGAAGGAGGGATGTTATATACAGTGGAAATTTGGGACTATTTTATGCTGGAGCATGAACACTGCAAGACTGCAAGGCCACATCACACTGAGTGGTGAGCATGATCAGTGCGACAGTGTATTCATACATGACTGGCAGCCTGAGATGTGAGTACAAATTTGTGCTGCAAACTTACAAGCTTCTCTGAGTGTTTATTAAGACCTCCGATGGCACAACCAAAGACATAACACCTGCTTCACATTCAAGACTCCCTGTCAGGCTGACGTTTCTTGGTGGATACTGGGGCACAATACAGCGTCCTTCTCCCAACCAGCTTGGAGGCCCGCTGTGGCAAAGTGGGCCAGGTGCTCCGAGCGCAAACGGCTCCAACATTCTAACATTTGGGACCCACACCATTCCCCTCCACTTCAGGGACAGACAATTCACTTGGACGTTTTCAGTGGTGGCTGTGCAACAACCATAACTGGATGCAAATTTCCTGTGGGTCAACTCACTCCTGGAGGATATCAAGGGGCACTGGCTGGTGCACGCCCGGACATTTCAATCCCTCTCGCTCAAGGGCACTGAACTCACCAGCCCCCACCTGCACTCAGTGAGTACTGCCGACAACGAATTTGCTCATCCTGGCAGATTTCCCCTCCCTCACCACACCTCACTTCCATTCGGCAAAACCCAAACATGGGGTGAGGCACCAAATCGTTACAGAGGGCCCTTCCCTCCATGCTAGGGCGTGGCATCTCCCCCCTGAGAAACTCAACTTTGTCAGGGATGAGTTCCAAAAGATGGAGGAACTCGGCATTGTGCAGTGCTCCGATAGTCCTTGGGTCTCCCCTCACCACATGGTCCCCAAGGCAACAGGAGGTTGGAGGCCAGGCAGAGACTACCACCACCTCAATGAGGCCACCATATTGGACAGATATCCCATGCCCCATATCCAAGACTTCACTGCTAACCTGCAGTGGGCATGGATATTCTCAAAGGTGGACCTCATCAGGGGCTATCACCAGATCCCAGTTCACAGCAAAGGCATCCCAAAAGCTCCACATACCCTTTGGTTTAAGAATCGCTGCTCACACTTTCCAGAAACTGATGGATGCAGTGGTCCGGCATCTGCATTTTGACTTCATCTACTTCAAGGACATTTTAATCACCAGCCACACCAACACTGAGCACGACATCCACTTAAAACAATTATTCTCCAGGCTGAGAGATTTCAGCTTAACCATCAACACGGGCAAGGGCCAATTTGGTTGAGACACTGTTAGCTGCTTTCAGGTGGCCACAATACCCTACTGTAAAGCCACCTATTTTACCCCAATGCGGCTATCGGGAGGCCATCTGAAAGTGGAGAACTCTGCCAGGAGGAACACTTACCTAACCCTCCTCCTGTAGGTATAATCTCTGGCTCCGAGAAACTTCCGTTGCACCTAAAAGCAACAGTGGCTGCCGGGGGCAGGCTGATAACATCGCGGTGACATCGTTAGCCATCGACTCTTGGCACGATTTTTGAAAATCCAGTCAGTGTGCAGACTTGTGGTTACCGGTGCAGTTTAATATATCATTACATTACAGGATTATATCGACGTTATGGCATCCAATTGGTCAGATGCAGAGATTAGACTGCTTCTGGACCATTTATCTCAGGAAGCCCAGGAGAGAGAGCTGACAGAGACTGTGAGGGATGGTTCCACATATGAACGAGTGGCCACTTCACTCTTAGCCAGTAGCCATGTCTGCACAAAGACGCAGGTCGTGAACAAGCTGAAGAACCTCAGGAAAATGTTCCATGCGGTGCTTGATCACACCCGCAGGAGTGGCAGTGGTCGAATGGAGTGGCAGTACTTCCAGCAATGCCACATTCTCTGCGGGTCCAGCTGCTCAGCAGAACCTTTGAGCATTGCCAGTGTCATGGAGAGCCCTTATTCAGCAGAGCACATCCCTAAGGAAACTCAGGCCGCAAACAGCAGTGCAGAAGGACCAGAGATGCAGACCCAGGAGGTGCAGGTCACTGCGAATGACTCCACTAGCACAGCCCTGGATGCCCCCCAAGGCAGCAATGCAGAACTCACTGACCATGGAAGTAGCCAGGCGACATTTTCACCAGGGGATACAGGTATTGTAGCATCAATGATGTTTTGCAGAACATGATGTCCACCATGCACCAGGAGGAAATGGTGAAGGATCGCCAGCATGCAGAGATGGCTCTGGAGCATCAGAGAGAACTGATGGCATATTTAAAAAAACACGAGAATGCTGTTCTGAGGGTGACAGGCACGTGCAGGCAGCGACATCCTTGTCATCTGTGCTCGAGCATCTCAGTGCTGCATTGGACAGGCAGTCTTCTACATTCCAACAATTCTTTGTGCAAATTGAGGCCTGCCCATCCCAGTTACCACACCCCTATGGATCACCTTCCATGGACCTTGCCCCTCGCGCTGGAATGCAATATATTTCAACGCCAATGCTTAACGGCGGTAGGCACTAGGAGAGGTTGGAGATGCTGGGTTCCAGCAGTGGTTCCCCAACTCCCCCCTCCTCCTCCTCCTCTTCCTCCTCCTCCCTCCCCTCCTAATTCATCTGATTTGTGAGTCTACCTGTAATCATGTTAATGCTGCCCCAAGTCAATAGCCATTTTTGAAGCTAATGAAACCCATGAAATGTGCAATAGTCTATGCATTATGTGACGCATTAGTGGGTGCTGGGTGGCGGAGGTTGTAGTTCTTGTTAACCGTTTTCTGTCCATTTTGTGTCTGATCTGTTGATTCGCTGTATGGGATGGATTTGCACTGTCTTTTCTCCATTGCATTGAACGCAGCAAGTCTGTTGCAAAATTTAAATCTTTATGGCACATTATCTAACTCAGGTACATATGAAATCCTACAAGTGTTATTGAATAAGTTTTTTTATTAAAGTTTAAAAAAGCAGACATGTCTCATGTATCATTACTTTGTCTAACTCTGACACGCGATCAGAGTCTGAAATCTGGAGCCAGAAAGCAGGCTCCTGTCACAGCCTTTGGAGTTGGGGAGCGGTGGGGGGAAAGGGCGGTGGTGGGAGTTGGGTTGGTGGGCATGCCCACGTTGCACGGGCATCCCCTGAGATCCACACCCCTACAGTATGGACATAATTGCAGAGCGGATTACCTGGACTCCATGGGGTTGGGGATCGTTACAGTCCTGGGTACTGGGTGCAGGGGGGTTTGCTCAAACAAATGCCCACTCGGCAAAAGGTTCTCCTTGTTGAGCTCACATATATTGTGCAGCATACAGCAGGCAAACACAACATCTGGGACAAAGGCAGTCGCAAGATCAAGATGCTTGGACAAGCATCGCCAGCGGCCTCTTTGAGGGCCAAATGCATGCTCCACCACTATCCATGTTGAATTCAGCACCTTGTTAAATGTTAGCTGGTCTGCATCCAGTACTTGATGCTGTGTGAAGCCCTTTATCAGCCAGGTTTAAAGGGGGTATGCTGCATCACCCACAAGATGAGCTGGGACCTCCACTCCATCAACATGTTTGACACCTGTGGGCACAAAAGTGCAGAGATGCTATTAGTTCACCAACCTGTCCATTTACCCACGAGGCATGAACAACGTCACCGCGAGGAGCATGTAAGGGTTATCAGTCACGTCACGTGCAAAGAGGTATCCAACCTGCTCCTCCACCTTTTTGTACAGAGGGGGTTGGCAAGCACGCGTGCATCATGCGTGCGGCCAGTCCAACCCATAAATACATCTGAGAAGCTGCAACATAACAAATAAAGTAGCCTGTACCTGAAGATATGGGCAAGCAAAGTGCCAAAAAAACAAAATGTCAGCGGTCTAACTCACCAGAACTTGTGGTCAACAACTGCTTGCAGAACCACAGAGTTTCACCCCTTTGTGATTGTAGTAGGCACTGGTTCCACGCAGGGGGTGCTAATGGGAATATGCGGCCCATCCAGCACACATTGGGTAACCCCTTTCCGCAAAGCCATCAATTGTCTCCTGGAGGCATGTTCCATTTGACAGGGAGATGAAACGCTTACCAAGGATGCCCTTCAAGGCTCCTGTCACCTGCCGTACCACCATACACACAGTGCTGATGCCTAACCCTAAGATGGCACTGATAGATCGATACTCACAAGCGGTTGCATACCACCACAGGGCCACAGCCAGTTGAATTCCCGGCACCAATGGATGCAGGCGATCTGGTCATGAGGCTGTAGGTGAGGTTCAATGAGTTCCAGCACAAAGTTGAAGGTGCCCCGCATCAAAGGGAAGTGCCTCCTCCACTCGTCATCATCAAATTTGGTGAGGACATTACTCCAGAATGCAGCCCCCTGGGATTCGTTCAACCACCATAGAGACCAATTTGTTATCATGGCCAGTTGACTGAAAAGCAGCATTCGCCTCTGTCTGCGGTGCCTACGCTCTGCAAGCCTTTCCACCTCGACCTGCTGGCCCACAACCTTCACAGGAAGCATTCCCTGATCTCACTTATGCGCTGTTCAGATCGCATGGAGCTGAGAAGAACCTCAACATATTTCATGATCTCACAAGGATTTGGCGTATCTCGTCATGCACACTTACACAAGCTGCCTACATCCCCATAAACATTTTTCTTCTCCTGATCCTGTGTTCCTTACTGCTTCAGCCTCAACGTGCTGCAAATGACGTCAAGGCAGCATGGGCAGGACTAGGCTACAGTCCCGAGGAGCCGGCGTTCTCTCGGATGCAGCTCTCCTTCAACTAGCATGTTCAGGTGACAGAAACCTGTCCTACATTTCCGAATTAACAATGGAAATTGAACGCATAGCCGGCAAATCCAACATGGTGGCCAACACCCTCTCCCATCCAGCTTTCTTAGCCATGCACGACCCTAATCCTGGCATCAACTCTTCGGCCCTGGCTGATACACAGCAAGTACACCCTGAAATTCCGGCGAACCAGACATCCCTCACCAGCTTACAACTAGAGGACACCCAGATGACCCCCAGCAATCGCACGATGCTCTGCGACAACTCGATGGGTCAATGGGCTGCATGGAAGAGGAGGGTTTTTGACTCATTCCACAACTTGACTACAGTCAAGATGATGGTGAACAGGTATGTCTGGTACAGCCTCCTCAAAGAGGTTGCCCTGTGGGCCAGGACATCAGGACAGGGTCAGTCATCAAAAAAATCCAGATTCATATCAAAACTCTACCACAGACATTGACATTGTGGGGCCACTAGAGGCACATGTTAATTTCTCACAATGGTCGACCAGATGACCAAATGCCCAGAGGTGATGCCTCTATCAGAGGCTTCCACAGAAGCATGCGCACGGGGTTTAATCAACACTTGGGTAGCACATTTCTGGGTCCTCAAACACTTTACATTGGACAGGGAAGCCCAATTCACTTCTAGTCTGTGGATAACCCAAGCCCACGACCTGGAGATCCAACTCCACCAGACCATGGCATATCACCCACAAGCCAAAGGGTTGGTGGAGCGGTGCCATAGACACCTTAAGGCAACCTTAATGGCATGGTTTACCAGATCTATCTGGGCTTAAAACTCCCTTGGGTCCTGTCCAAGGTGGACCTCAAGGCATCTTTTGCCAAGTTGGTCTATGGCACAACCCTAATTATATTGGGAGAATTAATGACATCCCCTGAGGACTTATGGGAGCCCCTGATGACCACAATGTCTTGACTATGCGAGCGCCTAGGTACCCTGGCCCAAACTAAACCTAAATTCCACGGCCAACCCTGCATTTACGTCCCAAAGAAATTTACTGGCTGTAAATACGTGTTTGTTCAGCGCGGGACTCACCGGCCACCTCTACAATGGCCTTACGAGGGGCAATACCATGTCATCAGACACAACGGCTCCACCTGTGTTTTGGGCATTGGTGGCAGGGAAGAGACTTTCACACTCGACCAGTTGAAACTGACCTACTTGGACCTTGACCAGCCTATCAATCACCCAACCCCATGGCGCAGGGGTCAGCCTCCTAAAAACAGTGCCCCGATTGCTGGTTCTGGATGGGGCAGGGTTCATGTAGCAGCTTGTGGCCCTTACCTCATGCCAACACAGGAAATGGCTATCGAACGCAGCAACTGGCAAAGCCTTGTGCGGGCTGAAATGCCAATCACTGCCGGTGGGTTGCAGGGGGCCCAATCGGGGCCTGGGCATCTGAGCTAACTAATCAGCAGCAGGCCCGCTCAAGCCTCATTCCAGTGGTGATGTGGCCAAGCTGACTATCAAAGGCAGAGCTGCCACAGAATCAATTCAGTGTTGAATACACTCCACTGGTGGGTGTGTCTTCCTTCTCTTGCGGATTCGAGCTGCAGCCTTAGGGTTATAAACAAGAGCTATAACCAAGATGTAGCTGTAATGTTGGACTGAGATTGTCTGAAAAATACAAGATTAATGATGTTCTGCCAACTTTATCTCTGCTTTCCATTGTATCTGTCCTTGCAGAGTCTGCACAATCGGTGCCTATTCTCAAAGCTGGCCTGCAAGGGCTACCTGTTTTCAGCCATCTTGTGCTAAAAGCAAACACTTTACCATTGACTTATGTCAAAAGCATTAAAATATAAGTGAGATATAAATCATTTTTCTACATTCCTTCCTCTTTATCATTTATGATAAACATAAAATTGTTTTATGTGCCATAAATGTCCATGTTTGCCATTTAAGAGTCTGATTGGAGCTGTTGCTTGTTATCTGGAGTGTTTTAAGGCCGATTCATTTGCAGTCAGTTTGGTGAGTTCAATGTGGTTGTCAGCATGGTAAGTAAAACCTGGAACGGATCTCTCCATTTGGGTGCCAACTTCTTCCATTCCCAGTTCCGGATCAGTACAGAGTTTCCTGGGTGGATACCAGCCAGTGTCGTCTCGAAATTTTCAGTTCTTTGCTGAACATAATCATTCTTTCACTCAAAGCAGATCCAAAGAACCTTTTGCATACAGCTGCCCAAGGAGTACGTAATGGCTTTCCAAATAAAACTTCAGCTGGTGTTAAGTCAGCACCATTTTGAGGAATAATTCTCACTTTGAAAAGAGCCAAAGGCAGGAATTTTAGACAATTTAACCTGGTCTCCTCTACTAAATTAGTAAGTTTATTTTTTAATGGTGCTTTCTCCACCATTCCCTTTGCCTGTGGATGCTGGGAGCCGTGTAACTGCTGTTTAATTCTGAAATCTTTACATAACTTCATTTATATTAGCAGTAAAATGTGGGCTATTATCAGAGCTAGTAATGGTAGGCAACTCAATCCTTGGGTTTGGTTCTAGCAAAACACTCCAACTGCTATTTCAGCTGTGGCATCGTGAGTGGGTGTAGCCTCAATCCATCGACTGAACAAGTCCAGTATCACCAGGCGATTCTGACAGCCTTGTTCTCAATTAAATCTATCTGTACACATTCAAATGAGCCAGAAGGTAATTGTCCCCTTCCTGGTATACATGCAAAAGCCTGACCAGGATTATTTTTCTGACATACGATACATTCAGATACCTTCCCTTTTGCTGCAACATTTAAATTAGGGGACCACCACGTCTCTAGTGCCCCTTTCACTATTCCTTCCTTTCCAAGGTGTGTCTAGTATGAATATAATTAAGTAACAAAGGTAAAAATACATCTGGTACACAAATTTGTCCATCGTGGGTAATCCATAAAAGAGTTTCCTGATCATTTAGGTACACCCACTGTTTCCATAGTCTTTTCAATTTATCAGGGGCGTCCCCCTGAATCTGTAATACATTTTCCATATCAGGCAAGATCATTCTATTTAGCGTCATGTTGCTTTCTGGATAAAGGATGTGGGGACCTTTTAAAGCAGCAGGTTTTTCAGTTGAATCTGTGTAGGGCACTACCAGTTTCCACAAAGACAAGCTGAGGTTTTAATACACAGAAGAACCTTGCTGGCACGGATCCAAGGATGGGAATGGCGGCAAGGGAGATGTGGCTCGACCTTTATGGCCCAGGACCATGGGGGACGAGTCATAGGATATGAGTCATCCGTGGGCGGGCCAGCTCCATATATACAACCAACCATGATAACTATATAGAATGGAGGAAACATATCACCACATTCATCCCTCCTTTTAGAACAGAACCCCCACCCCCACCTTAGACCCGAAAAAAAAACTGCCAAGATTAAAGATTCATTCTCACCGGTGACCTCCTCTGTCTATGGGACCTGTGGGAGCAAGGGAAGGAGTAGTCTGCTGTTCTGCCAGCCGGGTGTCTACAGGCGGTGTCACCGATGGATATACCGCTGACGTCACTTCCGGCCCAACCACCGACTGGAGCAGTGTGCTCACCCCGGGTACTGTCATCTTCCTCCGGATAACTTCCGCAGGCACCAAAGATGTCACTTCCACCAGTACCGAAGATGTCACTTCCTCCAGTACTGAAGACATGATTTCCGCACATTCAACTGACATCATCTCCAGTGTCACAGCTGGTAGGGTTGCTTGACCGTACTGACCCCACGTACGTCCACTGGGCACTGTCATTTTGCAGCAGCCGGGCCCCGACGGCACATTGACAGGATGCCATGGTCAACATGGGCGCATGCCCGATTGCCCACCCGATTGCCCACCCCCGCGCCATGGAAGGAAGTTGCTGGCTGCTATTAGCCTCATCCAACGGGGATCAGTGACTCGAACCCCGAGATGGTCCTAGCATCAACCACCTTAAAAGTGGAAATTCCCCATAGATTTGGGCACTCAATGAAAGACATTGCTGTCAACAGGAAGGTAACAAAATGCCTGTTGGATAGCTGTAGTACTATCACCTCCACAGCCCAGGATCCTGGGCGCTGCTCAGTGGACATGACGGAAGCAGGGTGGGGGGAGTTGGGGACATACCAAGAGTTCAGTTTCCTGGTCACGCCTTATCTCTGTGCCCCAGTCCTCTTAGGGCTAGATATCCAGTGCCACCTCCAAAGCCTTACCTTTGCTTTCAGCGGGCCCCTTCCCCCGCTCTCACTCCACATTACAAAGCCTAGCGACTGCCCCCAATCCACCTGCGACCTCTCCACGCTACGGCTAACTCCTCCCACCCTCTTCAACTACCTTACATCAGATTACAAGCCCATAGCTGCCAGTCCCTGGAAATCCCAAGTCCGAGTGTTAAAAAGGGGGTAGAAAATCGAGGAGAGTCATCGATTATAGCCAGACCATAAACCGGTACACCCAACCGGACACCTACCCCTTACCCCGAATAGCTGACATGACCCACAAGATAGCCCGCTATAAGGTTTTCTCGACAATTGACCTAAAGTCGATGAACCACCAATTCCCTATCCATACCTGGGATAAGCCATATACCACCTTCAAGGCAGATGGGCGCCTCTATCAGTTCCG
This sequence comes from Narcine bancroftii, assembly GCF_036971445.1. Lineage (NCBI taxonomy): Eukaryota > Metazoa > Chordata > Chondrichthyes > Torpediniformes > Narcinidae > Narcine > Narcine bancroftii. The sequence goes on along the minus strand of NC_091477.1, from coordinate 66,235,089 downwards.
CCGGGTTCCGTTTGGGGTCACATGGGGTCTCCGTCTTCCAGCGGGAGATGGACCACATGGTAGACCAGCTCAACATAAGGGCGACCTTTTCGTACTTGGACAGTGTCACCATCTGTGGCCATGACCAGTAGGACCATGATGGCAACCGGGAGAGATTTCTCCAGATGGCTGAGGAGCTGAACCTCACTTACAACAAAGAGTGTTGTGCAACACCTGCAGTTGGTTGGACTGCACCGTGGTGCAGGTCCAGAACAGGATGTTGGAGGAGTCGTTGAACTTCACCGGTCTATATTGGATGTCATAGCTGGATGTGGCCAGCTTGACTCTCCAGTGCAAGATCTTATTGTTATTGATCTTACCGTTATGGGTGGTGCTGAACATGAAAGCCACTGTGCACTGGTAGGTGAGGAGGGTGAACCTCCTGCCTGCCAGGTAGTGGCACCAGTGGTGGACTGCTTCCAAGATTTCCTGGACCTCCATTTCAATGGAAGAGTGCCTGAGCACAGAACCATGGAGGGTCCTGGAGAAGAAGGCCACTGCGTGTTCAGCACGACCCGCCTTGCCATCCTGGGGCACATTTTGGAACATGGTGTCATTAATCCTGATCCAGAATGCATGTGCCCACTAATAGAACTGCAACTCCCCCACATGCTCAAGGCCCTCTGCAGGAGGCTTAGGCTTTTTTCCTATTACTCCCAGTGGGTCCCCCATTTCTCGGACTAAGTCCGCCCACTGACCCAAGCCACCACCTTTCTTCTCCCCCTCAAGGCGCAAGCAGCTTTTGCTCACATCAGGCAGGACATCGCCAATGTCATGATGCATGCCATAGATGAGGGCACCTCATTCCAGTTGGAATGCGATGCCTCTGATGTTGCCCTCACAGCCAACCTCAACCATAGCCTTCTTCTCCAGGACCCTCCACGGTTCTGAGCTCGGGCACACTTCCATTGAAATGGAGGTCCAGGAAATCTTGGAAGCACTCTGCCACTGGCGCCACTACCTGGCAGGCAGGAGGTTTACCCTCCTCACCAACCAGTGCACAGTGGCTTTCATGTTCAGCACCACCCATAAGGGTAAGATCAATAACAATAAGATCTTGCACTGGAGAGTCAAGCTGGCCACATCCAGCTATGATATCCAATATAGACCTGTGAAGTTCAACAACTCCTCCAACATCCTGTCCTGGACCTGCACCACGGTGCAGTCCAACCAATTGCAGGTGTTGCACAACACCCTTTGTCACCCAGGCGTCAGGCACCTGTACCATTTCATCAAATCCTGGAACCTCCCCTTCACCATACAAGAAGTCAGGACCATGAATGAGTCCAATCCGCGCCCCTTCCACCCGCCATATGCCCATGTCGACAAGGCCACTCAGCCTTTCGAATGGCTTAGCATCGACTTCAAGGGCTCCCCTACCTTCCACGAACAAGAATATCTACTTCTCGTGGTCGTAGATGAATACTCTCATTTTTCCTTTGCTATCTCTTGCCCTGACACCTCCACAGATCTTCACCATGTTCAGATACCCGGCATTCATCCACAGTGATCGAGGGTCTGGCTTCATAAATGAGGAGCTGTGCCAGCACCTGGTAGTACAACTAGTCGTACAACTAGTCACAACCCGAGGGGCAACGGGCAGATGGACCGCTAAAACAGGGTGATCTGGAAGGCAGTCCTCCTGGCCCTGAGGTCCAAAGGCTGGTCCATTGACTACTGGCAAGAGGCCCTCCCCGAGGCACTCCATGCCATTAGGTCACTCTTGTGCACGGCTACCAATCAGACCCCTCATGAGCGCCTTTTCTCATTCCCCAGGAGATTGGCAATGGGAATCTCTTTCTTTTCTTTCTTTTCTTTTTCAATCTTTTTATTATTATTATAATTTATAAACACATACAGTTCAAAGAGATATAAAAAATACATAGTAAGTAATGAATTAATACAGAGATATTAAACAATAATATTACAGAATAAAAATATATCATAAAAAAAAAATTAGATCAGTTTAGGGTGTGAACTATCTCTAAAAAAGAAAGATATAATTAATAACAATATATGAAAAAAGAGAAAAAAAACCCAAAAAAGAAGAAAAAACAAATCTGAATTAAAAAAACTTAAAAAATAACCTACAGATATAGCTAAACCACGCCGATCACTCCGATCTCATCTTACAGCCCAATTATCATACATAATCATAGAAAGAAATCAGAGCCAGATCAACTCACCACAAATGAAAATATTGAATAAATGGTCGCCAGGTTAACTCAAACTTAGAAGGGGATTCATAGACAGAGTTTCTAATTTTCTCTAAATTTAAACATAGTATAGTTTGGGTAAACCATTGGAAAACAGTGGGAGGATTAACCTCTTTCCAATTCAATAGTATAGATCTTCTAGCCATTAGTGTAAGAAAAGCAATCATACGATCTGCAGGAAGAGATAAATAAGTCAAATCTATCATAGGTAATCCAAAAATTGCAGTAATGGGATGTGGTTGTAAATCAATATTCAAAACAGTAGATATAATGGAAAAAAATTCCTTCCAATAATTCTGTAAAGAGGGACAGGACCAAAACATATGTGTAAGGGAAGCTATTTCCAATTGACATTTATCACATATAGGATCGATATGAGAATAAAAGCGATGGAGTTTATCTTTAGACATATGAGCTTTATGAACAACTTTAAACTGTATTAGTGAATGTGTTGCACATAAAGAAGAAGAGTTTACCAGTCGCAGAATTTTATTCCAATTTTCATTGGAAATATGAAGGTTGAGTTCTCTTTCCCAATCATTTTTAAACTTTACAAAAGTCCCAGAATTTATTTTTGTAATTATATTATATAATTTAGATATCACACCTTTTGGAGGGAATTTTGAATATAGTATATCCTCTAAAACAGTCGTAGTCTCCCGATTGGGAAAAGAGGGTAAAGTCGAAACTAAGAAACTCCTAATCTGCAAATATCGAAAGAAATGAGATCGAGGTAAATCATATTTCATGGATAATTGTTCAAATGACATGAAAGAGTTATCCAAGAATAAATCCGAAAAGCATGTTATACCTTTAACTTTCCAGAGTAAATAAGCTTGAGCAATTAGAGAGGGATGAAAAATACAATAGGAGTTTCCAAGATAAAATGACTTAGGCCAAAAAATCTCCGGAATTGAAACCATATTCGTAGTGTATGTTTAGCCATTGGATTATCAATTTGTTTATATAATTTAGTAAGAGTAAAAGGGAGAGCAGCTCCCAAAATAGAGCTATTGAAATATTTTGTATTGGTTTAATTTCTAAATTTACCCAATGGGGATTTAGAGATAATTCTGAATAATTCAACCAATACCTTAAGTAACTAATATTAATTGCCCAGTAATAAATTCTAAAGTTGGGTAATGCCAACCCTCCCTTTAGTTTAGATTTCTGTAAATATTTTTTCCCCAATCTAGGATTCTTGTTTTGCCAGATATACGAGGACAATTTAGAATCGACCTTATCAAAAAAAGATTTAGGAACAAAAATAGGTATAGCTTGGAATATATATAAAAATTTAGGTAAGATCTTCATCGTAATAGCATTAATTCGGCCTATCATGGATAGGGATAATGGTGACCAATTGGTAAGTAAACTGCCGATCAGGTCCAATAGAGGGAAAAAATTAGTCCTAAACAAATCTTTATGTTTTTTAGTAATCTTAATCCCTAAATATATAAAATGGTCTCTAGCTATTTTAAAAGGCAAACTATCATAAATAGGAACCCATCCATTAAAAGGGAATAATTCACTTTTATTTAAGTTCAGTTTATATCCCGAAAAATTACTAAATTGGGCTAATAAAGATAAAACTGCAGGAATAGAATTTTCAGGATTGGAAATATATAACAATAAATCATCTGCATATAGTGATACTTTATGAATATCCCTGCAACGAATAATACCAGTAATATTGGGTGCTTCTCTGATAGCAATTGCCAAAGGTTCTAAAGCTAAGTTAAATAATAAAGGGCTAAGGGGGCACCCTTGCCTGGTGCCCGGAAATAATCGAAAATATGGCGATCTTTGGGTATTAGTAAAAACCGAGGCAACTGGGGAATTATAAAGAAGTTTAATCCAAGATATAAATATCGGACTAAAATTAAATTTTTCAAGAACTGTAAATAAATAAGGCCATTCTACTCTATCGAAGGCCTTCTCAGCATCTAGTGAAATAACACATTCTGAAGACTTATGTGAAGGAGTGTAAATAATATTCATCAATCTTCTAATATTAAAGGAGGAATAACAATTTTTAATGAATCCAGTCTGGTCTTCAGAGATAATATATGGTAATATCTTCTCTAGCCTTGTCGCTAGAATTTTAGAGAAGATCTTAGAATCAACATTCAACAAAGAAATAGGTCTATAAGAAGAACATTCGGTCGGTTCTTTATTTTTTTTCAAGATTAGAGAAATCGTAGCTCTGTAAAATGATTGTGGTAGTTTACCCAATGTGATAGATTCATCAAACATCTTAATCAGCCAGGGAGAGAGAGTAGAAGAAAAAGCTTTATAAAATTCCACAGAATATCCATCAGGACCTGGTGCTTTCCCCGAGTTCAGTGAGAAAATAGTATTATTGATCTCCGAATCTGTAATGGGTTTACTTAATTCTAAGTTATCTTGAGGTAATACTTTTGGGAGTTTCAAATGTTCTAAAAAATTAAACATATTACTAAGGTCTTGAGGGGATTCTGTACTATATAAGGATGTATAAAAATTTTGGAAAGATTGATTTATCTCTTCCTGGTTAACAGTCAGTTCTCCATTCTGTTTGCGAATCTCCACAATTTGGCGTCTAGCTGAAATATTCTTCAGATGATTAGCCAACAGTTTACCCGATTTCTCACTATGCACATAAAAATCAGATTTAGATCTAATTAACTGGTTTTCAATCGAAAATGTAAGTAACAAATTATATTCCATCTGCAGTTCAATTCTTTGTTTGTAAAGTTCTTCAGTAGGATCAGTCACATATTTCTTATCAATGTCTTTAATCTTCTCAACCAATAGATGAATCTTGTTTTTGATGCATTTCTTCAAAGCTACTGAGTAAGAAATAATTTGACCTCGAATATAAGCCTTGAATGTATCCCACAATATTCCATAAGAAATTTCCGTAGTGTAATTTGTTGAAAAGAAAAAGTTAATTTGTTCTTTCATAAATTTAACAAAGACTAAATCTTGCAATAATGTAACATCAAAACGCCAGTGCTTAATAGTAGAAACAGAGTCTTTGAATTTAAGAGAGAGTTGTAATGGAGAGTGATCCGAAATGGCTATAATGTCATACTTACAAGCAGTTACAAGTGGAATAAAACGTGAATCAATAAAAAAGTGATCAATTCTCGAGTATGAATGGTATACATGAGAAAAAAAGGAAAACTCTTTATCTGTCGGGTGAAGAAATCTCCAAATATCAACAGCTCCAGAGTTAGTAAGGAAAGAGTTAATATATGTAGCCGATTTATTCGGTAGGAGCTGTGAAGGTTTCGACCTATCTAGCAGGGGATTCAGACAACAGTTAGAATCCCCACCCATTATTAAATGATATTCATTTAGATTGGGTAAAATAGTAAACAAAGATCTAAAAAACTCAGGGTGATCTACATTCAGGGCATAAACATTAACCATGACAACCTTAATATTGAATAATAACCCAGTAACCAATAAGAATCTGCCGTTAGGGTCTACAGTGATGTCATGTTGAACAAATGTAATAGAGGGATCAATAAAAATAGATACACCTCGAGTCTTAGAGCATGAGTTGGCATGAAATTGTGGGCCTTTCCAAGATATAAAAAAATGCAGATTATCCTCCTTCCTCACATGAGTCTCCTGTAAAAAAATAATCTGTGCTTTCAGTCTCTGGAATACTTTAAAGACCTTCCTCCTTTTAAACATGTTGTTTAGACCATTAGCATTCCAAGAGACAAAATTAATGTTTTGATCCATTACTTAGGTCAACCCTCCAGTATATAAAGGGTTAACCAAAGCAGGGACCCATGCGCCCGGAAGAAGAATTAAGATATAAGGAAGGACCGGAAATCACGATGTGTCAGCCATATCTGTAGTTCTAAAAGAAAAATCAAGAAAAAACGAAAGAAAATGAAACATAAAAACCCCTGAAAGAAAAACAAAACCCACCCCCCACCCACAAAGCTCCCCATCTGACCAGAGAGTGATCAGAGAAAAAAGAAGAGATAATACTAAACCTACCCCCATGTCTTCAGACGGCAGCTCCTAATATTAAGATAAGATCCACCACCTAAACTTATAAAAAGGATAACTCAAGCTAAAATCAAGTGCTAAATATTGAAAGAAAAATATTTAAAAAGAAATAAAAGAAAAATCGTAATTGTGTAGTACCTGCTGATAAAACAAAGTCATAAAGAGTTAAATCATTTTAAAATTACTTTATGAAGAAAGACAAAGAGAAAATGGCGAATGTAAAAAAAAACCATGAAAAGTTTTAATAAACAAAAAATAAAAAATCGCCATTTTCAGTAACTCAGAAATAAAATAGTAAAGAATATAATCATATTATTAGTATAGATTCTTCTTTGGCTTGGCTTCGCGGACGAAGATTTATGGAGGGGGTAAAAAGTCCACGTCAGCTGCAGGCTCGTTTGTGGCTGACAAGTCCGATGCTGGACAGGCAGACACGATTGCAGCAGTTGCAAGGGAAAATTGGTTGGTTGGGGTTGGGTGTTGGGTTTTTCCTCCTTTGCCTTTTGTCAGTGTGGTGGGCTCTGCGGTCTTCTTCAAAGGAGGTTGCTGCCCGCCAAACTGTGAGGCGCCAAGATGCACGGTTTGAGGCGTTATCAGCCCACTGGCGGTGGTCAATGTGGCAGGCACCAAGAGATTTCTTTAGGCAGTCCTTGTACCTTTTCTTTGGTGCACCTCTGTCACGGTGGCCAGTGGAGAGCTCGCCATATAACACGATCTTGGGAAGGTGATGGTCCTCCATTCTGGAGACGTGACCTACCCAGCGCAGTTGGATCTTCAGCAGCGTGGATTCGATGCTGTTGGCCTCTGCCATCTCGAGTACTTCGATGTTGGTGATGAAGTTGCTCCAATGAATGTTGAGGATGGAGCGGAGACAACGCTGGTGAAAGCGTTCTAGGAGCCGTAGGTGATGCCGGTAGAGGACCCATGATTCGGAGCCGAACAGGAGTGTGGGTATGACAACAGCTCTGTATACGCTAATCTTTGTGAGGTTTTTCAGTTGGTTGTTTTTCCAGATTCTTTTGTGTAGTCTTCCAAAGGCGCTATTTGCCTTGGTGAGTCTGTTGTCTATCTCGTTGTCAATCCTTGCATCCGATGAAATGGTGCAGCTGAGATAGGTAAACTGGTTGACCGTTTTGAGTTTTGTGTGCCCGATGGAGATGTGTGGGGGCTGGTAGTCATGGTGGGGAGCTGGCTGATGGAGGACCTCAGTTTTCTTCAGGCTGACTTCCAGGCCAAACATTTTGGCAGTTTCCACAAAACAGGACGTCAAGCGCTGAAAAGCTGGCTCTGAATGGGCAACTAAAGTGGCATTGTCAACAAAGAGTAGTTCACGGACAAGTTGCTCTTGTGTCTTGGTGTGAGCTTGCACGCGCCTCAGATTGAAGAGACTGCCATCCGTGCGGTACCGGATGTAAACAGCGTCTTCATTTTTGAGGTCTTACATGACTTGTTTCAGCATCATGCTGAAGAAGATTGAAAAGAGGGTTGGTGCGAGAACACAGCCTTACTTCATGCCATTTTTAATGGAGAAGGTTCAGAGAGCTCATTGCTGTATCTAACCTGACCTTGTTAGTTTTCGTGCAGTTGGATAACCATGTTGAGGAACTTTGGGGGGCATCTGAGGCGCTGTAGTATTTGCCAAAGCCCTTTCTTGTTCACGGTGTCGAAGGCTTTGGTGAGGTCAACAAAGGTGATGTAGAGTCCTTTGTTTTGTTCTCTGCACTTTTCTTGAGGTATATTTCATGGAGAAATACCACATCAGCTTTCAGCTTTTTTAAATATAAGCATATAACCATATAACAATTACAGTCCAGAAACAGGTCATCTCGGCACCTCTTGGCGGTACCGATTTAAGTAATCCCCTAGAGTCTCACTTACCTGCACTCTGTCCATAATCCTCCAATCCCCTCATATCCATGCATCTATCCAACTTTTCCTTAAATGACAAAACTGACCCTGCTGTAACCACCTCTTCCGGAAGGTCATTCCACTCATTCACCACTCTGAGTGAAGAAGCTCCCTCTCATGTTACTTCTAAACTTTTTCCCCCAAACCCTTAACTCTTGACCCCTTGTTCCAATCTCTCCTACCCTCAAGGGGAAGAGCCTATTCACACCTACTCTATCAAGACCCCTCATAAATTTAAAGACCTCTATCGAATCCCTCCTCAACCTTCTGCACTCCAATGAATAAAGACCCAGTCTACTCATTCTTTCTTTGTATTCTAGATACTGCAATCCACGCAACATTTTAGTAAATCTTCCCTGCACCCTCTCTACCTTATTGATATCCTTCCTATAATTTGGGGACCAGAAATGCACACAGTATTCCAAATTTGGCCTCAATAATTCCTTGAATAGTCTCAACATCACTTCGCAACTCCTAAATTCTAGGCTTCGATTTAAAAAGACCAGCTTACCAAAAGCCTTTTTCACCACTCTATCCACATGAGATTCCACTTTCAAAGAACAATGAACCATTATTCCAAGATCTCTCTGTTCCTCTACAACCTTCAGTGCCCTCCCCTTCACTGCATATGTTCTGTTTTGATTATTCTTCCCAAAATGAAACATTTCACATTTATCAAAATTAAACTACATCTGCCATCTTTCAGTCCAAATACTTCTGCAGTGCCTGAAAACCATCTTCACTATCGACAACTCCCCGTATTTTTGTATTGTCCATATATTTAATCACCCAATTTACCACTCCATCATCCAAATCATTAATGTTAATTAAATAGAACAAGGGACCCAACACTGATCCCTGAGGCACACCTCTCATCACTGGCCTCCATCCTGATAGACAGTTATCCACCATGACTCTCTGGCAAATATCTTCTAACCACCAATGAACTCATCTGACTATCTCAACATTAATACCTAGATCTTGAACCTTCCTTACCAACCTTCCATGTGGAACCTTATCAAAACCTTACTGAAATCCATACAGACAACATCTACTGCTCTACCCTCATCAACCTTCCTAATCACCTCCTAAAAAATTTCAACAAGTTTTGTCAAACATGACCTTCCCCGCACAAACCCATGTTGAATGTCCCTGATCAGTCCCTGGCCCTCTAGATACTTATACATATTATCTCTAAGAATACTTTCCATTAGTTTACCGACCACCAATGTCAAACCTACAGGCCTAAAATTGCTAGGCCTACACCTGGTGCTCTTTTTAAACAGAGGAACCACATTTGCGATCCGTCAATCCTGTGGCACCATGCCCCCCTCTAGTGACTGTTGAAAAATTACTGTTAGATATGCAAGTATTATTTTCTGCTTGACCATCCATTCAAACCATTAACATTAAAACTTATAAATTTCAATGTCTTATCCATAGCAGCGTTTTGTAAATTTTGTGCAAATAAATAAATACCTAAACAGTTTCATGATCTGTGCCCTCTCATTAAAAAATTGTGCAACCTCTGCTCCGACGGTGACGTGAACAGTAATTCCCTGAATCCCATGAAGAAAGCCCGCTGAAACCTCCAGGGATGACGAAGAGGAACCTCACCCCTAAAGTGCCATCTTTAAAACTGAACTCCCCTGCTGATGCCATTACCCAACCCCCCCACCCTTAAGCTAGATTGTGAACCAGCCTGTAACCTAGACAGGATGAAACTTTGACAGTTCTTAATATAATTAGGAAGATTTTTACAAAAAAATAAGACTCTTCTAGGTCTATAAAATATTTCTGCAGTGAACTTTTCTTGTGTCTACTTTCTTTTCTCTTTCTCTTCTTCATAATTGTCAAATAAAATCTTCCACCTCTTCTTTCATTTGGAAGAATCTTTTATTGCTGTCTGAGATTTCCATTCTCAAAGTTGCTGGTTACAACATCACATATCTGAAGTTCCTTACACGTGCCTGTTGACCACGTTGAACTCTCTAATCTATTGGATTACTCTGTTACTGAAGTCCTGATGAAACCTAATCTCTGTATTGTCCCAGTTTATTGGAGAGCAAGTATTTTGTGAATGTTCAAATGCAACTCTCAAGATTGTGTTACAGAGTTCTGTGTTGTGCTTTGGCCTATGTGTTAAAAAGTGACTGTTTGCCTTAGAGAGTAAAGGTGAAGGTGGACTGCTGAGAGAGTGGGAGACGGACTGAGCATGTGCAGAAAATGATCTAAAAATTTCTGGACTTGGATGATAAACCACCACCATGGAGTGGAGGCCCAGAGCATGAGCCATGGTCTGGAGGACAGTTTAGAATGTTGGGATTTCAAAGGCATTCTGAAGGCAGCCAGAAGGATCCAGAGCAAGCCAGTGGTTTTTCTCTCATATGTTATATTTAGGCTGGGGAATTTATTAGTTTTATACTGGTATAGAAATTTGCAGTGGGCATTGTTATAAAAGGGGTGTTTTGATTTAAAGTTTGAAGATGAATTTTTGTTAAAGTAATTGTTCATCTTTACCCCTGTGTGATATGCCTTCTTTGTGGTTGTTGGTTTGATCTTGTAATATAATTTGGGGGTATTCATCTGGGATCAAACCAATTTGGGAGCTTTTGGGGTGATTGACTTGTGTTTAGTTATCAGTCATCTGAGTTTGACTCAACCTCCAGCTTGAAATTAAAAATAAATGGTGAGTGTATAAATCACAGAAAAACCAGCAACTATGAATATTGATCAGTTCATAGCGAACCCTTCAGTGGTTAATTTAAAAATGGCTAAAAAGTCAAAACTGATGGTTATAGTGGCAAGTTACAATTTCTTACAGTAAAAACTGGGATGAAAAAGAAGGAAATTGCCCGATAGATTGTTAAGCATTATGTAGGAAAAGGGGTATTTATAGAAGCTGCATTAGAACAGTTTCCAAAGGAGAAAACTTCTGAGAAACTAAAGTTGGCTTTGAGAAAACTGGAGTTAGAGGAAAAAAGAGAGGCAGAAAGGAAAGCCGAATGAGAAGCAGTAAGGCAGGCAGAAATGGAGGAGAGAGAGAGAGACAAAGAATGGAAGCATGAGCTAGAACTAGCTAAACTAAAGCTGACCCTAATGCAAGTTGAAGGAGAAGCCCAAAACCCACGTGCTGGTCAGGAGGAGAGGTTTCTCAGTAGAAAAGTGAGGTTAGTCCCTCCATATGAGGAAGCTGAAATAGACCAGTATTTTCAGCATTTGCAAAAGTAGCTAGCTGAAAAGTTAAAATGGCCCCCAGACCAGTGGTCACTCCTGCTACAAAGTGTTCTTAAAGGAAAAGCCCAACAGGTGTATTCGTGTCTCACGGTACAACAAACAGCTGATTACGAACTTGTAAAGCAGGCTATACTCTGATCATATGAAGTAGTCCCAGAGGTTTATAGACTCAGGAGTTTAAAAAAGCAGCAACCCAATCTTACCTGGATTTTGCTTATAGGAAGGTTGTGTGTTTTGATCAGTGGTGTGCCACAATGAAAGTAGAAAATAATTTGATTTATTGAGGGAAATCATTCTGATTGAGGAGATTAAAAATTGTGTTCCTGATGATATTCAAGTGTACTTGGAAGAGAAAAATATAAAAATTTGGCAAGAATTGGCTAAATTTGCAGAGGAATATGCTTCAACCCACAAGCCTAAGTGGACACCAGGTAAAACCTGCTGATAATCCAAGTAGAGTAGAAAGAAAATCTAGAAGTGAGGTTAAAGGAAGAGAAATGGGTGAAGGAAAAATGTTTGCATGTTATTTGCCACTATTGTAAGAAGGCAGGGCACATAATAGCAAATTGTCCTGTACTGAAAAGGAATTGTTGATGGTGTAAAAAAAGGATTTATTACTGAAATGTATGCTTTGTTACAAGAGAAGATGATTAAGCTAGATTATATAAAACAAAGAGTAAATGGAAAAAGGATTTATCTATTTTATTATCTCAGGAAGAATGGATGACTATATGTGAAGATAGTGTGACTAAATTGATTAAAGTGAGATATAGTTTAGTCAACTATAATTTTTTGCATCAGTTGTATTTAACTCCTGAGAAGTTAAAAAGATATTGTTTTAGTTCTTCAGATTTGTGTTTTTGTTGTGGAATACAGAGAGGTACTTTTTAACATTCAGTTTGGATCTGTGAAAAAATTAAACCCTTTTGGGAAAGAATTATGAAGTTTTTGGAAAATTTATTCAAACTTGATCCATTACTTTTTATAATGGGTTATACAACAACCTGAACATGATTGGACACATTTCAAATTGCATTTATTCACCTGGCTTTGGCAGTAGACAGGAAATGTATTGCAATTGTTATGGCATCCAGAGGACCTCACAAACCAGTAGTAATAGATATGCACTACAACACAGGGTTATTTAAACCAAAGTAGTTTTTAATTATATTTGTACAAGAAAACAGAATTAAATTTTAACTTATTACTATCAACTTACTTAACCTACCTAACCTACTTAATCTCCCCTCTAATATTAAGTGCAGGTGTGTATAATGTATATTTAAGATTAGAATAGTTCTTTGGATCACAGTCCAATTCTTGTACTGTGCACAGAAGTTAGCATTAACAAAGTTCACCAGACTTTGGTGTTTAACAGGCAGTGGTTATCACTCAGGAGTGTTCTTGCTGGTTTTCAGAGAGAGATTCCTTTTCCACAATATCTGCAAATGATTCCTTCTCGATCAGTCTTGCTGATGAAACTTGTCCCCTTCAGGGTTCTCCAGATGATCCTCTTTCTTTCGTGTCACCTTTCAGACTGCCAGTCATCTCCTTTGACCAGGCAGTCTTCCAAAGTTTGCCAGCTTGTCCCCCTGGAACTGATTTCTGTGACTCCTTCTCTCTCACTCCCTCCATCTCAGAGAGCAAAGCTGACCTGTCTCAGCCTGCAAAGATCACATGCTCTCCCAGACAAGCTGCTGTCGATAAGATTTTGAAAAGGTGAAGGATCCACTTGAATGAGCTTCTCATAGGCAAATTCTTTACTTAACATAGATATGAAGATTTTGTCTGAATTATTGGCCCATAAACTGGAGAATATTTTACCATTAATCATTTCTGAAGATTAAACAGGTTTCATTAAAACTGTTATTCTTATTCTAATATAAATTGTTTATTGAATATTGTATGTTTACCTCCCACTCCTGCCCCTGAATGGGTGCTCCCTTTAGAAGCTGAGAAGGCCTTTGATCAGGTGGAATGGAGTTATTTATTTGCTACTTTGTAAATTTTCATTTTGGGCCATGTTTTATTAAATGGGTTAAATGATTATATCTATGTCCCTCTGCTTCAATTCTTACTCATCTACAGAAGTCAAAACATTTTAATCTTCAGCGGGGTACTTATTAGGGATTTCTTTTAAGTCTATTACATTTGGACTTGGTCTTGGGACCTTTAACAATTGCTCTGTGAAAATAAAGATTTTACTGGGATCCTCAGGGAATGAACATAAGGTTTCCTTATATCCAGATGATCTTTTGCTTTTTGTTTCTAATCCAAAGGTTTCTTTACCAAGCATTGGCTTTACACTCTCATAGTAGTCAGTTTTCTGGCTACAAGTTGAATCTGCATAAAAATGAACTTTTGCGTTTAAATGGTTTTATATCAAGTTATTCTAATTTTCCTTTTAAGATTGTGCAGAATTAATTGACATACCTCAGCTTTACAATTACTAACAGCTTTAAACATCTTTTTAAAGGATTTTTCTTCCATTCTATTCAATCAGGTTAAATTGATAATATCGAGATGGTCACCTTTATCACTATCACATACTTAGCTGCATTAACTTCCCATTTCTAGCCTCGCAAGCACATGGCACAGGCAGCACTCCTGAGATCGCATCCCTAGAGGTCCTGTCCTAACCTTGTACCTAACTCCCTCAACTCTCTTTGCAGGACCACCTCACCCTTCCTATCCACATCATTGGTCCTACATAGACCATGGCATCTGGCTGCCCTCCCTCCTTCATGAGAATATCGAGAATTCGATCCGAGATATTGCAGACCCTGGCACAAGGGAGGCAACAGACCATCCGGGATTCTCGATCTCTCCCACAGAACCTCTTATCTGTCCCCCTAACAATTGAATCCCCTATCACTACTGCTCTCCCCTTTTCCCTCCTTCCTTTCTGAGCTGAGGGCCCATTCTCAGTGCCAGAGATGTGACCACTACAACTAATCCTTGGTAGATCATCCCCATTAACTGTATCCAAAATGGTATTTTCATTGTTGATGGGAACAGCCACAGGGGTGCTCTGCTCTTTCTTTCTATTCCCCTTTCCTCTCATGACTGGCACCCAGCTACCTGCCTCCTGACTTTTTGTGGAAATTGTCTCCCTGAAGCTCCGTTCTATCACCCTTCTGCCTCTCGAATGATCTGGAGTTCATTCAGCTCCAGCTCCCATTCCTTAACTTGATTTGTCAGGAGCTGAAGATGGATGCACCTTTTGCAGGTGTCATCATCAGGGACAATTATGCTGTCCTAGATTTCCCACATCCCACAATCAGAGCAATCTACTGCTCTAGCTGATATCACTATCTATTCCTAATTTAATTAAAGGTTAAATTACCTCACCTGGTGTTACCTCAATGGAAGCAAGCTCCACCTCAGTCTCATCTCGCCGAATCAACTCGAGCCAAAGCCTCAAATCTCCACTCCTACACTGGACCACTCACCCACTGGATGCTCTTCTTCAGCTTCCCTTCCTTTTATTTCTCCCTGCCAATTATCTCATGTACTCACTCCCACAAATCAACACTCTGTTTAATCTTTCAGTTTCCCTCCGCACACTTTTTAAAAGTTTTAAAAACCTTTATGTCGAAGGTTGTTGTTTCCCATCTGCTGTGGCTGATGTGGACGATGTGGGCGATGTGGACGGCTTGAAATATGACATAAGTATGACTGCTTCGCCTCATGGGTTATTCTATCATGCAGTTCTTTGTAGGCTCTCAAATCATCCAGCAAAGTTGCCCTAAACCTAGGTGCCCTTTCAAAATTAAAGTCATATTTTCTGCAGTCATTGAAGCATTGTCAATCATGGTGAAAATCACATGCAAGTTCAGATCCCACACTGTCTGTTAGGAGTTTGTATGTTCTCTCTGCGTCTGTGTAGTTTCCTGCAGTTTCAACACACCCTCCAAAAATTACCGGGGTGTACGATAATCAGGTGTAAATTGGGTGACATGGACTCGTAAGGCCAGAATGGACTGTTAGAGCGCTATATGTCTAAATTTTTTACAACAATAGTGTGTAGTCAGCCTTAATTGTGGCTATTAGGCCTTGGTAACATGGTTGCAGCAATGACATCATATTTGGTGGTAAGAACTCAATACGAATGTCAGCACCTTACTCGGTAATGCCGGGTAGGTACAATTATCGACAATTACTCGTTGATACAATTTTCTCTACAGTATCTTTGATATTCTTTTTCAAATTCTCCAATTTCTTTCTCCAATTTATTCACTTCAGCATCAAACTCTCTTTTTATCTTTTTTCTGAATAAAATAATTTGCCCTTGCAGGTATGTCTTTAAAGTTTCCCATATTAGAAAGCTTTGGTCAGTTGATTCTAAATATCTTTCACAAAAAAATTCAATTTGTTGTCTTGGAAGTTGTTTAAAATCCTCCCTTTTTAACAACAGTCCATTCAATTGCCTCCTCTGCATACTTTCTTGTTTCTCGGCTGGCGGCAAAACTCTGCATGCCAAACTGCATGAGTTTTTCAAGCTTTGTTGGGACCAAGGAAAACTCCCTTGGGACCATCGTGATGCCACCATCATCACCCTGTACAAAAACAAAGGCGAGAAATCAGACTGCTCAAACTACAGGGGAATCACGCTGCTCTCCATTGCAGGCAAAATCTTCGCTAGGATTCTACTAAATAGAATAATACCTAGTGTCGCCGAGAATATTCTTCCAGAATCACAGTGAGGCTTTCACGCAAACAGAGGAACTACTGACATGGTCTTTGCCCTCAGACAGCTCCAAGAAAAGTGCAGAGAACAAAACAAAGGACTCTACATCACCTTTGTTGACCTCACCAAAGCCTTCGACACCGTGAGCAGGAAAGGGCTTTGGCAAATACTAGAGCGCATCGGATGTCCCCCAAAGTTCCTCAACATGATTATCCACTGCACGAAAACCAACAAGGTCGGGTCAGATACAGCAATGAGCTCTCTGAACCCTTCTCCATTAACAATGGCGTGAAGCAAGGCTGTGTTCTCGCACCAACCCTCTTTTCAATCTTCTTCAGCATGATGCTGAACCAAGCCATGAAAGACCACAACAATGAAGACGCTGTTTACATCCGGTACCGCACGGATGGCAGTCTCTTCAATCTGAGGCGCCTGCAAGCTCACACCAAGACAGAAGAGAAACTTGTCCGTGAACTACTCTTTGCAGACAATGGCGCTTTAGTTGCCCATTCAGAGCCAGCTCTTCAGTGCTTGACGTCCTGCTTTGCGGAAACTGCCAAAATGTTTGGCCTGGAAGTCAGCCTGAAGAAAACTGAGGTCCACCATCAGCCAGCTCCCCACCATGACTACCAGCCCCCCCACATCTCCATTGGGCACACAAAACTCAAAACGGTCAACCAGTTTACCTATCTCAGCTGCACCATTTCATCAGATGCAAGGATCGACAATGAGATAGACAACAGACTCACCAAGGCAAATAGCGCCTTTGGAAGACTACACAAAAGAGTCTGGAAAAACAACCAACTGAAAAACCTCACAAAGATAAGCGTATACAGAGCCGTTGTCATACCCACACTCCTGTTCGGCTCCGAATCATGGGTCCTCTACCGGCATCACCTACGGCTCCTAGAACGCTTTCACCAGCGTTGTCTCCGCTCCATCCTCAACATCCATTGGAGCGCTTTCATCCCTAACGTCGAAGTACTCGAGATGGCAGAGGTCGACAGCATCGAGTCCACACTGCTGAAGATCCAGCTGCGCTGGGTGGGTCACGTCTCCAGAATGGAGGACCATCGCCTTCCCAAGATCGTGTTATATGGCGAGCTCTCCACTGGCCACCATGACAGAGGTGCACCAAAGAAAAGGTACAAGGACTGCCTAAAGAAATCTCTTGGTGCCTGCCACATTGACCACTGCCAGTGGGCTGATATCGCCTCAAACCGTGCATCTTGGCGCCTCACAGTTTGGCGGGCAGCAACCTCCTTTGAAGAAGACCGCAGATCCTACCTCACTGACAAAAGGCAAAGGAGGAAAATCCCAACACCCAACCCCAACCAACCAATTTTCCCCTGCAGCCGCTCCAACCGTGTCTGCCTGTCCCGCATCGGACTTGTCAGCCACAAACGAGCCTGCAGCTGACGTGGACTTTTTACCCCCTCCATAAATCTTCGTCCGCGAAGCCAAGCCAAAGAAGAGATATTTTTAAGGTTAGTGGTGAATGATCTGAGTTTAATCTGGGTAGGTATTCCATTTTTTCTCCTCTATCCTTCAGACTCGCCGATAGCAAAAACAAGTCTATTCTTGTATGTGAATCATTCATTTCAGAATATTACGAGTAGTCTCTTTCTATGAGATTGTTTTGCCTCCAATTTAAATCATTCATATGTGAAAGAGTTTGCTGAGCTGCCTGAACTCTTGTTACTGTTCCTGCTGACTCATCTAGTATTGGGTTAGGACAAAAAATAAAGTCCCCTCTGATCAGTATATAATACCTTCCTTCCGCTGTTTGTATAAACACATCCTTCATAAAGGTCTCATCATCATAATTTGGAGCGTAAATATTCATCAACGTTCATGATTCTGAATAAATTTTGCCATTTATCATTATATATCTGCTGGCTTGATCTTTTGATATATTTTCTAGAACAATTGGAACATTTTTTGATTAAAATTGCTACTCCCCAGCTTTTGAAATAAATGATGAAAAAAAGACCTGTCCCACCCATAATTGTTTTAGTTTATTATGTTCTACTTTCATGAGATGTGTTTCTTGGAGAAAAGTCACATTCGCTTTCAGCTTTTTTAAATATGTAAGTTTTCTTTTCCTCTTGACCAAACTGTACAAACCATTAACATTAAAATGAATAAATTTCAATGTCTTATCCATAGCAGTGATTTGTAAATTATGTGCAAAGAAATATGTCAACTGTTTCATGATCTGTGCCTTTTCATTAAAAATTGTACAACCTCTGCTCCAACAGTGACATGGACAGTAACTCCCTGAGGCCCACAAAATAAAGCCCACTTAAACCTCCAGGGATGAAGAAGAGGAACCCCACCCCTAAAGTGCCATCTTTAAAAGTAAAGCCCCTGCTGATGTCATTTCCCCCTTAAAGCCAGATTGTGAACCATGCTGTTACCTTCAATATTTCTTTTCACTTTCCGAGCTCCCCGAGAGCCATAGTTAGGTTGAAACTTTGCTTTCTTTTCTCTTCACCTTCTTAATTGTTGAATGAAATCTTCCACCTCTTCTTTCATTTTGAAGAAGCGTCTATTCCCTTCTGAGATTTCCACTCTCAAAGTTGCAAGTTACAGCATCGCATATCTGATGTTCTTTTCATGTGGTTGCCTGTTGACCACGTTGAACTCTCTCCTCTTTTGGATTACCCCGTTACTGAAGTCCTGAAGAAACCTAATCTCTATATTGTTCTACTTTACTGGAGAGCGAGTATTTTGTGAATGTTCAAATGCAATTCTCAAGATTGTCTCTTTGTCTTTGAAGCTTAGTAGCTTTACTAGAACAGGTTGAAGGGCCAGTTTCACCCATACTCCTCAGTCCAAACGTTCGATCAGCACGTTCAATGTGGACATGATTGCCGAGTTCCTTGGTGTGAAATTCTTGAGGAATCCAAGCCTCAAAAATTTCACATCATCTCTGCCTTCTACATATTCTCTCAGGCCAACTATTCTCACATTGTTTCTCCAACTGAAGTTTTCCATGTGATCAATTTTATCTAAAAGAAGTTGCTTGTCTATTTCCCATTGTTCGGCTTGTTTTTCAGGGCTTCAATCTGTTTATCATGTTTACCGAGATTTCTCTCAGTGCCATCCATTCTTTCGGATAGATCGTTTATTGCTTCACCCATATCATTTGCTGAAGTGGTGAGCTCTATCATAGCATGTTCTACACTTGTAAAATGTTGTCCAAATCCTTCAAATTCTTGCAAAATCATTTCCACCTCTTGCCTTGTTTGAGAAGTAGAGGCAGATCCCCTAACACTGTCCGTTGAGGTGGCTTCTTTTGTTGTTGGTTTTGGCTTTTTTGCATGCGATCTAACCATCACACGTAGGGTTGGATAATAAGCTATGCCAACATTTCAAAGTGAAAAACATGTCCACTCAGCCACTCAGCATGACCCACCCTTCAGCATTTTGTGTTACTGACACTTGAACTTCAGAGTTGTTCCTCAACTTCTCGATGACTAATTCCACTTGCCCTGTTCCTTCTCTTGAAACATTGACTCCATCTGTTCCCATCAGACCACATCGTTCTATCTTTTTCTTCTCTCTCCCTTTGCTTCCTTCCCCATTGAACTTGATGTCTCTGGTGATTGAAGATGATTAACTGAAGAAGCCATAAAAAACTGGCAATACTCGTTTCACCAGGACAGGCTGAGAGAAACATAGAATCGTTCAGCTTTACTGAAATTTCTTCAGCAATTTCTGACCTCAGATCAATCTCATGAAATGTAATCAACTGGAAATGTGCTTGACATTCTAATTACGCTTCTTTTAAATTTAAACTGTTCCCTTCAAACAATCACCAGGCTATCCAGTTTTACAAAGAGTTTCATCAGAATGTCACACCCAGAGATGATTAATAAGATATGCCAATGTTTCAAACTGAAGATATAAAGTTAAACAACCAGAACACGGAGTCTGACACCCAGAACAGTCTAACTGACTCCGTCAGTTTAACACAGGTGAGCGACAATAATCTTTAATGTATTTTAATACATAATCCCCCAATGTTTCAGCCTCCACCACTATCGCTGCCAAGGCATTCCGGGTACCCACATTTCCCAGTGTAAAATCTTATCCCTGCTGTCTCCCCTAAATTCCCCCACCTTCACTTTGTACTCATGTCCTCAGGTGTTGGTTGTCCACCCTATCTATGCCTTTCATAATCTTGTAAATCTCTATCAAGTCTTCTCAAATCCTTCTACGCTCCAAAGAGAAAAGCCCCAGCTCTGTTAACTTTGGCTTATAAGACTTGTTTCCCAATCCGGAATACATCCTGGTAAATCTCCTCTGCACCTACTCATTAGCTTCCACAACCTTCCTATAATGAGGTGGCCAAACTGAACTCAATACTCTAAGTGTGGTCTCACCAGAGATATATTGATTTGAAACATGACCTCTCTACTCTTGAACTCAATCCTCTTATTAATGAAACACAGGATCACACAGGGCTTGTTAACTATTCTATCAACCCGTGTGGCGACCTTGAGGGATTTATGGATTTGAACCCCAAGGTCCATCAGTTCATCCACACTCTTAAGTAATCGACCATTAACCCTGTACTCAACCTCTGGTCCATCCATTCAAACTGCATCACTAAACACTTATCCACTTTTCTGCCCATCTCTGCATCCTGTCTATATCCATTTGTAACCTTCTATATCCTTCAACTCCATCCACAACTATTCCAAGTTCGTGTCATCTGCAAACTTCCTGACACATCCTTCCACTTCTTCAAGCAGGTCGCTTGTACATGTGCAAACACTCGATGCGGTGAACTTGCTGCACATTTTATCTTGAACATCCACAGCTTTCATTGCAGTTGGTGTCTCAGGATTCCATCCTTTTGGTTTGCTCTGTGGTTTCAATACACAAATATGGCATCAGGAAGTGGCCATTCGCCCTCCTCAACCCTGCTCTCATGTTCAATGATATGCAACCAGCCACAATCCTGCAGCCTTGACCCCAGCGACTTTCATTGCCTGGTTCTTTCCTTTTTCCTCCATCCAAAGTGACATAATTTGAATACATTATGGAGAAATTCAGCAGGTCCCGCAACATCTGTAGGAGGCAATGATATACAACCAACATTTTGGGTTTGAGCCTTTTGTCAAGGTATGAGCAAAAAGCAGGCAGGTACCTGAATGGAAAGGTAGGGGTGGAGGGGGAGGTGTAGAGGGGCAGGGGGAGGAGCATCACTCAACAATCAGGAATCCATAGATGGACGTGGCGAGAGGAGGGAAGGAGGAAAAAGGCTGAGAATTGATGGGGAGGGGGAGTAGGGTAGATCTCCAAATACAGAGCTGGACGAAAGGAGATGAAATTACAGAGAGAGGGAGGTGTCCTTTATCCCCCATCACTGATATTCCCTTTATCCCCACCACAGACATTCCCTTTGTTGACATCACTGACATTCACTTTAAAACACTTCACTGACATTCACTTTGTCCCCCCATCACTGATATTTACTTTATCCCAATAACTGACATTCCATTTATGCCCCATGATATTTCCTTTAACTCATCACTGACATTCCCTTTGTCCCCCCCACCGCCATCACTGACATTCCCTTTATGGCCCATCGCTGACATTAACATGATCCCTCATCACTGACATTCCCTTTATGGCCCCTCACTGACATTGACTTTATCACCCATCACTGACATTCCCTTCCTCCACATAACTGACATTCCCTTTGTTCCACCTCTAAACTGACATTCTCTATATCCTATTGTAGAGCTCGTCGAAAGAACCAAAGACTTGTTGATCCAAACCAAGGCTTTTATTAGCAAAAGACAGGAGCTCTTCACAGGTGGCCAACCAGTCTGGAATGATCCGACCTGGCTAGGGACACAACCCTTTAAGGCCCAGACAATAGACGTGGCTTAGCTCTCAGCCAATCGCTGTAAGCACAGTCTAGATACAGTAACTATATACACTATGTATATTGGTGATAGATCTGTACTATCACATTCACCCCTTCTTGGAGAACTGACCCTGGAAAAAAACCCAAAAAAAACGAGGGAGAGAATGAAAGGAAGGGGTAAGTCAAGGACTGTAGCGGTCAGGGGGTCTGACCATCCGGCGTGACCGCCGTGGTGCCGGGATTGGGGTCGCTGGGATGGTGTCGCCAGCGGGCTCGTCGGGTGCGACTGCTCCGTCGCTCAATTCCCCAGTCGTGTTGTCCGCAGGGTGGCCCGGGTCATTGGGGTGCTGTTGGGAGGGACACGAGTCAGAGGTCGTGGTACATGTAGGTACCAATGACATAGGGAGAATTAGAGAAGAGGTCCTAAAAAGTGAGTACAGGCAGTTAGGTAGGGAGTTAAAAAGAAGGACCGCAAAGGGGGTAATCTCTGGATTACTCGCTGTGCCACGTGACAGAGTGAATAGAAATAGAATGAGGTGGAGGATTAACACGTGGCTGAAGGGGTGGAGTAAGGGGCAGGGTTTTAAGTTTCTGGATAACTGGGACCTTTTTTGGGGGAGATGTGACCTGTACAGTAAGGACGGGTTACACTTAAATCCCAGGGGGACCAGAATCCTGGCAGAGGTATTTGCTAGGGCTACTCAGGATCCTTTAAACTAGAATGGTTGGGGGGAGGGAACAAAATAGTACAGAGCAGTAAGGAGAAGGTTAGAATGCAAACAATGAAAGTTTGTAGTAAGTATTTGAATATGGATGGGCAGGTGATAGAGAAGGGAAATGCTCTGGAAGAAGATGAAGGGCAATTGGCAGGAAAAGTAAATAATGTTGTTCTTAAAGATGAGGGAAAACAGGGATTAAAAATTGGGAAATCCCTGAAATTCATATATTTTAATGCCAGGAGTATTGTAAAAAAGGTGGATGAGCTGAAGGTGTGGATTGATACTTGGAAGTATGATGTGGTAGCGATTAGTGAGACATGGTTGCAGGAGGGATGTGATTGGCAACTGAATATCCCTGGGTTTCGTTGTTTTAGGTGTGATAGAGTCGGAGGGGCAAGAGGAGGTGGGGTTGCATTGCTTGTCAGGGAAAATATTACAGCGGTGCCAAGGAAGGATAGATTAGAGGGCACATCCACGGAGGCTATTTGGGTGGAACTGAGGAGTAGGAAAGGAGAAGTTACACTTGTAGGGGTGTATTATAGACCACCCGGAGGGGACCGAGACCTAGAGGAGCAAATCTGTAGGGAGATAGTAGATATTTGTGATAAGCACAGGGTTGTAATTATGGGAGATTTTAATTTTCCACATATAGATTGGGAAACACATTCTGTGAAAGGACAGGATGGGTTAGAGTTTGTGAAATGTGTGCAAGATAGTTTTTTACAACAATATGTAGAGGTGCCGACCAGAGAAGGAGCAGTGTTAGATCTACTGTTGGCAAATGGGATGGGTCAAGTGACGGAGGTTAGTGTTGGCGAGCACTTCGGGTCCAGTGATCATAATGCCATCAGCTTCAATGTCATTATGGAAAGAGAGAAATCAGGGCCAAGGATTGAGGTTTTTGATTGGGGAAAAGCTAGATTTGAGGAGATGCGAAAGGACTTGCAGGGTGTGCATTGGGACAATTTGTTTTATGGGCAGGATGTAGTAGAGAGATGGAAGTCTTTTAAAGATCAGATTTTGAGAGTGCAAAAGCTTTATGTTCCTGTTAGGTTAAAAGGAGGGGCAAAAGGTTTGAGAGAGCCGTGGTTTTCAAGGAATATTGGAAACTTGGTTCGAAGAAAAAGGGAGGCGCACATTAGATATAAGAAGCATGGAGTTAAGGAGATGTTTGAAAGATACATTGAATGTAAGAGGAATCTTAAGAGAGGAATTAGGAAAGCTAAAAGAAGGTACGAGAAAACTATGGCAAGCAGGGTGAAAACTAATCCAAAAGAGTTCTACAAATATGTTAATGGTAAGAGGAAAGCTAGAGACAAAAATGGTCCCTTAGAAAATCAGAGCGGAAAACTGTGTGTGGAGCCTAGAGAAATGGGGGAGATATTGAACAGTTTCTTTTCTTCGGTATTCACTAAGGAGAAGGATATTGGGAGATGTGAGATAAAAAAAAGAAAATTGGGTAAATATGGGGAATATAGAGATTACAAAAGGTGTAGTTTTAAGGCTTTTGAAAAATATAAAGGTGGATAAGTCTCCGGGACCAGACGGGATCTTCCCCAGGACATTGAGAGAAGTGAAGGAGGAAATAGCAGAGGCTCTGGCGGTAATTTTCCTAATGTCATTAGATATGGGGATAGTGCAGGAGGATTGGCGCATTGCGCATATGGTTCCGTTATTTAAAAAGGGTTCAAGGAGGAAGCCTGGCAACTATCGGCCTGTAAGTTTGACGTCTGTGGTAGGTAAATTAATGGAGAAAATTCTTAGAGATAGTACTTATAAACATCTGGATAGACAGGGTCTGATCAGGAGCACTCAACATGGATTTGTGGGAGGAAGGTCATGTTTGACCAATCTGATTGAATTTTTTGAAGAGGTGACTAGGTATGTGGATGAGGGTAGCGCAGTGGATGTTGTGTATATGGACTTCAGTAAGGCCTTCGATAAGGTACCACATGGAAGGTTAGTTAGGAAGGTGCAGTCTTTAGGTATAAATTTTGAGATAGTCAAATGGATTGAACATTGGCTGAAAGGGAGAGGCCAGAGAGTGGTAGTGGATAATTATCTGTCAGGTTGGAGGCCGGTGACCAGTAGTGTGCCTCAAGGATCTGTATTGGGCCCATTGTTATTCGTTATATAAATTAATAATCTAGATGATGGGGTGGTGAATTGGATTAGTAAATATGCAGACGATACTAAGATAGGTGGAATAGTGGATAATGAAGAAGGTTTTCAAGGATTGCAGAGGGACTTGGGCTGCTTAGAAAAGTGGGCTGAAAAATGGCAGATGGAATTTAATGCTGATAAGTGTGAGGTGCTTCATTTTGGTAAGAAGAATCAGAATAGGACATACATGGTAAATGGGAGAGCATTGAGGAATACAGAAGAGCAGAAAGATTTAGGAGTGACGGTACATCGTTCCCTGAAGGTAGAAACTCACGTGAATAGGGTGGTGAAGAAGGCTTTTAGTATGCTGGCCTTTATCAATCATTGCATGGAATATAGGAGTTGGGAGGTGATGTTGAGATTGTATAAGACGTTGGTGCGGCCTAATTTGGAGTTCTGTGTGCAGTTCTGGTCGCCTAATTATAGGAAGGATATAAACAGAGTGGAGAGAGTGCAGAGAAGGTTTACCAGAATGTTACCTGGGTTTAAGCATCTAGAGTATAGGGAGAGATTGGACAGATTAGGTCTTTATTCTTTGGAGCATAGAAGGTTGAGAGGGGATTTGATAGAAGTATTTAAGATTATGAAAGGGATAGACAGAGTGGATGTGGATAGACTATTTCCGTTAAGAGGAGGAAAGGTTAAAACAAGAGGACATGAGTTAAGAATTAAGGGGCAGAGATTTAGAGGTAACATGAGGGGGAACTTCTTTACTCAGAGAGTGGTAGCTGTGTGGAATGATCTTCCGGGAGAAATAGTGGCGGCGGAGTCAATTGTATTATTTAAGAAAAGGTTGGACAGGTATATGGATGAGAAGAAGATGGAAGGTTATGGGCATTGTGCAGGGAGGTGGGACTAGAAAGGGGTGTTTGGTTCGGTGCAGACTAGAAGGGCCTAATGGCCTGTTTCCGTGCTGTAATTGTTATGTTATGTTATGTTATGCGGCACGGGTCCTGAGGAATAACGAGTTGGGGAAGGTTGGGTTGGGGGGTTTGCTGGGTCTACCGCATGCTGAGCTAGGTCCCGCACCGAAACAGTGTCCTCCTGCCCGTCTGGGAACTCAACGTAGGCGTAATGTGGGTTCGCGTGGAGTAGAGTCACTCGGTCGACCAAGGGGTCATTCTTTGAGTGCCGGACGTGGCGTCGCAAAAGGACTGGGCCAGGGAGAGTGAGCCATGCCGGTAGAGTGGTTCCTGATTTGGATTTCCTCAGGAAAAGGAACATCCTTTCGTGGGGGGTGGCATTTGTTGCAGTACATAGGAGGGAGCGGATGGAGTGTAAGGCATTCCCACCCCCCTTTCCATAAGAATTTCCTTGTTATTTTCTTTAGCTCCTTGAAGAATTTCTCTGTTAGGTGAATTGGTAACAATTGAAATAGGTATTGCATCCTTGGGAAGATATTCATTTTAATGCAATTTACCCTTCCTATCAGTGTTAGTGGTAAATCTTTCCAATGATCTAAGTCATCTTGTAATTTTTTCATTAATGGCTGATAATTTAATTTGTATAGATGGCCTAGATTATTATCTAGTTGAATATCTAGGTATCGGATTGCTAGTGTTTGCCATTTAAATGGTGATTCTTTCTTAAACTTTGCAAAATAAGCATTATTCACTGGAATAGCTTCACTTTTATTTGCATTGATCCTGTACCCTGATACTTCTCCATATTCCTTCAATTTCTTATGTAATTCTTTTATTGATAATTGTGGTTCTGTTAAGTATACTATGACATCATCTGCAAATAGCCTGCTTTTATATTCCTTCTCTTTTATTTTTATCCCTCTTATTTTATTTTCTGTTCTCATCAGTTTTGCTAATGGTTCTATAGCTCATGTGAACAGTGAGGGAGATAGTGGACATCACTGCCTAGTTGACCTGCTTAATTTAAATTGGTTCAATATATATCCATTTACTGTCACCTTCGCCAATGGTCCCTTATATAATGCTTTAATCCAATTAATATATTTCTCTGGTAGGTTTAACCTCTGTTATACTCTGAATAAATAATTCCATTCTACTCTGTCAAAGGCTTTTTCTGCATCTAAGGCAACCGCCACTGTTGGTGTCTTGTTTCATTGTACTGCATGCATTAAGTTAATGAACTTACAGATATTGTCCACCTAACGCATCTGGTGGTTCTACTGGGCATTCGCAAAGCATCCCAGGTCCGTGAACTTTTGGAAAAAATGTGGGCTGTAGGGGAGCCCGAGCGCCGGTACCCCGACTTCGTCGGGGTGCTGGCGTCAGGTATCCAAATCCGCAGCCGCACAGTCAAAGGACCCATGGTGACTGAAGGAGAAGAGGAACTTACCTTATTGGAATATGCCCAGGAGGAGGAGCCTGCAGTTCACAAAGTTAGACCTCAAAAAGTGGGGATGGAATCTGGATTGGACTCAGTATTCAGTTTTGAAGGGATTGCTTCCCAAATGGATAATATGTCAAAACAAATGTCAACTCAAATGACCCAAGGATTTATGGAGGTGAAAACAAAAATAAATACTTTATGTGAAGAAATGTCAACTATGAAACAAGAAATGACTGTAGTTAACAGTGATATTAACAGATGCATAAAATCTGTTGATATTGTACAAGATGACTTTTAAACAATTGAAACAACCTTTTCTGAATGTCAAAATCAGATGGAACGCAATAAAGAAAAAGTGGGAAAAGTAGAATGTTCTTTTGTGGATTGAGGGATTCAAAGAAGGGATTTATTGATGAAGATTGATTGATTGGAAAATCAAAGAGAGGGAAATAATGTGAAAATAGTTGGTCTTCCAGAGGACTTTGAAGGTTCTGGTCCAATAAAAAAATGTAAGCATTGGATCCCAGAGATACTGGGTAAAGAGCTTTTTCCTGAAGGTTTGGAATTGGATCGGGCCCATAGAACATTGAGGAAAAATACCTCTTCCAGGACAAACACCAAAGGCAGTATTTATTTGTTGTTTGAAATATCAAGGTAGAGAAATGATTCTCCGAATGGCAGTACAGAAAGTGCAGCAGAGTTGATCCCCGATGATAATTCAAAATAATAGTGTTTTTTAAGGTGATTTGTGTCAAGAGATTATTAGAAGACGACAGGAATTTAACTTGGCGAAGGATGACTTGTGGCGAAAGGGCTATAAGTATGCTTTTCATTATCCTGCAATTTTGAAGGATTTTCACAGAAAATTTCAATCTAAACTTTTTGAGAATGATCACAATGCTTTGGTTTTTGCTAATTCATTGCCAGAATTGCGAAGAAATGGGCAGTCTTCACCATCATCTCCTAAGAGGAGGGTAAATGGAAATGGAAATGGGAACGGGAATGGGTATGGAAAGAATGGAAAGAAAGAAGAGCGGACATGAAGTCATCTTGACGTTGAAGATCCAGAACAATCATTGGGCTTGGAATCATTGGGTTGAATATATTTACTATATTTGATTGTTTATAATTACATAATGAATGTGTATCTGGCTGGAGGGGTGGAGGACACTGAAAGCTTTAACTGTCATCTGCCACTAGTGGGCTTACCACACCCAGATTTTTAGGCTGTTACTACCTTTGGGTGATTTTTTATATTTTTTGGGGTTATATTTCTAAATATTTTTTTTATTGAGGGGTGTGTTTTTTTTGTGTTTTTGAAGGATTATAAAGAGGAGCGTTATTTCATAGAGTGTAAATAGCACCTTTGGAGGACTACACAAAAGAGTCTGGAAAAACAACCAACTGAAAAACCTCACAAAGATTAGCGTATACAGAGCCGTTGTCATACCCACACTCCTGTTCGGCTCCGAATCATGGGTCCTCTACCGGCATCACCTACGGCTCCTAGAATGCTTCCACCAGCGTTGTCTCCGCTCCATCTTCAACATTCATTGGAGCGACTTCATCCCTAACATCGAAGTACTCGAGATGGCAGAGGCCAACAGCATCGAATCCACGCTGCTGAAGATCCAACTGCGCTGGGTAGGTCACGTCTCCAGAATGGAGGACCGTCGCCTTCCCAAGATCGTGTTATATGGCCACTGTGACAGAGCTGCACCAAAGAAGAGGTACAAGGACTGCCTAAAGAAATCTCTTGGTGCCTGCCACATTGACCACCGCCAGTGGGCTGATATCGCCTCAAACTGTGCATCTTGGCACCTCACAGTTCGGCGGGCAGCAACCTCCTTTGAAGAAGACCACAGAGCCAACCTCACTGACAAAA
Organism: Narcine bancroftii; assembly: GCF_036971445.1. NCBI lineage: Eukaryota > Metazoa > Chordata > Chondrichthyes > Torpediniformes > Narcinidae > Narcine > Narcine bancroftii. The sequence goes on along the minus strand of NC_091477.1, from coordinate 66,206,024 downwards.
GACAAAGGAGGAAAAACCCAACACCCAACCCCAACCAACCAATTTTCCCCTGCAACCGCTGCAACTGTGTCTGCCTGTCCCGCATCGGACTTGTCAGCCACAAATGAGCCTGCAGCTGATGTGGACATTTACCCCTGCATAAATCTTCATCTGCGAAGCCAAGCCAAATAAATATATTAGTAGTTAGTAAAAATGACTACTTTGAATTTTGCAACTGTCAATGTTCAGGGATTAAATAATCCAATTAAGCAAAAGAGGGTATTGGCTTATATTAAAAAAATGAAAATTGATATTGCTTTTTTACAAGAAACACATTTGACCGGAAAGGAACATTTGAAATTGAAAAGAGATTGGGTTGGACGTGTTTATCTTTTCTTCTTTTAATTATAAGGCAAGAGTGGTAGCGATTTTGATTTATATAAATTTATCATTTGAATTGGAATCTTCAGAGGGAAATGTAGGTAAAGTTTTACAGGTGAATTGTAAAATTTTTGCTGAGTCTTGGATTTTGCTTAATTTTTATACGCCTAATATAGAAGATGAGCAGTTTATTTCAGAAGCTTTTTTTTATTGTTAACTCAAGCTAATGAAAATATTTTAGTTGGAGGAGAATTTAATTGTGTTTTGGAACCTTTATTGGATAGAAACCCAAAGAATATAAGGAAATCAAAGATGGCAATACAGATCAAAGCATTGATGGAAGATTTAAATCTGGTAGATGTTTGGAGGAAAATTTTTCTTTTTATTCATCACGACATGATTTGTTTTCAAGGATTGATTTTTTTTTGGTATCAGCACACCTACAGGGTAGAGCACTACAAGTTAAATATTAAAGTAGAGTTCTATCAGACCATTCATTATTACTTTTTTACCTGTGAAAGTTCAGAAGTGGTACGCTCATCATATAGTTGGAGGTTTATTGCAATGTTATTGAAATAAAAAGAGCATATCTCTTTATTTTTGAATGAGAATATTAATTCTGTTGATAGTTATTTTGTAGTGTGGGACACGTTAAAAGCTTATTTGAGCGGACAGGTTATTAGTTATTCTATGAAAGTTAAGAAACAATATATGGCAGAAAGTTTAAAATTGGAAAACCAGATTGCTGAGTTAGATAAAGATTTTCAGAAGGATGTGACCGAAGGCAAAAAAGCTGCATTAGCAAAATTGATATTATGTTATGATACTATACAAACTTATCAATTTGAGCATTTAATTAATCGAACTAAACAACATTATTATGAGTTGGGAGAAAGAGCTCATAATGTACTTTGTTGGCAATTGAAAGCTGAACAGGAATATCGGATTATTAATGCCATTAAAAAGAATTCAATAATTACCTATAAGCCTCGGGATATTAATGATCAGTTTTATTCATTCTATCAAAAATTATATACTGCTGAGGGGAAGCAGGACAAAGATTCTATTGGATGTTATTTATCTAAATTAATGTTACTGGTACTAGATGAGAAAGATATTCAGGAATTGGAATCTCCATATACAGATCTTGAAATTAACTAAGCTATACTGGAAATGCCAAATGGAAAGTCCCCAGGGGATGATGGATTTCCTGAAGAATTTTATAATTTTTTAAAGATGATTTATCTACTGTATTTGAAGATGTGTTAAAACAAGTTACTGAAGAACAAAAGTTGCCAGATTCTTGTTCAAGTGCTTTAATAAGTAGGCAGTAGGGAGAGGAGAGGAGAGGAGAGAGGAGAAGGACAGAAAAGAAAAGAGTCCGGGGCAGGTAAGAAAACTTTTTTAAAAGTCTCTTACCAGGGTCTGCGGGGACGAGTCGGCGTCGGAGGCGGCCATTGGTCGAGCCAGCGTACAGGAGAGCGTGACGGGAAGGTAAGGTCTTTTTAAAGACTCTTACTGGGGACAGAGCTTAGCAGTAGGGAAAGGAGAGGAGAGGAGAGGAGAGGAGAGGAGAGGAGAGGAGAGGAGAGGAGAGGAGAGGAGAAGGACAGAAAAGAAAAGAGTCCGGGGCAGGTAAAAAAACTTTTTAAAAAGTCTCTTACCAGGGTCTGCGGGGAGGAGTCGGCGTCGGAGGCGGCCATTGGTCGAGCCAGTGTACAGGAGAGTGTGACGGGAAGGTAAGGTCTTTTTAAAGACTCTTACTGGGGACAGAGCTTAGCAGTAAGGAGAGGAGAGGAGAGGAGAGGAGAGGAGAGGAGAGGAGAGGAGAGGAGAGGAGAAGGACAGAAAAGAAAAGAGTCCGGGGCAGGTAAGAAAACTTTTTAAAAAGTCTCTTACCAGGGTCTGCGGGGAGGACTCGGCGTCGGAGGCGGCCATTGGTCGAGCCAGCGTACAGGAGAGTGTGACGGGAAGGTAAGGTCTTTTTAAAGACTCTTACTGGGGACAGAGCTTAGCAGTAGGGAGAGGAGAGGAGAGGAGAGGAGAGGAGAGGAGAGGAGAGGAGAGGAGAAGGACAGAAAAGAAAAGAGTCCGGGGCAGGTAAGAAAACTTTTTAAAAAGTCTCTTAGCAGGGTCTGCGGGGAGGAGTCGGCGTCGGAGGCGGCCATTGGTCGAGCCAGCGTACAGGAGAGTGTGACGGGAAGGTAAGGTCTTTTTAAAGACTCTTACTGGGGACAGAGCTTAGCAGTAGGGAGAGGAGAGAGGAGAGGAGAGGAGAGGTGAAGGACAGAAAAGAAAAGAGTCCGGGGCAGGTAAGAAAACTTTTTTAAAAGTCTCTTACCAGGGTCTGCGGGGAGGAGTCGGCGTCGGAGGCGGCCATTGGTCGAGCCAGCGTACAGGAGAGTGTGACGGGAAGGTAAGGTCTTTTTAAAGACTCTTAATGGGGACAGAGCTTAGCAGTAGGGAGAGGAGAGGAGAGGAGAGGAGAGGAGAGGAGAGGAGAGGAGAGGAGAGGAGAGGAGAAGGACAGAAAAGAAAAGAGTCCGGGGCAGGTAAGAAAACTTTTTAAAAAGTCTCTTAGCAGGGTCTGCGGGGAGGAGTCGGCGTCGGAGGCGGCCATTGGTCGAGCCAGCGTACAGGAGAGTGTGACGGGAAGGTAAGGTCTTTTTAAAGACTCTTACTGGGGACAGAGCTTAGCAGTAGGGAGAGGAGAGAGGAGAGGAGAGGAGAGGTGAAGGACAGAAAAGAAAAGAGTCCGGGGCAGGTAAGAAAACTTTTTTAAAAGTCTCTTACCAGGGTCTGCGGGGAGGAGTCGGCGTCGGAGGCGGCCATTGGTCGAGCCAGCGTACAGGAGAGTGTGACGGGAAGGTAAGGTCTTTTTAAAGACTCTTAATGGGGACAGAGCTTAGCAGTAGGGAGAGGAGAGGAGAGGAGAGGAGAGGAGAAGGACAGAAAAGAAAAGAGTCCGGGGCAGGTAAGAAAACATTTTAAAAAGTCTCTTAGCAGGGTCTGCGGGGAGGAGTCGGCGTCGGAGGCGGCCATTGGTCGAGCCAGCGTACAGGAGAGTGTGACGCGAAGGTAAGGTCTTTTTAAAGACTCTTACTGGGGACAGAGCTTAGCAGTAGGGAGAGGAGAGAGGAGAGGAGAGGAGAGGAGAAGGACAGAAAAGAAAAGAGTCCGGGGCAGGTAAGAAAACTTTTTAAAATGTCTCTTACCAGGGTCTGCGGGGAGGAGTCGGCGTCGGAGGCGGCCATTGGTCGAGCCAGCGTACAGGAGAGTGTGACGGGAAGGTAAGGTCTTTTTAAATACTCTTACTGGGGACAGAGCTTAGCAGTAGGGAGAGGAGAGGAGAAGAGAGGAGAGGAGAGGAGAGGAGAGGAGAGGAGAGGAGAAGGATAGAAAAGAAAAGAGTCCGGGGCAGGTAAGAAAACTTTTTAAAAAGTCTCTTACCAGGGTCTGCGGGGAGGTGTCGGCGTCGGAGGCGGCCATTGGTCGAGCCAGCGTACAGGAGAGTGTGAAGGGGTTAATTGGTAAAAGGCCAATAAATAAGAGGGACAGCGAGCGACCCAGCGCGTGAGTGGCCCAGTGAAGTAGTGGGACTTCCAGGCTTTGGCTCATCAGGCTCAGTGAAGGAGTGGGACTTCCAGGCTTTGGCTCATCAGGCTCAGTGAAGGAGTGGGACTTCCAGGCTTTGGCTCATCAGGCTTCGGCGAAAGCAGGAGAGAAAGCTAAGATAGTCTTCATTACTTCTTCATTGGGGTAAGGGATGAGTGTTAAGGCTGTGTGTTGTCGGGAGTGCCGGATGTGGGAGGTCCTGGAGTCTTCCAGACTCCCGGATGTCCATATCTGCACTAGGTGTGTCGAGCTGCAGATTGTCAGGGACCGTGTTAGGGAACTAGAGCTGCAGCTCGATGACCTCAGGCTGGTTAGGGAATCAGAGGTAGTCATAGACAGGAGTTACAACCAGGTGGTCACGCTAGGGCCACGGGAGGATGAAAGGTGGGTAACTGTTAGGAGAGGGACAAAAGAACGTAAGGTGCCAGAGACGAGCCCTGTGAATGTAACCCTCAGCAATAAGTACGCCTCTTTGAGCACTGTTGAGGGGGACATCAAGGTTGGGGGGAGTGACAGTGGCTGTGCCTCCGGCACGAGGTCGGCCCCTGTAGCTCAGAAAGGGAGGGAAAGGAAGAGGAGGGCAATTGTGGTAGGAGACTCCATAGTTAAGAGGACGGATAGGGGTTTCTGCGGACGCAGCAAGGAGAACCGGATGGTGGTTTGCCTCCCTGGTGCCAGGGTCCGAGATGTTGCTGCTCGTGTCCCAGATATCCGAAAGTGGGAGGGACAGGAGCCATAGGTCGTGGTACATGTAGGTACAAATGACATAGGGAGAATTAGAGAAGAGGTCCTAAAAAGTGAGTACAGGCAGTTAGGTAGGGAGTTAAAAAGAAGGACCGCAATGGGGGTAATCTCTGGATTACTCCCTGTGCCACGTGACAGTGTGAATAGAAATAGAATGAGGTGGAGGATTAACACGTGGCTGAAGGGGTGGAGTAAGGGGCAGGGTTTTAAGTTTCTGGATAACTGGGACCTTTTTTGGGGGAGATGTGAACTGTACAGTAAGGACGGGTTACACTTAAATCCCAGGGGGACCAGAATCCTGGCAGAGGTATTTGCTAGGGCTACTCAGGATCCTTTAAACTAGAATGGTTGGGGGGAGGGAACAAAATAGTACAGAGCAGTAAGGAGAAGGTTAGAATGCAAACAATGAAAGTTTGTAGTAAGTATTTGAATATGGATGGGCAGGTGATAGAGAAGGGAAATGCTCTGGAAGAAGATGAAGGGCAATTGGCAGGAAAAGTAAATAATGTTGTTCTTAAAGATGAGGGAAAACAGGGATTAAAAAATGGGAAATCCCTGAAATTCATATATTTTAATGCCAGGAGTATTGTAAAAAAGGTGGATGAGCTGAAGGTGTGGATTGATACTTGGAAGTATGATGTGGTAGCGATTAGTGAGACATGGTTGCAGGAGGGATGTGATTGGCAACTGAATATCCCTGGGTTTCGTTGTTTTAGGTGTGATAGAGTCGGAGGGGCAAGAGGAGGTGGGGTTGCATTGCTTGTCAGGGAAAATATTACAGCGGTGCCTAGGAAGGATAGATTAGAGGGCACATCCACGGAGGCTATTTGGGTGGAACTGAAGAGTAGGAAAGGAGAGGTTACACTTGTAGGGGTGTATTATAGACCACCCGGAGGGGACCGAGACCTAGAGGAGCAAATCTGTAGGGAGATAGTAGATATTTGTGATAAGCACAGGGTTGTAATTATGGGAGATTTTAATTTTCCACATATAGATTGGGAAACACATTCTGTGAAAAGAATGGATGGGTTAGAGTTTGTGAAATGTGTGCAAGATAGTTTTTTACAACAATATGTAGAGGTGCCGACCAGAGAAGGAGCAGTGTTAGATCTACTGTTGGCAAATGGGATGGGTCAAGTGACGGAGGTTAGTGTTGGCGAGCACTTCGGGTCCAGTGATCATAATGCCATCAGCTTCAATGTCATTATGGAAAGAGAGAAATCAGGGCCAAGGATTGAGGTTTTTGATTGGGGAAAAGCTAGATTTGAGGAGATGCAAAAGGACTTGCAGGGTGTGCATTGGGACAATTTGTTTTATGGGCAGGATGTAGTAGAGAGATGGAAGTCTTTTAAAGATCAGATTTTGAGAGTGCAAAAGCTTTATGTTCCTGTTAGGTTAAAAGGAGGGGCAAAAGGTTTGAGAGAGCCGTGGTTTTCAAGGAATATTGGAAACTTGGTTCGAAGAAAAAGGGAGGCGTACATTAGATATAAGAAGCATGGAGTTAAGGAGATGTTTGAAAGATACATTGAATGTAAGAGGAATCTTAAGAGAGGAATTAGGAAAGCTAAAAGAAGGTACGAGAAAACTATGGCAAGCAGGGTGAAAACTAATCCAAAAGAGTTCTACAAATATGTTAATGGTAAGAGGAAAGCTAGAGACAAAATTGGTCCCTTAGAAAATCAGAGTGGAAAACTGTGTGTGGAACCAAGAGAAATGGGGGAGATATTGAACAGTTTCTTTTCTTCGGTATTCACTAAGGAGAAGGATATTGGGAGATGTGGGATAAAAAAAGCAAATTGGGTAAATATGGGGAATATAGAGATTACAAAAGGTGTAGTTTTAAGGCTTTTGAAGGTGGATAAGTCTCCGGGACCAGACGGGATCTTCCCCAGGACATTGAGAGAAGTGAAGGAGGAAATAGCAGAGGCTCTGGCGGTAATTTTTCAAATGTCATTAGATATGGGGATAGTGCCGGAGGATTGGCACATTGCGCATGTGGTTCCGTTATTTAAAAAGGGTTCAAGGAGGAAGCCTGGCAACTATCGGCCTGTAAGTTTGACATCTGTGGTAGGTAAATTAATGGAGAAAATTCTTAGAGATAGTACTTATAAACATCTGGATAGACAGGGTCTGATCAGGAGCACTCAACATGGATTTGTGGGAGGAAGGTCATGTTTGACCAATCTGATTGAATTTTTTGAAGAGGTGACTAGGAATGTGGATGAAGGTAGCGCAGTGGATGTTGTCTATATGGACTTCAGTAAGGCCTTCGATAATGTACCACATGGAAGGTTAGTTAGGAAGGTGCAGTCTTTAGGGATAAATTTTGAGATAGTCAAATGGATTGAACATTGGCTGAAAGGGAGAGGCCAGAGAGTGGTAGTGGATAATTGTCTGTCAGGTTGGAGGCCGGTGACCAGTGGTGTGCCTTAAGGATCTGTATTGGGCCCATTGTTGTTCGTTATATACATTAATGATCTAGATGATGGGGTGGTGAATTGGATGAGTAAATATGCAGACGATACTAAGATAGGTGGAATAGTGGATAATGAAGAAGGTTTTCAAGGATTGCAGAGGGATTTGGGCTGCTTAGAAAAATTGGCTGAAAAATGGCAGATGGAATTTAATGCTGATAAGTGTGAGGTGCTTCATTTTGGTAAGAAGAATCAGAATAGGACATACGTGGTAAATGGGAGAGCATTGAGGAATACAGAAGAGCAGAAAGATTTAGGAGTGACGGTACATCGTTCCCTGAAGGTAGAAACTCACGTGAATAGGGTGGTGAAGAAGGCTTTTAGTATGCTGGCCTTTATCAATCATTGCATGGAATATAGGAGTTGGGAGGTGATGTTGAGATTGTATAAGACGTTGGTGCGGCCTAATTTGGAGTTCTGTGTGCAGTTCTGGTCGCCTAATTATAGGAAGGATATAAACAGAGTGGAGAGAGTGCAGAGAAGGTTTACCACAATGTTGCCTGGCTTTAAGCATCTGGAGTATGGGGAGAGATTGGACAGATTGGGTCTTTATTCTTTGGAGCGTAGAAGGTTGAGAGGGGATTTGATAGAAGTATTTAAGATTATGAAAGGGATAGACAGAATGGATGTGGATAGACTATTTCCGTTAAGAGGAGGAAAGTTTAAAACAAGAGGACATGAGTTAAGAATTAAGGGGCAGAGGTTTAGAGGTAACATGAGGGGGAACTTCTTTACTCAGAGAGTGGTAGCTGTGTGGAATGATCTTCCGGGAGAAATAGTGGCGGCAGAGTCAATTGTATTACTTAAGAAAAGGTTGGACAGGTATATGGATGAGAAGAAGATGGAGGGTTATGGGCATTGTGCAGGGAGGTGGGATTAGAAAGGGGTGTTTGGTTCGGTGCGGACTAGAAGGGCCTAATGGCCTGTTTCCGTGCTGTAATTGTTATGTTAATAAGTGTTATTCCAATAAAAGATAGAGTTCCATTAAAAGTGTCTTCATATAGACCTATTTCTTTATTAAATGTAGATTATAAAATTATCACCAAGGTATTAGCTAATAGACTTGCTACATACTTACCCAAGTTGATACATAGTAATCAAACTGGTTTTATTAAGAACAGATAATCTTTTTCGATTAATTACTTTGGTCAATGCATACCGAAAGCAGCCTACCCATCCTATGGTAGTTGCACTAGATGCAGAAGGCTTTTGATAGGATTGAGTGGGATTTTTTATTTAAGGTGTTAGAAAAGTTTAAATTCGGCTCTTTTTTTATTGGTTGGGTTAAAGCTTTATATATGAACCCAATTGCTAGGGTGGTGACAAATGTTCAGATCACTTTACCATTTAGGTTGACTCGTTCAACTCGGCAGGGTTGTCCATTGTCACCAACCTTATTTGCATTGACTATGAACCATTAACTAAGACTATTAGGCAAAATTATGAAATTAGAGGGATGAAGATTATGAATGAAAAATATAAGATTAATTTATTTGCAGATGATATATTGATATATTTGACGGAACTGGAACGGTCGTTGAAGCAGTTACAAGAATGTTTGAATAAATTTGGAGAACTGTCAGGATATAAAGTTAATTAGGATAAAAGTGAAAATTTACCAGTTGGAATAGGAGATTATTCAGAATTTAAAATTCTTACAAAATTAAGGTGGACAAATAAAATTAAATATTTAGGTGTGCTTGCAGAAGTTAATTATCAGTCATTGTATCCATTAAATTATGTGCCTATATTAAAATGGATTAAAGCAGATTTGATTAAGTGGAACGATCTTCCATTGATTTTAATTGGTAGGGTCAATTGTAATAAAATGAATATTTTTCCCTAAGTTCAATATTTATTTCAGTTAATATTTTGTTTACTTTCAAAAGGTTGTTTTCAGGATTTAAATAAGGTAGTGCAGGAGTTTTTATGGAAAGGTAAATTAGCTCGAGTGGCATTGTATAAACTTTCATGGAAATATGCGTTAGGTGGACTTCAGTTACCACATTTTCAAAATTATTATGAAGCGGCCCACTTGAAGTTTATTAGTAGGTTGATGGATCTAGATCAACCTCATAGCTGGGCTAAGGTGGAAATGGCATGTATTTTTGAGGTCCAGTTACATGAATTTATATTTCGTTGGAACTTGAATTTGTTACAGGAATTTAATATGCCAGTATTGAAACATTTGATAAAGATCTGGATTTAAAAAAATAGGGTTTTGGGATCAAAAGATAAACTATCAATTTTAACCCCATTGTATAAAAACCAACTTAATTATTTTTCAATGTTTAATAATTATTTAAAGAGTTGGGATTTTAAGGGTATAAAGACAATACAGGATTGTTTTGAAGAGGGACAATTTCTTTCTTTTAATCAATTGAGAGAGAGATTTGATATATCTGTAAATTCTTTCTTTCTGTATTCCCAACTTAGAGCCTTGGTAAAGGATAATTATGGTAGAGATGAATTTACCTACTTTGTCGAGATTTGAGTCTTTGATTTCTTCTGAACCAAAAAGGGTTATATTTTGGTTATGTACAATTTGTTACAAGATAATATGGATAAACCAGATTGGGATAAATCTAAACTTGAATGGGAATGTGATTTAGTGTTTATTTTTCCTGAAGTTGATTGGGTGGATATGTGTCAGGAAAATGTAATTAAGTTGACTAATGTAAGATATGGAATGGTTAATTATAATGTTTTACATCAATTATATTTGACTCCGGAGAAATTAAAAAAATATGGATTTAGTAATTCAGACTTATGGTTTAGATGTGATTCATGTATTGGAACTTTTTTACATGCTGTTTGGAATTGTGTTAAAGTTGAACCATTCTGGCAAGGAATTAAAGTGGTTTTGGAAAAATTGTACAATTTTACATTACCATTAGACCCAATGATTTTCTTGCTGGGTAATTTGATTTCGTTGAGGGGGTTAGGTTTGGATCAAATTCAAATTGCTTTTGCATGTTTGCTGTTATCAGTAGCGCATAAATGTATGGCGAGTACATGGAAAGACAATACAGAGATTAATATCCGACGTTGGCACAATGAATTGAAAACTTATATTGTTATGGAAAAAATTACCATTAATTTACCTGATAATTATTTTTTTTGTTAGCAAATGGTCTCCATATTTGGAATATATGCATTGAGATATACTTTGAATTGTTCTTAACGTTTATAATTTTTTTTGTCTTTAATTTATATTTTTGGCTCCCCTTAAGGGAGCTGGCTGAAGGGGTGGAAGGGCGGGTTTGGGTTTTAAAATAAATTATTGTATTTTTTTGGTGGGGTTTTGAGTTTTTTTTTATATATATTTGTAAAATTTTTTGACGATTATTGGACTGTATGCTATGTTTTTTCTATCTTTAAATAAAGTTTGAAAAAAACAGTGGAGATAAAATAGACTCAATCAAGCCCATGAAATCCTTTCAAACTACTGAGGTGCATCATCAAATTTGACCTTGAACATTCGAGGTTTAATTCCTGTCCTTTCAATTTGCAGAGATCCACGGTAGCCAGTAACATTCTAGTCACTCTGAACATCAGCTTTTCCAAAGATGCTTCCTCAACTCTCTAGATCACAGCCCTGAAATGAATGTTATGTTGCACTCTGACAGAATTTGATTCTGTCACAAATATCCCCTCACAACTTTCTTCATGTTCCAACTAAATTTACAAAAACAAAAGGTCGTCGACACAATGCGATTTTGACCCCATATCAGGTTACATCTTTTCTTTACAGATGACAGGAATGTCAGAATTCAGCAGTGGTTTTTGTGGTGGATCAGTAATCAGATGTCTCTTATCTATCAACTCTATTCACTGTCTCCTATCCCTTAATGAAAACTTGGTGGATAGTTAACTTGTTCTGTCCACAACTCCACTGTCATCCAGAGTAGATTATTGTTCATTGGGAGGAACTCACCTTTTGATATCCACATTGTCCCTTTTATATCAACATATTATTTGGATACCATCACCTGTTGTTAATTATAGATTACAATAAATGCAGCAGAAATGTAACAAAAATACATGCATTTGAACACGTCAATGTAATCATTAATAAACTGTGTTTGAATTTTTTTAAAGTGCATGTGTTATTTCAAAGGAAGCTTTGGAGAAACACCAACTTCACAACATAAATTCGATGATAAAAGGATGGTTACTTGTCTTCATAATTGGAGCTTGTGGTCTGTTGTACCTGAACTGGAAAATGAGCAATATTCAATTAATTGAACGCTCCAACTCAAGGATATCATCAATGAAAGAGAAGGCCACCACTAATGTCTCTACTCCAACCATGGAATCCCGGATTCTGTTTGTGGAGACGACTGACAACATGGAGCCAACGCCATTGGCGGTGTGTGCGGTGGAATCTGCTGCTCATCAAAACCCAGACAAACAAATCTATTACTTCATGAAGGGATTCAGTGGCAACTTGAGCCTGTATCCACTGCCTGAATACAGAGGAATCCACTTGCTCTCCTCATTGGAGAATGTGGTTATTTTACAATTAAATGCCATGGAACATTTCGAAGGCACTCCATTAAAAAGCTGGTATCTAAAGGTAACCAATGACCAGAAATTATTTCAATGAGTAAATTAATTGTCTGACTCCAATTAACATTTATAAATGGAAGCTTTTGCATCATGTTTGTGGAAAGGGTGAGATATACCGTGTTTTCTTCTTTACCTGGTCAGGCTTATGACGAGGAATCAACTGAGATCAATGAAAATCTTAGCCACAAGCACAAAGCACAAAGATTTCATCCCTTCTTAAATTTATACTTAGTTATACAGCATGGTTGGTGAGGTCAGATTTGGAGTATTGTGTCCATTTTTGGTCTCCTCATTACTTGAAAGATGTGTGGCACGGTTTGTGTAGCAGTTAGCGCAATACCTTTACATTGCCAGAGATTGGGACTGGGGTTCAAATCCCACGCCTCTCTGTAAGGAGATTGTATGTACTCCCTGTATCTGCATTAGTTTTCCCCAGGGGTTCCAGTTTCTTCCCACCATTCAAAATGAACCAAGGGTATAGGTTAATTGGGTGTAATTTGGGCAGCAAGGACTTCTGGGCCAAAGTGGCCTATCACTGTGCAGTATGTCTGAATTTTAATAAAACAGGCCATTTCAGCCCACGGGTGGATGCCACCCAAATTACTCCCAATTAACCTACACCCTCTGTACATTTCGAATGGTGGGAGGAAACCAGAATCCCTGGGAGTAAACCCCTGCAGATACGGGGAGAACGTACAAACTCCTTGCAGACAGTGCGGGATTCAAATACAGCTGGCACTGTAAAAGAATTGCGCTAACCGCTACGCCAACCATGTTGCCCAATTTATTTAATTTATTGCAACATTTCAGTGAACATTTATCTTAGTCTGGGGCTTATTAAGACAAAAGAATTAAATTTATTGTGAAAATCATTTTGGAAATAAACATGACCAGTTTACAGTTTATCGAGAATTTGCATCCCCCAGGAACTATGTGGCCCCTCTTTACCTTGAGGAAGGGCTCAGGCCCGAAATGTTCATTATATATCTTTACCTCCTTTAGACACTGAAAAACCTGCTGTATTCCTTCAGTTTTTCTCTGTTTTATCACAATCAGGGTGTCTGCAGACTTTTGTTTCATGACCTCTGTGGCTTCTCTCTATGTACCTTCCATATTCTTCCTTGTAGACAATTTGATCATTGTGCCTGTGGATCATCAAAGCTGTGAATGGGTCTATATCCTATAGAAGGCAGGATATAGTTGTGATAAATGGAGTGCAGTGAAGATCCAGCCGAGTGATTCCTGACATAACAAGTTTGTGGTACAGCACCCAAGGCTGAAATTGAAATACCCAGATGCCAAGGGACTTGGGACTCCTAGTGAAGGACAGCCTGAAGATAAATTTTCAGGTTGAGAGAGTGGTGAAGAAGGCAAATACGATGTGTTGTTGAAGCTCTACAGTGCACTGGTGAGACCTTATTTGGAGTATTGTGGGCCCCTCGTTTAAGAATCTATGAGAAATTAGGAGAGTGTTCAAAGGAAGTTCACTGGGATTATTCCAAGAATGAAGGGGTTGTCATATGAGGAGCGTTTGACAGCTCTTGTCCCGTATTCATTTGAATTTAGCAGGAAAAGGAGGGATCCAATTGAAACATTTTGAATGTTGAAAGGCATGGACAAGATAGATGCAGAAAGGTTGTTACCCATGGTGGGAAAGTCTCGGACAAGTTTAGGATTAAAGGGCTTCCACTTAGTACAGAGATGTGTTGGACTTTTTTCAGCCGAAGGATGGAAAATCTATGGAATCTGTGCCACACGTAGTAGTGGATGTCCAGTCATTGGTGTATTTAAGCCAGAGTTTGATAGGTTCTTGTTTAGCCAAGGCATCAAAAGTTATGGGGAGATGGCCGGGAAGAGGGGTTGAGTGGGAAAATGGATCAACTCATGATTAAATTGGAAGGCAGGCTTGATGGGCTGAATAGCCAATTTCTGTCCTATGTCTTATGGTTTAATGTAAATTAATACAATGAAATAAACATATCTTTCTCCAATGCCACACAGATAAATCCAGAGAAGGAGAAATATTGGATCCGGGTGTTTTCTGATGCCTGTAGGTTAGCATTGATCTGGAAGTATGGAGGCACCTACCTGGACACTGACATAATATCATTGAGGCCTTTGCCAATTGCTAACTTTCTATGCCCAGAAAGCAGGAGATCAGTCAGCAATGGGGCCTTGGGCTTCCTTAGTCTGCACCATCCATTCATGTGGAATTGCATGTTAGATTTTGTGGCCAACTACATTGGAGATATTTGGGGTCAACAAGGTCCTCGACTGATTACCCGAATGGTGAAAAAATGGTGCAGGATTGAAAATTTAGGCATCTTCAGTGGCAAAGAATGTAATGGCATCTCTTTATGGACCACAAATCGGTTCTACCCAATCCCACATCCAAATTGGATGAGGTACAATGCTCCCTGGAAAAAGGAGGATATAGAGCGGACCTTCTCAGACACATATGGAGCGCACGTCTGGAATTCCAAGAACTCTGGCAAGAGAAAAGCCATCATTGTTGGAAGTGGATCATTAATTGAACATTTTTCCAAGTCATACTGTTCAATTGCATACAAGAATTTAATTCAATACTAAATAGTTCAGAGTGATTAAGGATATGAGACTACACAATGAGTGATAAAGTTAAATTGACAGATTTTCGCAAATTACAGAATTACATAAAACTCCATTGAGTTATGTAACTCTCAAACAACCAATCTTGATAAACTCCAATTCATTTGTGTAATTTAAATTAGAATCAAGCTCCAATTTCTAAGTCAATATCCGACTCCAAGTTTGTGCCATGTGTCTTGATAATGTGTGCAGTCGGCAGTGTGATATATGGATATGTTTTTGGGAGATAAATTGGGAAAGGTTTCTTCGAATAGGTTACATACAAACACTTAAAAAAAGATATTATTTGAAATGCTTGAGCTCTGATAATGCTCGACATATAGGCTCCACTGCTTTTGCAAGAGCTTTGGAGAGTGTCCAAGAGACTTCACTAATGGATTGTTGTTTACAAAAAGGCAACAGATGAAAGATTATGTTGGAGCCGCAGATTGTCTGGAGCTGTTCAAAGATGTTCATGTGGTTTTGCAAGCAGAGAGACTTAAACAGGCTTTCTCTCACAGAGAGAGAGGTCACTTCTACAGTGTTACTGCCAGCAACAGCAGTTGGAACTGGTATAGAACAAGCTGGCAAGCTTGCGGAAAACACATGTGGAAGACAGGTTGCAAGTACTTAATTCAGCCTGGTCAACCCCCTTGTGGTTCATGCAAGAGGAGAGGTCTGGCTATCTAATGTTTCACTTGGAAGAGGAGAAACATAAAGGCACTCTGTGGTGACCTGAAAGAAAGAGGTTATCACCTGGAGAACCTTGAAGGGAGCAGGTTTCGTCAGAAAGACACTGTCCATCGTAAAACTAATATCTCTGTGAAAACCAACAAGAACCATTCTGAGCAGACAATTCACCTTTCAAGCACCAAAGGCTGGTGAACTTTATATATGTTCAATTCTGTGCATAGTATAAGAATTGACTCCAACCAGTGAACTTGGAGGAATGAGGACTGTGCATCAAAAGAATTTTCTGAATGTACATACATTTTACATACACATGTGCTTAGAATTAAAAGTGGGTTAAGTTAGGTTTGTGAAGTTAAAGTATGATTCTGTTTTCATGTTTAAAGATAATTGAAAGCAACTTTTGTTTAAGTAACTATTTGTCTTGGAGGAATATCTATTGCTGCTGGGTTTTGGGGTCCTCTGGGCTCATAATATTTTATGGGGCCTCATCCTTTAAGATTGAAAATTGGAGTTTCTGTGATTTATTCATTAAATTGTTTTTTTTTCCAAGCTAACTTAATGCTTGTGTGTGGAAAAAAAGCAGCAATGGAGGTTGATACATTTTTGTCACAACCATCACCTGCAGAACTGCAAAGCAAGAGAAAAAATGAGCTGATGGTTATTTCTAAGGCTTTAAAACTGACTGAAGTCAAGCATTGGATGAGGAAAATACAAATATAGAGGATTATAGTGAAATATTATATAGGTGAGGGAAATTTTGTTGAGAAAGACTTAGAAAATGTTCCAGAGGATAGATCTGTTGAGTTGCAATTGGAATTGGAGAAATTGAGGGTGGAAGAAGAAGAAAGAGAAAAATGGAAGGTGGAAGAGGAAAGAGAAATTTAGGAATTTGGTGAAAACATGGAATCAATCTTATATGGATTTTGCTCTGAAGAAAATCTGTATGTTTTGACCATTGGTGCGCCTCAAAAGGTATAAATAATGATTCTGACATTGAGAAAATTGATTTTAATTGAGGAAATTAAAGGGTGTATTCCAAATGAGGTTAAATTATATCTGGATGAGAGAGATGTGGGGACATGGCAGAAAATTGCTAGATTAGTGGACGAATTTGCCCTAATTCACAAAAATATATTTCAGAATATTAAACAGTTTCAGAGAGTTAATGTGGAACGGATTAATAAGCCTGTTCAGAAGGTTAATGTGGAGCAGAATAGTAAACCTGAAATTAAGTCTGGGGAGAATGTTAAGAGAAAAGATGAAGGTGGGAAAGGACAGAATTTCTGGATTTGTATGTCATTTTTGTAAGAAATCTGGTCATGTTATTGCGAATTGTCTAGTATTCAAAAAGAGATGAGAAAAGGAGGTTTTGCCAGAAGCATGTATTCAAACAGATGTTCCAAACCTGGTAAGGATGTCATGGATGTTTTCAAACCTTTTGTGTCAGAGGGCTTGGTTTAAGTAAAGGAGGGAGAATCGCAGGTTCCAGTTAAAATTCTTAGAGATACTGGGGCTGCTCAGTCACTGTTGTTGGAAAGTGTTTTAACTCTTGATCAAAGGACTGACCCAGGGGAGACAACTTTGATTAAAGGTGTTGGAGGTGAGGTAGAGTCAATATCTCTTCACAATATTAAAATTAAAATTAACATTTCTGCTAAATTCAGAATTAGTCAAAGCACCTGTTGTAGTAGGACCCCCATGCAGGGGGTCTCAATTTTATTAGGGAATGATTTGGGAGAGGATAAAGTTGGGTCAGTCTTGAGATTAACAAATCAGCCTAGTAAGGATGAGGTTAAAGAGTATTGTGAGATATATCCAGCATGTGCTGTAACAAGGTCTTTGGCAGGAAAATTATGAGAGCTGAAGAAGATCCAGTTGATAGAGACTTGCCCAGTGGTTCTGAAATAGTTTTGAAAGAGCAGGGTAATTGTGAGAGTAAGAATTTCTCTTTGTCAAGGATAGAGTTAATTCAACAACAGAAAATAGATACAGATCTTGTTGACATAAGGGACAAAGAAGTAAGTGAACAGGAGATTAAAGAAATGGCTTGTGGATATTACTTGAATGGAGAATTGTTGATGAGAAAATGGAGACCTCTTGATATTCCTGCTAATGAAGAGAGGGGTTTGTGATTCATCAGGTGGTTGTTCCTAGAAATTAATGGCATGAAATTTTAAATCTTGCCCACAGTACACTTTTGGGTGGACATCTTGGTGTAAAGAAAAGATTTTGAAACAATTTTTTTCTGGCCTGGTCTGAGGAAAGATGTTGTAAATTGGTGCCGCATTGTCAAATTTGTCAGGTTGTGGGGAACTTAACCAGTGTCCTCCAGTAGTTCCATTGCAATCTATTCCTGTTGTTGGGGAATCATTCACTAGGGTTATTGTGGATTGTGTAGGTCCACTGCCGAAGACTAAGTCTGGGAATCAGTACTTATTAACAATTATGTGTACAGCATTGAGATTTCCAGAGGCTATATCATTAAGAAATATTAAAGACAAAATGGTGGTAAAGGCTCTGGAAAGATTTTTCACTGTTTTTGGATTCCCTCAAGAGATCCAGAGTGAACAAGGATCTTAACTTTATGTCTGGGTTGTTTCAGCTGTTGATTTATAAGTTTGGAATAAAGCAGATCACTTCTTCTGCGTAACACCCTGAAGCTCAGGGAGCTTTGGAAACATTTCATTCTACTCTTAAAAATATGATGAGAATTTATTGACTGGAGAATGGAAAAGACTGAGATGAAGGCATTCATTTATTATTATTTGCAGCAAAGGAGGCTGTGCAGGAGTCATTAGGTTTCAGCCCTTTTGAAATTGTGTTTGGACATCAGGTTAGAGGAGCTTTAATGTTGATAAAAAAAGAGTGGGTTAATGAGGATGTGCAGGTGAACTTGCTGGATTATGTTTCTCAATTTAAAGGTAGGTTACAAAAATTGTGGACTTTGACTCAAGAGGAATTCAAAAATGACTCAGGGTAAAATGAAGCATTTATTTGATAGGAAAGCTCAAGTGAGGAATTTTAAGACAAGAAGTAAAGTTTTGGTTTTGTTTCCAACATATGACAAACTTTTGAGAGCTAATTTTTCTGGGTCATACATAGTTAAATCAAAACTGAATGATGTTAACTATGTTGTTAAACTCCAGATCGAAGGAATAAAACTCAGGTTTGTCACATAAATATGTTGAAACCTTATTATGATGATAAGGGTAGTGGAGAACAATCTGTATCTGAGGTGTAAGTTATTGACAGGGTTGAGGAAGTTATGGATCATAAGATTATGGAAATGGAATCTTGTAAGGTAACCTTAAAGAAACCATGGTTCCTGTATGCCTGTCTAACAGCAATTTTGGAAAATTTGGAGGAAAGTTTAGCCCATCTTAAGTCACAAGAACAGATGCAGTTGAAAGAATTAAATTTGAAATATACAAATTTGTTTCCTGATGTTCCAAAAAGGACATGGACGTGGGAGAATCAAGTCCCATAGAACAACACCCATTTAGAATAAATATTCAGAAGAGTAAAAGCATGGATCAGGAGGTGGAATATATGTTGAGAAATGATATTATTAGACCTTCAAACTCAGATTGGAGTTCTCCGTGTATTCTGGTACTGAAGCAAGATGGAACTATTATGTTTTTGTTGAGATTTCAGGAAGGTTAATTCAGTAACTAAAACAGATGCTATCCTATTCCGAAAATAGATGACTGTATTGATAAAATTGGGAAAGCTTAATTTCTAACTAAGTTGGATTTGTTGAAGGGTTACTGGTGTGTGCCTGTAACTGAGAGAGAAAAGAATATTTTGGCTTTTGTAACTCCATTCGGTTTATATGAGTATAATGTGTTACCATTTGGCATGAAAAATGCCCCTACAACATTCCAATGAATAATTAATTTAGTAATCCAAGGATTAACACATTCAGATGCTTATATTGATTACTTGGTCACGTGGGAATTGGACAATATTGTTTGCAAGATTATCCAAAGCAAATTTCACTGTTAATTAAGCAAAAAGTCAATTTGTAAATGCCACTGTAACTTACTTGGGTTATGTAGTTGGACATGGCAAAATTGCACCTATTAAAGCTAAGGTGAATGCAATTTCTGAGTTTCCTATTCCCAATGGCAAGAAGGCAGTGAGAAGATTTGTAGGAATGGCAGGATATTATAGGATATTTTGCAGAAATTCTACTGAGGTTGCTCTTCCTTTAACAAATCTTTTGAAGAAAGGGGAGAAATGTGTGTGGACTAAAGTTTGTCAGACAGCTTTAGAAAATTTAAAGGAGATGCTGTGCCATTGCACTGTGTAAAATCAGCTGATTTTGACAAACTATTTTCTGTAGCAGTGGACACTAGTGAGAGAGCAGCAGGTGCAGTTTTATTGCAAAAACATAATGAAATTGACCATCCAGTTGCCTACTTTTCAAAAAAAGTCAATGTTCCTCATAGGAAATATTCCACGATTGAAAAGAAAACTGTTGTCGATCATATTTGCTTTGCAGAATTTTTATATATATCTTGGTACCTCTCATGAACCAATTGTGATATTTATTGACCACAATCCTCTGGGGTTTTGAATAAAAAGAAGAACAAAAACAGAAGATTGTTAAACTGGAGTTTAATATTGCAAGAATATAATCTGCAAATTAATTATATCAGAGGTACAAATAATGTGATTGCAGATTGTTTGTCAAGATGTTAAGATTGATCATGTACAAAAATACACTCAACATTGTTTTTTTATTATAACATGTTATATATTGTTATCTCTTTAGTGATTTTAAGGGCAGTTTAATTATAACTGAATTTTAACTCAAGAGTTAAAATTCCTTTAAAGTGGGAAGGTGTCACAGAGGATATAGAAATGTTTTTGGGAGATAAATTGGGAAAGGTTTGTTAGAGTATGTCACATGCAAACACTTTAAAACAGATCTTATTTGAAATATTGGAGCTAGGCGAGACATAGTGGCTTCTCACACCTCTTTGCAAGAGCTTTGAAGAGTGTTCAGGAGACTTAACTAATGGCTTATTGTTCATCAAAGGAAACAGGTGAAAGAGCAGGCTGGAGCTGCTGCTGCCTGAAAGGAGAGTCTGTTGTTGTAAGAGGGTCATGTGGTTTTGTAAGCAGAGAGAGTCAAACAGGTTTTCTCTCAGTGTGTGAGAGATGGGGAGAGAGACACAGAGATCACTCTGACTGTGTTTCAGCCAGCAAGAGCAGCTGGAACTGAAACAGGAAAAGCTGGCAAGAAGCCCCAGTGTGGAAAATGGCCTAGTCACAGCCCTTGTGGTTTATGCAAGTGGAGAGGACTGGCTGTCTAATATATCACTTGGAACAAGGGAAACAAAAAGGAACTCTGTGGTGACCTGAAAGAAAGAGGTTATCATTTGGAAAACCCTGAGGGGGCAAGTTTTGTCAGCAAGAGACTGAGATGACTGATGGAAGTACATCAGTTGTGGATATCCTGGAACAACACATCTCTCTCTGAAAACCAACAAGAACCTTCCAGAGTGGTAACCATCCACCTTTCGAGCAACAAAGCCTGGTGAACATCATAAATGTTAAATTCTGTGCACAGTATAAGAATTGCCTGCAACCAGTGAACATGGAGAAATGAGAAGTGAGATTGGACTGTGAACCAAAGAACTTTTCTGAACTTACACACACATTCCATACACGTGTGTTTAGAATTAGAAGGGGGTTAAGTTAGGCTAAGTTAAGTTCATAACAGATAAGTGAAAGTTTGATTCTGTTTCCACGTTTAAAGATAATTGAAAACAACTTTTGTTTACGTCACCATTTGTCTTGGTGAATATCTACTGCTGCTGGGTTTATGGGTCCTCTGGGCTCGTAACAATATATCAACAGAAGAAAAAAAACTATGGGATAATGAGGGTCTCGATTTTGTTACATACATAGTTGTTAAACTGTGTATGGTTTATTATATCTTTGAAGAATGACAATGTGAACTTGGCCGGGCACCGTTCAGAAAACCAATCACACTAGAAGCTGCCCATGAACAGAATCACATAATTCAGGGTCAGACTTATTTCATGCAAAGAAAGAAACATCAATACTGGGGACCTGGCTGATTAAACAGGGGCAACCTTTAACTTGGGGCTGGGGGGTAAATGACTGAAAGGGAAAAAGAAATAAAATCGGAGAACTCACTGTCTTATACTCGCTTCAGCCTGCTCGTTTATTGGTGGCTTTCACACAGATCTTGAAATCTTCCTGGTCAAGAAAAGAACAAAGTGCCTCTGATTTCATTTTATTTGCTGTTTGATTTATCCTTGACAATAAAAATAAAAGTTAACATTTGCATATCCTTTGGTGAGCAATTTCTTATTGCAGAATAACCGTTGATTAAATTGCTGTACATCCAAAACTTTCACAAATTAAACTAGATTTAGAAGAGGTGTCATGATGTCTGGGATCTGGTCATGGAAATTGTTGAATCAAAATACCCTGGCAAATGGATATTATATTGCTGACATCATACAATGTTCAGTCATTGGTTATTATCCTTGTTTTTTTTATGTTTTTTGGTGATCACTCCAACAACTAATGAAGTTCAAGTTGAAGGTAAAATTGATCTTTCCTTCCACAAGGTGGTAAATTGGAGTTATTGAATCCACACCCGTTACACAGCGAAGTTCGCTCCAATCGCCGTGGGCTGCAGTTGATCAGCAATTTTTATGAAGTCCATAGAAAAGGGAGAAGCTTTCCATCGGTGGAAACGGGTGTTGGAGTGTTCAGCAGCTTATCTCCAGCAGACGCTGAAATACACATAGAAATAAAACATGTGACAAACTGTCTCTACATCTCCCAGTGATGTGTAATCCAGTCATCTGCGACATAATCAAGCCCAAAATGTCACTTCTGTATCTTTGCCTTTGCTTCATAAAGGACACTGTTTAATCTCTTGAGTTTCTTCAGCATTTTGTGTTTTTACCTCAACAACACTTGTCTGCAGAATTTTGTGATTTACTTCTAATCACAGCCAATTAATTTTATTTGTTTTTGTGTGCTCTTGTTCATCAATCTGTGGGAAGAGCTATTTCTCAGCTTTTCATGCTCCTGTACTTCTACTATAATTTGTCCCAAGTGTGGAAATGGGTACTTGATCATCACTTGCTAGGTTGAATGACCTATCCCTGCTGTAGGATTCTGTACTAGCCATAAATGATTAATGGGAAAAGTTCTTGATCCAAAATTGTCTGATTATTGTTGAGTCCCAAGAGCACAAATGAGGTGTGCCTTTCTTTGACCTCCCTCTATGACAGCAGTAACTCAATATCTGTCAAGCCTGCCCTGATCTACAACTCCATTTCATTTCCCACTACATTTGCAGTTTCCTTTTTTGTTCATTTTAGATGTAAAAAACTGTAAAAGAATTCACTTCATCCTCTGCGTTTTTGCTCCCTAGTCTTTGCCCTGTTCCCAGTCCCATGCCTTGCCATATCTTCACTATACCTCTGTACATCCCCTGTCTGAATCATTACCAACACAAGAGATATCAGCTTTATTCTCTCGTGACTCCATCCCAAAGGACACCAAGTCCCAAGTGAGGTTGAGCATTTCTACAACACTGTCCACTTTCACGCATATTTCTTTGGACAATAGTATAGGATGGAGAGTCAGAAATTCTTTATAAGGGCACATGGCTAAAGACATGGTGTAGGAAGGAGGTCTTCAGGTTTCTGGATCATTGGGTTCTCTTCCAGTGACGATGGGGCTTGTACTAATGGGAACATTTGCATCTGAACTAGAAAGCGACAAATGTCTTTGTGAGAAGGTTTCTTGTGCTGCTCTGGTGGGTTAGAAACTACATTTGCAGGGAGTGGAGAACCAGAGGGCCAGAGCAGATAGAGGATTGGAGGAGGGCAAAGATTTTGTTAAAAATTGCATGCACCGTTAGAAGTCAATGGGTTGAATGTGGTGAAAATGTTCTGAGTTGCATCTATTTCAATGCAAGGAGTATTGTAGGAAAGGCAGACAAGCTAAGAGTGTGGATTGGCACATGGAATTAAAATATTGTGGCCATTTGCGAAACCCATAACCCATAATCGCTGAGCACTTATTCTCTATTCTGGACATACCTGCTTTACCACAACCAGTTCTCCTACCCTTCATTCTCAATTATTCAGCACTAAACACAACATTGTGGCCACCAAGGCGAGGTCTCGCAAAACCTTCTTGTCTCTATTTTGGTGAGCTCTGGCACCCCAGGCTGGGCCTATTGTTGTTTGTCATCTATACCAATGATCTGGATGATAATGTCGCAAATTGGGTCAGCAGGTTGGCAGGTGTCACTAAGATTGGAGGTGTTGTGGACAGCAAAAAAGGTTTTCAAAGCTTGCAGAGGGATTTGGACCAACTGGAAAAATAGGCTGATAAATGGCCAACGGAATTTAATGCAGACGTTTCGGAAGGACAAAACAAGAAAGGACATACACGGTAAATGGTAGGGCACTGAGGAGTGTGGTAGAACAGAGGGATCTGGGAACACAGATACATAATTCCCTGAAAGAGGCATCACAGGTGGATAGGGTTATAAAGAGAGCTTTTGGCGTAATGGCCTTCATAGAAAGTTGGAATGTGATGGTAAAGATGTATAAGACATTGGTGAGGCCAAATTTGAGTATTGTCTGCAGTTTTGGTCAACTAACTTCAGGAAAGATATAAATAAGACAGAAAGAGGGCAGAAAGGAATTACTAGGATGTTGCCCGGTCTTTAGGAACTGAGTTATAGGGAATGGTTAAACAAATTAGGACTTCATTCCCTGAAGTATAGAAGAATGAGGAGAGATTTTGTAGAGGTATTTAAAATTTGAGGGGGATAGATCAAGTAAATGTAGATAGGCTTTTTCCGCTGAGGGTTGATGAAATACAAACTAGAGGACATGGGTTAAGAGTGAAAGCGTAAAAGTTTAGGGTGAACATGCAGTGAACTAAGATTCACTGGTGGTTTGTTATACTGAAGGTTGGCCCCACCCCCAACTACCCTGATATAACCCTGGTTTCTCACTTAACTCCTGAGACCTTCTGAAGACCACTGTAAGACCATACCCTCAGTTATAAGCTAATAAAAGCATGCATTCTTCCTCCAGTCGCAAGAGCTTTTATTCACGCTACAATTGTATTAGCTTACTCCTTAGAAGATGGAAGTGCTGCTCCAGCCAGGTTTGCTACTGATAAACCCTCTGTCCCTTGACGCGGCTGAGGAGTTCACATACTGACTAGACTACTTCCAGGCCTACCTGAATGCATCTAATCTTCCACACCAGTGAACTCAGAAGCTCCTCATTCGTTTCAAGGATAGGAACCAAAGGGTACGCAGTCATTAGGGACTGCAGTATATATGATGCTGCCATGGAGGCTTTGAAGGCTTAATACCTGAAGTCGCAAAATGAGGTCCTATCAAGGTACTGACTCGCTCAACATCACCAAATGCCAGGAAAGGCCATTGATGATTACCTGCTGGATCTGTGGATGCTTGCAAAGAAGTGCAGGTACGAAGTGGGTCCAGGCCATGCTTGTGTGGAAAAACAAATCCGAAACACTCTAGTCGCGGCGCTCAGCTTGAGGTATATGAGGCAGCGACTGCTCAAGTCAAGTAAGAAGGACCTGGCTACTCACGTTGAACTGGCCAAGTGCTGAAACTGGCCAAGCTTGAGAATGACGACCTCGAAGCTAGCGAGCTTGCTTCCCCCAGGTGACTCCTTTCAAGGTCCGGCTCCTCCCACTACCCCTGCCATAACGGCTGCCAGCACCCCTGATCTCATTGCACGGCTAAAGTCACCTTTTTCTCCAGCTATGGCAAGAAAGGACACTGGACGAGGGTTAGCCACACAAGAAGAAGCCAAGGGAAGTACACAGCCTGCACCCCTCCCAGATCCAATTCCAGCCCCAAGATGTCAACCCCAAATTTACCTGAACACACTTGCTGCGCTACACACCGAAGGGGAGTGGCAGCAAGGAAAACGTCCGGTGGCCATCTTGCCATGACTCAAATACAAACAGCTATTCAAATCCTCAAGATTCAGAGGAGGAGGAAGGAGGGCAGCCATCTTGCTGCATCATGAGGTTGACTCCATCTTACCCGCAGGCAACCAAGGATGTTGGGGAACACTCGAGGGAGGAGCACAGAGTCTCCAAAGTCCTGGCCTCAATAGTTCTCGATCAGGACAGACATCACCAGTTTAGAAACTCCATGGTGACTGTTAAGATAAACAGACTCTCCACTAAATGCCTAATCAACACAGGCTCTACTGAAAGCTTCATAGACTCACAGACTGTACAAGAATACAACCTTAAGGTGTATCCTTCCTTGTGTTTCATTTGCATGATGACTTTGGCTTAGCTTCGCGGACGAAGATTAATGGAGGGGTAAATGTCAACGTCAGCTGCAGGCTCGTTTGTGGCTGACAAGTCCGATGCGGGACAGGCAGACACGGTTGCAGCAGTTGCAAGGGAAAATTGGTTGGTTGGGGTTGGGTGTTGGGTTTTCCTCCTTTGTCTTTTGTCAGTGAGGTGGGGTCTGCGGTCTTCTTCAAAAGAGGTTGCTGCCCGCCGAACTGTGAGGCGCCAAGATGCACGGTTTGAGGCAATATCAGCCCACTGGCGGTGGTCAATGTGGCAGGCACCAAGAGATTTCTTTAGGCAGCCCTTCTACCTTTTCTTTGGTGCACATCTGTCTCGGTGGCCAGTGGAGAGCTCGCCATATAACACGATCTTGGCAAGGTGATGGTCCTCCATTCTGGAGACGGGACCTACCCAGCGCAGTTTGATCTTCAGCAGCGTTGATTCGATGCTGTCGGCCTCTGCCATCTCGAGTACTTCGATGTTGGTGATGAAGTCACTCCAATGAAAGTTGAGGATGGAGCGGAGACAACGTTGGTGGAAGCGTTCTAGGAGCCATAGGTGATGCCGGTAGAGGACCCATGCTTCGGAACTGAACAGGAGTGTGGGTATGACAACGGCTCTGTATACGCTAATCTTTGTAAGGTTTTTCAGTTGGTTGTTCTTCCATACTCTTTTGTGTTGTTTTCCAAAGGCACTATTTGCCTTGGCGAGTCTGTTGTCTATCTCGTTGTGGATCCATGCATCCGATGAAATGGTGCAGCCGAGATAGGTAAACTGGTTGACCGTTTTGAGTTTTGTGTGCCCGAAGGAGATGTGGGGGGGGCTGTTAGTCATGGTGGGGAGATGGCTGATGGAGGACCTCAGTTTTCTTCAGGCTGACTTCCAGGCCAAACATTTTGGCACTTTCCGCAAAACAGGACGTAAAGTGCTGAAGAGCTGGCTCTGAATGGACAACTAAAGCGGCATCGTCTGCAAAGAGTAGTTCACGTTCACATGCTATCTGTATTCAAAAACATTGTATAGTACATATTTCGTTTGAAGGGGAGGAATTTTGAAAAATACGCCTGTTTTTACTTAATGAATTGTGTGCTGCAGTGCTGTTGGGTCTGGACTTCCAGTGTCACTTTAAAACGTGACCTTTCAGTATTCTGGCCCCCTTCCCCCATAATGGTTCAGAACAGAGGGCCTCTAAAATCAGAACCCACATGCAGGCTCTCCACACAGAAGATAGACCCCCCCCCACCTCTCTTCCCGAAACTGTCCCCAGACTGCAAACCTATTGTTACCAAGAGCAGAAGGTACAGCACAACAGATCGAGATTTCAGAAAGTCTGAGACACAATGTCTCCTCAATGAAGGATTCATCGAACCTAGCACTAGCCCGTGGAGAGCACAAGTGGTCGTGGTAAAAGGGGAAAGCAAGTCCAGGCGAGTAATTGACCAAAGCCAAACTATTAATCTTTACACACTCCTGGACGCATACTCCCTCCCTCGAATTGCGTACATGGTGAATGATATTGCACAATATTGAGTCTATTCGACCATCAACCTGAAAACTGCTTATCACCAAATGCCAATCCATTCTGAGGACCGTCCATATACTGCATTTGAGGCTAATGGTCATCTCTATCAATTCCAGAGGGTCCCTTTCAGTGTCACTAATGAGTTTTATATCTTCCAGAGGCAGATGGACTTAATGGTCAATGAGTCTGAGTAAAAGGCTATCTTCCCCTACCTCAATACCGTCACCATCTGTGGCCATACGCTGGAAGGCCACGATGCCAACCTTCAGAGATTTCTCCACGCAGTGAAATCCCTGAACCTCACTTATAACTCTAGTAAGTGTGTGTTCAGGACTAAATGCCTGGGTGGAGAATGGCATCATTGACCCCAACCCCGATAGGATGCCCCCCTGTTAGAACTCCCTGTTCCCTGGACCACGAAGGCTTTGAGGAGATCCTTGGGGTTTTTCTCATATTACGCCCAGTGGATCTCTCAATATGCTGATAAGATTCAACCTCTCTTAAAAGCAACTTCTTTTCCCCTCTCA